>NW_025776583.1:0-600000 GCF_021130785.1 Homalodisca vitripennis | reverse complement strand
AAAATTGTATTATAGTGAAGCTATATTTTTATATGTAAATGAAATGTATTTGTTTCAGATTATTTAAAATAACTATACTTCATTTAAACTATATTTGAGCAGCTTAGTTCTTACAATTACTTTAACCAATCTGAAATGGTATTTCTGCAGGTTACGACACTATCAAAACTACATTCATTCATCAAAAAGTAAAAGTTTGGTTCCAACTTAAATAGTACATGTTTTTTAATATATTCATAATAACAAATTTAGAATGTTCAAAAAGTCTTCTCAAGTGTATTTTTTACAATGTTGTGTTCGTTCTGACTTTTATTGCAGCAAAACACAGTTTGATTTCCACCCTTAATTCTAGTTTTCATCTCCTCACTACAAACTGGACATTTTGGATTTAAAGGTGCAAGGTAAAACCATTTAAAACATTGTTCAATCTATAATAATACTTTTTGAAATATATAATAATATTTATACAATTGCTCGTTCATCGCCATTGTTCTTGCCAACGTCACTAGCCTACTCAGTACGTAAATAAAATTAAAACAGCTGGCGATGATTAACTATGAATATCTATAGGTCAATGTTATATTCGATTCTTTTGATATTTCTGATTGATAATCATGATTCGACTGTGGTGGTGACCACTTATTATACTGTGCAGCCTTTACATTTTTGAGTATGGATTAAGTGAGCAGTTAAAATATTAGGTAATCTGTGTTATTTTTAAATTCAGAAAATACAGGATTTTTAAGTAGATTGTATGTACATACAAAATCAGGAAGTTATGGTTACGTTAGTTTCGCGTTTGCTTTTTACACTAATTGTTCGTTTGTAGAGAGTTTTGTTAAATTTGTGTGCCATATTTTCAAATTTACTTTTATCTACACTGGTAATAAGATTCACATTATTATCTCCTGAAAAATACAAAGAAACAAAGTTTTTAGGGGATGAAAATGACAAAAAATGAATTTTAGAATATTAATAATGGAACTACTTTTCTTGCAAGTTAGGAAGTTATGGTTAGACAAATTTACAATATTTGTGGCTTTGTCAAATTTTTTTAGGTAGCGGTAATGGCCAGAGGGATTTGTGATCTGACCTTTTAGAATTTTATCTTTTAGTGATAGAGGTATACACCTCAAGAGATATATTTCGTCAGTCGTCATCAGCGCAGGGATGTACAGAAGGGTGGAGGCAATTGTGTTTAGGCCTAATTGAACTTTTATGCTCATAAGGTCTAAATTAACAAAAACCTCTTTTATGTGAGTCTGATTTCCTTAATTATTGCATTATTGTTATTTTATATAACCAAAGAAGCATAAAGGTCTGACATTAGCAGCAATCAATATGAGGTTGGGTCATGGTTACAATAGCATGTGACATCTAGCATTGATATAAAACAAGGAAATATTGCTCCACACGAGTGCACTTTTAATATTTTATAACTTTTTATTTGTCATTTTCACCCTTTGAAATATTATATTGATTTTATTCAGGAGTACAATAGCAATTGGTTAATAATGTAAAACTTGTATTTTGCCACTCTGCACATTAATTTCACATTTACCCCAAACTATATTTGCTTTACAAAAGTTATTAAAAAACATTAACTTATGTGCCATCTAAAATAGTAGGTACAAAATTCTAGTGGCTAAGTTGAGATTACTATGAGATTTTATATATATTTATGAGTTATAAACAAACAATTGGTAATCATATCTTTCTTAAAAGTTAAGGTACAGTAAGTTCTCTGTTTTATTTCATCACTGGTTCAGATTTGCACAGTTTAGTCCAATTTTCATTTTACATATAAAATTTTTATATAATTTTGGATAGTGTTTACTTTAGCCAGATTACCTAAAATAATCTACTAATAACCTACTTTTAACAATGTCTTAAAACAATTATTTCATTTTTAGAATGACTTTTTAGGTAGTCACAAACCATATATCGCATAGTAATTATTAAAGTGTTTTAATTTTAGGTTATATATCAATTAGTTCATCAATCTTAGGGACCAAGAGGAATTGGGGTTTCTGGGTAGGGAAGGATAAGAAACTAAGGAGTGGTGGTAGGTATCAGAGGAGAAAATGAGCAGAAAGATTAGGTATACCAATATTGTATTTGAATATTATTTAAGAGCTTTTTGGTACTTTTCCTAAATCTTCATTTTGGCCACAGCTTCTACCATCAGGGAGAAGATTATTGATCGGTTTTTCTTTGATATTTTAGCTCTGTTAGCTATAGTGCTTCTTTGGCATCTCAACGTAGTTGTTTCCTGATTAGTTAGATTTAATTGTGTAGTTATTTAGATATATAGATACTGTTTTTTTTTTTGTTTTATGGTGCTAGTGAGTGGTGTTTTCTGCATATTCAATATTCTGAAATAGGTAACAATTATACACAATGTAAACAAGCAGATATCTGCACTGATGCTACACCAAATCACCTTAGCTCTGTTATTCAAGGCCACGGATCCATCGATTGTAAACGAGACTATCGAACATCGCAACATCTAAGTATGAAGCATTTTGGCTAACCATGCAACATGTAATCTCAATAAAACTGAGTGTCCGTACTGTATAAATGTCGACATTTCTAGGAAAACTGCTGATGTCCGTACTATACAGATGTTGCCACTAGAAAGGGTTTAAGGGTATTGAATCGAAAAGAACAAAATAATAAATATTTTCCCAATCACAAATTTATTCCATCACCTTGAAGTCAATGGTATCACTCATTTCTTTTAAGCTACATGATAATGAAAAACGTAGATGACATTGTACCATTGTGCTTAAACAATGCATTGCTGCTGCTGTCCATATGATCATTAGAAACTATGTTCCATAAATGGTTTTTTTCATAATCAAAAAATCAATTCTTTTTTTTAACAAGGTAGAAATTTGCCACATCACATTCGCGTAACAATTTTTGCTGAAAACAGATTGTACATCTATATAACTCATTTCATTAGACTGCAAGTGTAATCTAATCTAATTAGTCTGCAGGACTATTCTTAAAATGTCATGTGACTGTACTGTTTGTTACAATTTTATTTATTCTGTAATTATCTTGTTGCCAACATTATTACTGATAAAATCAACGTAAAGATGTTCGCTCTAACACTCAGCCAAATCCTATTGAGTGACAGTGCACTATCATCGACCTCATTTAGTTATATGAAATGAAGCTTTTTACAAAATTTCAAGTTTATAGGTCAATTTGTTCTCAATCGTGCATATAGACAGAAATGAAACTTGTCCAAGATCTTGAGTGATAGGTTTCGATAACACTTAGCAATAGTTTAATTAAAATTGATGATTCACTATTTATTAAAAATAAATCTAACATTAATCCTCTCCAATTAAACCTTATATCAAAGATGAATAAAATCAAAATGCATAAGGATGAAACAAAATTCAATTTTAACAATGTAGCTGCTCCCATATATTAATAATACACAATATTAAAACAACCTACTAAGGATTATTTTTATTGTATGAGCAACATAAAACATATCATTAGAAATGAAATAGCCAGTGTTCTAACACATTACACCTTATTAATATCTATCTACTTTAACATGTTATATATGCATTGCTTTAGGAAGAAAGTATATTGATTATCAAGAATACAAAAGTTTATTTTTACATCATATGATCCCAATAGTTTTCTTGTAGACTGCACATCAGTCAGTTGAGAGTGTTATGCCGATTCATGATTCTTCTGTGGTGTGACGAAATATATTGTACTATGTACAGTAGCCACTAGAAGGATAATTACTAAACAGCAGCAGGAGTCTATTTTAATAGCAATAGCAATAATATTAGGAGAGCCTGCATTGGATAATTCGCTATCTTAAAAAGTTTCATTGAAATAAATTTCATTACTTTCTTTTGTAATGTATATTTTTACTTTATTTTTTATGAACTTTCTACCCAAAATTTGCCATCCAGAACTGGCCCTTCAGGCCATATGTTAATCTGTGGGTACTGGTGAACATTGTCAGTAAAATTTCAGTATTTTTATAACTTTACTTTATATAAGTAACTCATAAAACCTAAATTTGTTAAGGTAGGCGTATTTAATTGTCTTTTAATTGTGTTCATTAAAATTACGCACATTAATTGTTTGATTGAAAACATTAAATATATTGTACATAATAATAATTTATCATATAAAAAAATGGTACTACCAAAAAAGATTTATAATTTTTCAACTTTTTTTACCCAATATAACTAAAATTCCTAAAACACACCAATATTTTGTAGTTATTTAAAACTAGAAAGGGTTCAATGTTTTGCATAAACCAAAGTCTACATTTTTTATTGTAGGTTTAATCCAACTCATGAGATTCTTAAAACAGTCTATAAAGTACATAGTATGTTAATGAGTTTTAAATAATAGCCTATACTAAATTTAAGAAAATGTATTTTTACAATAAAACTACAAATATAATAAGAAATGAGTTACTATCAAAATTACTTTACAGAATGTTTAAAAGTTTGAAGTTCTGAAATAAGGAGGTGATTCAAACAAATGTGATGAGGCAAACACATGAACTTGAACTATACATTTTAAACTGATTTGAAACACTTCACATCACAAACTGTGAACAAGGAATATAGCAATCATAAAATATTTAGAAACTATCATTGATCCAATCAATCAGCCTAATACAATACTAGCAGATGAAAAGGTTACAACAGTCTTCTATATCATCGCTATAAAAGTAGTCCCGGTTCACGGTAAGTTAATGTGCCGCATATGTGGTACGTGATACTTAGAGGATTAAATGAAATTGAGGAAAAATATAAACAAGAAACAGTATTCTAGAACAGAGGGAAAATTCATCAAGATAGTGAATTCTACTTTAACCTATGAGAAACGTACAAATATAATTTTATCCAAAAGATCATTATGTTGCAATTCAAATAACAGCCAAAAATATTACAGTAAGTGTTTATCTTGGCAATTTCACAATATTTGTTGTTATTTAAAAATTAACATGCTTCAAAAGTAAATAAAAAAAAAGTTGTAATGGTTGAAAACTACTATTCAACTTTTAAGTATTTTGTAAAAGGGACTTAAGTAGAGAAACAAGTTGGTAGTAATGAGTCCAGCCACCAACGGGGCTGTGGTACTTGTATGAAAAATATCTTCAGAATAGTACCGATCAATAAAATATAAATATTTCAAGGTCTGATCACGAGTGCTTGTGAGAGAAAAAATGTTTCAAACATACACAACCATAATATACCAAGAAGCCAGGGGCAATGGCCACCATACTTTGAGTACAGTATACATGAATTTAAAATCACATTCTGATACAATAATAGGTGAACTCACAACATTAGACAACAGAAAATGGTATATTAAACAAAATGTGGACCTCTCCCATGTCTTGAAATGATTCATGCAACAAAATGTAACCATTTAGAAAAAAAAAAAAAAAAAAAATCGGTGAGATGTGCAAATAAGTTACATAATGGCGAACAAGACTGAAATACCAGTGGAAAGGTAAACGATGAATAAACTTCACCATGTAGGAAGAAACTGTGGCCAAATTATGAAAAATTGGTGAATGTCGAGATAAACTCTGTAAATTGCCCTCAATCATAATTAGTAGACCTATACTACTCACACAAATTTCTTGTAATATTTACCTGTAAATGTTGATAAACCCTGCATTACCCTCTTCTCATGCTTCCCCCTCCTTAGTTCGCTATTCCTCTCACCTAGAAACCTTCCATTCATTCTGTTCCTTAGATTGATGAACTACTTGGGATATAAATGGATTACAATTAGTTAATTTTCGTTCAATACGTGGTTTGTCTGCTCCTAAACTTTATTTTGAGAATTAAAAGTATATTATTTTATAAAAATGTTAATATTTGCTTTAGATAATATGACTAAAGTAACCTATGATGTTTTAAAAACATTGCCGGTATATACTAAAATGCACTATTGTACCGAATGGACGAAACACATGGGGTTGCATACCACTGAGGTCGTAGTAATGAATACTTGATTTGCAAAGTTTACTTATATGTTTAATTTTGGTAAATAAACATAAAAGCACCACTTCTAGATGTTAAAAATAAAATAATGTATTGCCACATTGCTGCCAAATAGAGTGATAAAGAACTGAATGATATCATGGGGATGGGCCTAATGGTTCCTATGTTTTACGGGAATTTTGCATACGAACTTGATTATTTAAAACTTTAAAATTGAATTCCCTTCACGTTGATGTCAACTCATATTTGCGGCTGTCAGCATCTTGGCTCGACATTGCAGCTGTAGTCGGAAAGAGTGAAAATTAGTAAACTAGAAGTCTAAAACATGAGTGCTGGAAGCATTTCGAAGTTGAATCAGAGTCTCAAAGTTAAAATCAAAGACTAGAAGTTGAAATCAGATACTTGAAGTTAAAATTAGAGACGGTTGAACTCGCCTAAAACAAAATCATGACAGTATTAGCCATTTATCGAGACAACTTAAGATTCATGACAATGTGGTCTTGTCAAAAGGACATCACCACACTATTATCAATATTAATGTGCCAAATAAAGCATCAACCAAGGTAAGTTACTTTACTATTTACAATTTCACTTTATATTAAATTCAAAATTAGATGTCTTCTTAAAAAAGGCTAAAAAGGGAAGGGTTACATCGACTATATTGGTTCCAACAACACCAGAAAGAAAAGTGTTTATAAATGGTCATTTAACACCATATTTAAAAAAACTTCTTTTGTGGCTAGAATATTGAAACAGCGAGAGGAGATCAAGTTTGTGGGCGATGAATTCCAAAATTGTTTTGAGGAGGGATGAGAACTGTGATGCAATAAGGATCTCCACAGACACAGGATTTGGACAGAGTAAACAAAGCTTATACTAATGTCAAGATCACAGATGGACGTCCATAATTCTGTTGGGGCATGAAGACAGCTTCAAACTGGTTATGTCTTGGACCGGTTTTGTACTTGTCATCTATGCAGATGTGTATTCCTAATCTTCAAGGTCAACTACCAAACTCTTATCAGCAAGGTCACACTTTTCAATACTGGCTATGTGTCCTCAATTTGATGCAGCTTCTTGGAGTCCTAATACTTTGTAAAAAATTATGTTTCATCATAAATATTATTATTAGGTTTTAATTTATATTATTGTTAGTAATTTATATGGTTTTCAATTTTATATACAGTGCTGGCCAAATTATTAGACTAAAGCACATTTTTTTGTTTTTTCTTCTCAATTTTTACTAAAAACATTTTTAATTTCATGTTGGTATATGTTAAAGTATATACCCTCATTCGTGTGTTACTTTAGAATAGTATTAGCAGAAAATTTGGTAATTTTCTGTTGGCAGGTGGCAACACTGCCTGTTTTGTTTATCATCTGCCTTTACAAATCTACCAGCTCCATAACCAAAATCAGGTTACAGTTAATTTTTCATGTGGTTAACATGTTTTAGGTTCAGTAGATCTTTTTATTAGTGTGTTCTGTTATTATTAAAGTAAGTTTAAGGTCATTTGTGAGTGTATGAAACCACCTATTTACTTCCTTATTGGCTATTTATAAAATTATCAGGAAATGGGTAAAAAGAGGACCTTTCATCAAGGAAATGTGCTGTGGCCAAGGTTCTTTTGGAAGAACAACATTACACACAAACTAAAATAGCACACAGACTAAATATTTCACAGAAGTCAGTTAGTAGGATCAAGAAAACACTTGATATCAATGGTATTTATAAATCCAGCCGTATCGGAAAATGTGGCCGGAAGAAAGCGTTAAGTCCAAGGATGGCCAGAAAGTTGAAAAACATGACACTAGTCAATAGAAAAATGGCCAGCAAGGTTCTTAGTGACCAGTTAAGAGATTATGGCACAAATGTTTCGCCCAGGACCATCAGAAGAACCTTGAATGGACAAGGTCTTCGATCATGCAGGCCTACAAAAAACAAAAAATAACACCGGCAATGGCTAAGAATAGATTGGAATGGGCCAAAGGCATTCAGTTCACTGATGATGATTGGAACAAGGTACAGTACCCTCAGGATTCAGTAGAGAACTGAATCCTTTTGACCCATTCCAATCTCTTCTTAGCCATTGCCGGTTTTATTTTTTGTTTTTTCTAGGCCTGCAAGCGCGAAGACCTTGTTCATTCAAGGTTCTTCTGATGGTCCTGGGCGAAGCATTTGTGCCATAATCTCTTAACCGTTCACTAAGAACCTTGCTGGTCATTTTTCTATTGACTAGTGTCATGTTTTTCAACTTTCTGGCCATCCTTGAACTTAACGCTTTCTTCCGGCCACATTTTCCGATACAGCTGGATTTATAAATACCACTGATATCAAGTGTTTTCTTGATCCTGCTAACTGACTTCTGTGAAATATTTAGTCTGTGTGCTATTTCAGTTTGTGTTAATGTTGTTCTTCCAAAAAAACCTTGTCCACAGCACATTTCCTAGGGTCCGCCTTTTCACCCATTTCCTGATAATTTTATAAATAGCCAATAAGGAAGTAAATAGGTGGTTTCATACACTCACAAATGACCTTAAACTTACCTTAATAATAACAGAACACACTAATAGAAAGATCTACTGAACCTAAAACATGTTAACAGCATGAAAAATTAACTGTAACCTGATTTTGGTTATGGAGCTGGTAGATTTGTAAAGGCAGATGATAAACAAAACAGGCAGTGTTGTCACCCACCAACATAAAATTACCAAATTTTCTGCTAATACTATTCTAAAGTAACACACGAATGAGGGTATATACTTTAACATATACCAACACGAAATTAAAAATGTATTTAGTAAAAATCGAGAAGAAAAAACAAAAAAATATGCTTTAGTCTAATAATTTGGCCAGCACTGTATATAAAAATATAAATTACTAACAATAATATAAATTCAAAACCTAATAATAATATTATATATATTTATTATGATAATGGGTGGAATAACAATTTTAAGTAGATGGGATTTAAGGTGAAAGCGGGTGGTTTTACCAAATAAATTAAACACATATTTAATAGAAGAAAGTCAATTTGAATTTTGTATTTTTAAAAATAGTATAAGGAATTATAACTTTATTTTGGCAGGTTTATATAGATCTCCAGCATCTTGTGTAAACATATTTTTAGATAAACTAAGTCTAATCAAATTACAGCAAGACTGCTCTGTTTTTTGTGCTGGAGACAAATATTAATGTTTTAGTCAATTCTAAAGAGCAGACAATGCTGAAAAACATGTTGGTTAGTCATAATATGGAATATTTAGTAAGGTTTCCAACTAGAGTAACAAACGTTTCAGAAACCGTTATTGCTCATTTCTTTGCTAAAAAGCGTTTACCAAATCTAATTTCTGTAGAAGGATGTGTAATATGTCTCTCAGATCATGATGGGCAAATTCTGGAATTCGGATGCCTGGAACATACCGTAAATAATAGCATGTTTACAAATGCTCAGAAACGTTGTTACTCGCAAGAAAATCTCCGGAATTTTTCATATTTGATATCAAAAGAACCGTGGTATGATGTATATTTTTGTTCATTTGAGCAAAAATATGATCAATTTGATTACTTACTCAAATTCTATTTCAATCAAGCATTCCCCATGAAAACAATTAAACAGAGAAATTCAAATAATAAATGCATAACAAATACGTTAAAAGAAGAAAAAAACCAACCTGGTTCAATTAAGTAATCAACGTAGACAATCGAAAGATAAGGACATACACAAAAATTTAAAAAGAAAACTGATGGATTATACCGAAAACATTATGAAACAAAAGAGCATATTATAATGATAAGATTCTCAAGTCGGAAAATATTGTAAAAACAGTATGGGGCATAATTCATTGTGAAGTAGGAAAAAAACTGTCAAAATCATTATGATTTAAAAATTAAGTTTAAGACTACTTTAGAATTAAAGTAGGTAATAAAACATTAAGAAACCTTAAAGACATTTCGAACAATTTTAATGATTATTTTGTAAATATTATTAATTTATTTAGTCAACAGTCTCCAAAATGTCTGCCTTGATGAGGCATTTAACAAATTTTCAAATGATAATTTTAAAAAAACCAACTTTTATATTTACACCTGTGACTGCTAGGGATGTCAATAATGTATTAAGCTCACTGAAAAAGAATTATTCAAGTGGAATAGATGAAATACCAGTTATACTTTTGCAATACCTTAGAGAAGATTTGTGTGATATACTGGCAGACTTAGTAAATACATCATTTATATCTGGCATCCTCCATGATAAATTAAAAATAGCCAAAATTTGTCTGATACATAAAAAGGATGGAAAAAAAGAAATGCCAAATTACCGTCCTGTATCTCTACTTCCCTCAACATCAAAAATATATGAATTGTTCACTATCAGCTTATGGCATTTTTAGAGGAACATAATCTATTAGATGTTAGCCAGCGTGGATTCCTTATTGGTAGATCAACAATAAGTGCAGCAGTAGAATATTTAGAGTTGATAATAGATTCTGTTGATAAAGAGGAATATGCGCTAGGTATTTTTATGGACCTTTCAAAGGCTTTTGATTGTGTAGACCACTCAATTGTAATGTAGAAATTAAATTGTTTCGAATAAATTTAAAATGGTTTCAATCTTACCTTACTAATAGATTTCAATATGTAGAAATTCCTTTGATATCCTTACAAAATGAAATCTCGAGAGTATCCTCTGAAATTAGAACTATAATTTTTGGAGTTCCGCATGGATCAATTTTAGGACTATTGCTATTCTTGTGTTCCTTGAAAGATATGCACCTTAGTTTAAAACACATTCCCCAGGAAAACCTTTGTTTATATGCAGATATGCAAACCTCAAACTATTATCTGTCAGTAGAAAAAATTAGTAATTTTTCAGTTACAAAACTATGTCTCTTGTAGGATGATATTACAAATTGATTTCACCATGTCTTTTAGCTGTGAGTACCAAAATGAAGTGCAAAGTGCATTGTGGTCTTGTAAAGTGTTCTTTTATTCACAGCGGCAGTCTTGTGGTGAAAGTTGCAAAATTTGTGTAGTTTGTTCTGATACCAAGAATAAAGACTAAGACACTGTTTTTGTTTTTTTAGACCTCTTTTGCAAGGGAATTGTCAAAGACGATCCAGAAATTTTAGAAGAAGTCATTTAGAATGGTGGTCCTTCTTCAAAATTTCAGAACAGATTCATGGTGAAGACGTTACAGCTACTTGCTAAAAAAACACAAACGAACTTTTACATGGAAATACTTTGTTTCTTCTCATGGTGACGGTGTTGTAATGGAAGGAGTGGGTGGAAATGTCATATGCTAGGTGCGAATAAAAATGATGGCCCAAGGAGAAAATGAGTGCCCAATACAATTGGCTAGATAGTTTGCTGCTGCAGACGCAGCACTGTGCACAAAGAGTGCAGTGTGGTATATAGGAGAGGACAATATAAAGGAAAAAATCCTTACAAATACTGCATTTTAAGTTTACAAATTGTAAAACATACTAAGTATCTTTTAGATCACACTAGCTTTTTTTATGTTTGCAGTTTATTTAAGTTAATTGAAATACTACCCATTGCAAGTACCTAAAAGTATTGTAATAACACACACATTATACTTGCATAACATTTTACCAACTTTTATTGATTTACTTTTGATAATAAGTTTCACACAGCACTTATATATATATATGTATATATATATATATACAGGGTGTACATAAAGTCCTGCACAGGTATAATATTTTCTGAACGATAACAGATAAATCAACAAGATTTGGTACATCAACACTACACCTAAAAATCTACTTTTTGAAGGAACTATCAGTTTTCTGTAATACTATGGGGACGTCCCGCAAGGAGTCAGAAGGAAATCTTAAATAGGAGCATAGGTCAATATGTATATCATTTTAAAGGGTTTATCTAGCACAGTTTCATGCTGCAAACCGCACTCAAAAAGATTGATCCAATACAAAATGATGGTTGTTCAAAGGTTTTACTTGGTTACATTGTATTAGTAGCCATAACCCCAGTAAAGCAAAACTACAACCAAACGAATACTGCAGCTAAATACTACATTATGCTTGTCAGTTGTACAGAAGTGAATTATGGCGTTAGTCAAGGGTTACAAATTTGGTCCTAATATATTGATAACGCGGAAAACCTGAAAACCTGATAACAGTAACAATTAGAAAGCTCTTATCTTTGGGTCGCGGTTTGGACTTTCCTATTAGCCAGTCTATTCATAGTAGGCTATTCTAGTTTTCTTGTTTTAGTAGTGCTGTCCAAACTTTCTATCAGTGCGCTTTAGTACAAAAGAGTTTGTCGTATTGCTTGTAGTTCTTCAACTACACTATGTCGCTTGACGAACGTGAACGTGTAAAAATTCTTATGATGGTTGGTTGGGGAAACAACAGACGATCACACGAGGAAGCATGCAATTTATTTAATGACTACTTTTACGAGAGGCAGCCAATTTCTAGAACAACTGTAGGGAGATCTTCAACGCTTTATGGAAACAGGAAGTGTTTCTGATCGTCATAGGTCAGGAAGGCCCGCTACTGCGACAACCGAAGACAACTCTTTAGATGTATTGCAGTCATTTATTGAGAGCTCGCAAGAGTCCCTACGCTCAGCAGCACAAACTCATGACATCTCTGTTACGTCTGTTAAAAATATTCTGAAAGGGTCTAATTTTAAGCCTTATAAAGTTCATTTGGTGCACGAACTCAACGAAAATGATTTCGATCGATGTATTTGTGAAACTATGATGGCCAAAATAGATTGCAACGAAATTAATGTAAACAATATTCTATACAATATTGTGTTTTCAGACGAGTGTTCATTTATGCTGTATGGAAGCGTAAACAGGCACAATTTCCGTTACTGGAATAGCGAAAATCCTCACTGGATGCTGGACGCAGTATCCACTAAAGGTGAATGTCTGGCTTGGTGTGGTAGGTACCCAGTTGGTAGGTCATTTCTTTATTGAAGGAAATTTAAATGCAATATCATACCAACGTTTGCTGGAAAATGAAATTACACCAGCACTTCAAAACATGTTTGGAAAACATTTCCAGAATATCTGGTTTCAACAGGACGGAGCACCCCCACACTATGACATCGACGTAAGAGCCTATTTAAACACTGTTTTTTGGCAACGGTGGATCGGAAGGCAGGGGACTGTAGAATGACCAGCGCGTTCACCAGATCTGTCTCCATTAGACTATTTTGTTTGGGGTTACCTTAAGGACAACATCTACAAAACAAAGCCTCAAAATTTAAATGAACTGAGACAAAGAATACTTCAAGAATGTCAGACGATTCCTCAAGTTGCCCTGCAAAATTCTGTTAATAGTTTTTATGTGCGTCTTTCCAACTGTCAAATAACCGGAGGTGAACAATTCGAACATTTAATCTGAAAATATTTGGTAAGTAAACATCTTTTTAAAATAAAACCTTTGAACAGCCGCCATTTTGTACTGGATCAATCGTTTTGAGTGCGGTTTGCGGCATTAAACTCTGCTAGATAAGCCCTTTAAAATGATGTGCATATTGACCTATGCTCCTATTTAAGATTTCCTTCTGACTCCTTGCGGGACGTCCCCATGATATTACAGAAAACTGATAGTTCCTTCAAAAAGTAGATTTTTAGGTGTAGTGTTGATGTACCAAATCTTGTTGATTTATCTGTTATCGTTCAGAAAATATTATACCTGTGCAGGACTTTATGTACACCCTGTATATAAGATTCAAGATCTTTATTGGTCTTTAAACACATTCAATAGTGCAATAGACTTTGTCAAGTTACAAAAATATTCTAAACTAAAACACTAAACTAAAACTAAAACTACTCAGATTCTACCTACTCAATCCAGCCTACCAGCAAATATATAGATCTATATAATTAATAACAACAATAACCAAACAACCAACAGATCTATATAAATTAACAATAATAAATAACTATTAACACATTTAACATGGATAAAATTTTAAAACTCAACAATATTAAAACTAAATAAATAATAAATAAATAACTGAATTAATATAATAAATACATAATAAGAGACAAAATTTAAAAAATTATTGTTGTGGTATCACAATTTAAGAATTGATCAACACATTAAAATATATTAAATTTTAACCAGCACTTCAAAACTGTTTTAAATTTAACTAAAGATACAGGTCTAGCATCTATGGTAACTTATTGAACAATTTAATTTTCATAAAAAGATGACTGCATTTTGTTTTGGTTAATTTAACTGGTAAGAGTTGTAACAAATGTTTTGTTCTAGTAGGATAATCATGAATATCCTGCCTAGTTGTAAATGTTTCAAGTTGTTCCTTTACACTTATAAGGCAGTAGAATATATACATATTAGGAATAGTCATTACTTTTAATTCCTTAAAAATTGGAACACAAGTCTCTCTTTTTGAAACATTTTTCACAACACGTAATGCATTTTTTTGCCATTTAAATACTCTTACTGCACTACTACTGTTCCCCCATAGAGTTATACCATAACTTAAGTGTGAATGGAAAAATGCATAATAGGAGGCTAGGAGCATATCCATAGTTATACAATGTCTCAATTTACTCAAGAGATAGACTACTCTAGATAATTTTTTACACAATTGATCTATGTGATGTTCCCAACTCAATCTGCTGTCAAGGTATACCCCTAATAGTTTTACAGGTTTACTAACTTCATAATTCCTATTTAAAGTGAACAGTATTTTCTCAGTCTTTTGATCATTTACTATTAAGTAGTTTGTCTCAAACCATTACTTATACAGGGTGTTACAAATGTGTGGAACCACCATTTCATTTGTTGTTAAAGAAAAAAATTGAGATTTTGTATACGGGTATACTATGGTTTTACCTATCTTTAGGTGTTTTATGTAATTTTTTATCACTGATAGGGGACGTCTTGAGGAGGATGCAGTAAAAAGTTCTTATGGAAACCTATAGTAAATGAAACATCATTTCAAAGGCCATTTTTTATGAGTAACTAGCCACAAGTTTCATCTCAAAAGGACCACCCTAGCAAATATGACGACTGTTTGAAATTAAATCACATTGGAATCTTATTTGGCATTTCTGTTTAAACCAAGTTAGTAAAATAACACAAAATAATACGTTTAGTCAAATGTTTTTTTCCAGTAAGTGTTTATTTCATGCACAGCAATACAATGGTGCTTATAATCAATTTTCCATATTTGTTTGTAAGTGAATTGGTTAACTTTTAGAATGGCAATAACAGGTCGAAGTTCCTGTTAACTAGCAGCCACTTTCTCTTAGCGAAAATGTTTGCTTGTTTTGGAATGTTGGGTTTTCCAAGGTAGTTAGATAAACAATAAACTCTTCAGTATGTTACTAAGTGGATTGCAGACCAGTTAGTATGTTGGAATGTAGAACTGTGTTGTATTCTGCAATGAAATTAACTGAAACATGAACGAGTGACGCTATTAATGATGCAAGGCTATGGTGACCATAAAAATTTTGTGGAGTCGCCTGATGAGGAAACCTTCGGTTTCGAAAGGCCTTGCCCGAAAAATAAATAAATTGGAAATGTTATGTATTCTTTACATTTAGTAATACACTGTACATTAATAACAACAATTGTGTAACAGTCCTGTACGTGACAGGTGTATAAATATTTTTTTCTTACTTACAGTATTTATAAATATATGTTCATAAATGAATATGTTGCCAGTACTTGTGATTTCTTGTACAAAAATTACAATTAGTGTAGTCAAATTATTTGAGCTTTATTCAGCAATGAGTTGTTTCCCTAGAAGCAATGGTGGACAAGACATGTCCTGTACGTGGCAGTATTAGTTTTTTTTTTTTTTTGAGAAAGGGAAGTTCCAGAATTAATATTTTTTAAGACAGCTCAAAAAATACATCTTGAATATCTTTTCAATGAGTCTACTTAATATATAAATATGTTACTCTAAATGTGCATAATTAAACATTTAAATGTTTAAAAAGTATACAAACGTCCCGTACGTGACAATGGAATTGCCCTATAATGATATGTCAACTACTGTCCCTTGGACACCAGTTTTACTAGCGAACTGCAATGTCGGGTAAAATGGGGACATCCTCATTTTATACAACTCATTTGGATGGCTCTGTGGATTCTGTTATGTTAATTTCTTCAATAGCATTCTGTGTTTTGTTTAAAAGATAGTTTGAGAGGTTAGACGTATTTTCCAGGTATTTAAAGTTTTTCATATATTTGTTAAGAATCCAAAATATATTATAACTTCTTAGAAGGTAGTAACAGTAATTTATTTTTTTGCAGATGTCAACATGAGTCGGTACTTGAGGGAGACCAATAGGCAGAGCTGATCTAAAGAAAGTATTGCTGTAAAAATTCAAGCTGTATTAGATGGAGAAATGGGATACAGGAAGGCCTTTTAATGTACATCAAACCACACGAGAGGAAAGTGGAGGAGGCAGAAGAACTCGGAATCTCGTCGGTGGAAGGTGCTGAAAAAACTATAGATTCAAGATACAAGATGCACGTTCTTGAAGATACAAGACTGTGTTTTCGGAGGCTCAGGGAAGAATTCCCACAACATGTACTAATTCTGAAGGAAAGGCTGTATGGTGTCACTCTTGACTTATTTACGAAAATTAGCATTTCAATTGGCTGAAGAAAACAAAATAGATCATTCCTTTAACAAAGAAATACAGACTGCTGGTAAGGACTGGCTATATGATTTTCTTAAAAGGTATCCTTTGCTTTCATTGTGCGATCCAGAGAAAACATTGATGGCACGAGCAAAGGAATTTAACCATGCTGCCGTAAGCAAATTTTTTGATTTACTAGTGTCTTATTGAGAAGCACAAATTCTACTCCAAATGATATTTGCAATATCGATGAGACTGGCATTATGAAAGTACCCACTAAGCCGTCGAAAGTACTTGCTCTTCGTGGTAAGAAACAAGTCTGCACTCTTCCTTCAGTGGAAAGAGGAGTGTTGTGACTGCTGAGACTAAGACATTTTATGCCCGTGATGTTTGTTTTTTCCCAAAAAGAGGGAAACCCCTCTGTTAATGGATAATGCCCCTTTAGGATCTTTCGATGTGTATCACGAAAGTGGTGGGATTAATAAGGATTCTTTCTTGGTTTGGTTCAAGAAATTTATAGAATTTTAAAACCCCTCACCTGGAAAGCCTGTCTTATCATTACTTGATGGACACAGCTCTCATGAAAAAACCTAGAGGTCATCCAACTAGCATGAAAGAAAGATTTTATTCTGCTTTGCTTCCCCCCTCATATGACACAAAAGGCTTCAGCCACTTTATGTAACATTTATGGCAACTCTCAGTACTTTCTACGAGCAAGAAGTTAGGAAGTCGTTGGTTAACCACCCAGGCCGAGTCGTAACCATTTATCAAGTGGGAAAACTGTTTAATGCTGCATTCACAAAAGCTGCTTCTGTACAAACTGCAGTGATGGAATTCGAAAAAAGCTGGAATATGTCCTTGTAACAGGAATATACGTATTTACTGACCACTTGTTTGCTCCATCTGAAACCACAGAAAGACCAAGCAATGCCATCTACCGCTAGTAACTCTCAAACAACAATGACAGGGGATGTTTCTGAATTAGTTACTACTGAGTCTGCAGTATACCAAAACACAACTGTAGAGGGGTTTATACCTACTTCATCAACTTCCAGGCCATCGCCTTCAGAGCTTGAACCTCAACCATCAACAATCTGGTTCTAGATCTCTGTTTGACTCTTCTTTCAATATTTCACTGAAAACCCTAATGTCTCCACCTCAAGTATGTGAAAGAAAACAGAATAAATGACAAGAGACGGGACAAAAGAGCTATTCTGATGTAATCGCCTTATAAAAGTGAAATAGACGCGGAAAGAGAGGGAAGAAAAAAAAACAAAAAAGAAGATGTTTGATTTCCAGGAAAAACCTCTCACTAGTAAATCTAAGGAATTAAAAGAAAAACCTTTAAAGCGAACAACTAGGCCTACTTCACCCAATAGATCACATAAAATCCCGAAAGAAAAAAGATGAAAAATCCAAAAGAAGCAATGTCATCATCAGATGATGGTTTAGCCTGCATTTTCTGCAATGTTCTTTATGTTCTTATGTGTCTTTATGTTCACTTGAAAGTAAAGGAAGACTTGATTCAGTACTTTTTAGAATGCTCTATATAACTGGACGTGGAGACTTCAGAAGAATTAAAGAAAATAACTGATCTAAACCAGCTCTCTTATAACAGTTTTGTTACTATCACACACGTCAGTAAACCATACATTATTATCTGTTTATCCATGAAAAAGAAACTGAAAACGAAAATTCTTTAAATTATTAAGCTTGCAAATGATTGCTTAAAACTTTCGGTCTTATTTTCCATTGACTCTAACAAAACAGGAGAATTTCTAAGACATAACTACCTAAATGAAATAGATCTTATACAAGTCTTGTAACAGTTCTCTAGTAATGCTTACTCATATCGGACTAGACTGTATACATGTGACAAGAAATTAAAAAGTCATTTGATGGAATACTGGACAAACAGCAACAAAACCAGAGAAAAATAGCAGGCTTAGTAGTGAATAACAACTCTGAAATTTTCAACACCTGGATAACAAAAGCCTCTTATGTCATGACTCTGGGTAAAAGAGCAAAAATGCCACTGAATATGGTCCAGTCCAATAAAACTTTATAAGGTCTGCAATGGTAGAACAAAAGAAATTGTGAAGAATGAAAGAGGAACTACTTCTTCATAAATACTCTCAATCTTTATTAGGAATACAATCTAGGTCAAAGAGGCAAAATTACCCAAGAAACAAAATTATTTTGTCCAGTTTCAAAGAAAACTACGGCCTTCTCGATGGCTTTGATGGGGCACACTTCATAGAATTAATAAAACACGATAAGACTAAATACTCTGATGCCCCTAACACTTTAATCATTAATAATATTATTTTGGTATCTGACAATAAACGATTTAAGATTGTTTAACAGTGTAAAGAATGTTAGAATTGAGGACATATCTGCCCTTGATACTAAGTTTAACCTAGTACAAGGTGTGCCAGGATGTTGAAAGAAATATTTTATTCTAGAGAATTTGGAAAAAAGTGACGTAGTTCTGTACCAGCAAAAGAAGGAGCACCAGATTTCTCAGATCGCCTAAAAACAGCATCCTGAACTTCGTGGTAACCCAAAGAATTGCAGAACAATCCATTCTCTACTAATTAACTCAACTAAACACGAGAGAAGGAGAAGTATATAAATGACTGATTGTAAATGAAGCACTCATGCTGCATGCAGGTGAAATTTTGTTTAAAGCTTCGTAATGGGAGCATCTTGGTAGAGGCCGCGAACGCTCCACAGGCTCAAAAATTTCTCTCCATGAGATCCTTTTACGACAAAGTAGAAGTCGTTGTCCATCCTCATGAGACACTAAACTTCTGCAAAGGAATTGTATTCTGTCGCGATATGCTATGCTGCTCAATTGAAGAATTGAAAGAAGAACTGAAAGATTGTCTTGTGACTGATGTGGTGAGAATAATGAAGGTTAAACACGGTGTACCGACACCTACACCAGGTCACATTTTGACTTTTGCCCTTCCTCACCCACCAGCCACAATTAGAGCAGGATATCTTTCTCTACAAGTTCGTCCATACTTTAGAAATCCTCAGAGGTGTTATAGATGTCAACGTTTTGGGCATTCGAGCAAAACTTGCAATAACCCTGAAACATGTAGTCTTTGTGGAAAAAGTGGTCACAGTGACAAGGACTGTGCCGGTGGCGAAGAATAGTGCGTCAACTGCAAAAATTGTCTTTCGGCGATGCTCGTAAAGAATATAGGAAACGACTTGGGCAAACCCCGAAGAAGGACGTATCCTATTCTCAGGCTGCCTCTGTCCCTGTGCAAACGAAACCGTGTTCTTCCTGCTCAGCTCTGGAAGGCATGGTTAGAGAACTAACCCAACAGGTTGCTGCTTTGGTACAACAACTTAGTGCCAAGACCTTCCCACGTAGTGAAGGCACTGATATATCAGACATTGCACTTTCTGTGCCTGTAAGACCGACTAAACCTACTCAACTCAAAGGACGAAACACAAGCAAGCAACAGTCTACTGAAGGGCAGATCGCTGCTCAATTTTTAAAAACCCCTAATGCTGGAGGTTCCAGCGTGACGGGAAAGAAAAATTTATCTCCGGAAGTACGCCAAAAACTTGTTTCTGGGCTGAACCCAAAAATTGCCTCTAAAGTGGTCGAACGGTCAAAGGGTGCCAACAGAACCCCTCCCTCACACCAGTCCTCTAAATCCAGCCTAATGGAGGAGGATTTGTTTGATGACGACCTTAGGCCACATTCAGAATTAGAAAAAAAACTACTGTAAATTTCAAACAAAATCAAGGAAAAACAAAAAACAAAATTACTTTCAAAAACCTAATTTATATGAATATTATACAATGGAATATTAACGGACTGCGAAGCCATCTGGAAGACCTGAACCTACTAGCATCACAAATAAAATTAAATCTCATATGTATTCAGGAGACCAAGCTTAGCCGTGCATGCCAATTTTCCATCAGGGGATGGGATATCTTCCGCCATGACAACCATAATGACGGACATGCATGTGGAGGAGTTATGGTTCTCGCAAATCCTTCTCTGAATACAGTGGAGGTACCTTTGAACACACCTCTACAAGTAATATGCATAAAGCTAGATATACCGTTTAAATTACACGTCTGTTGTGTTTATATCGCCCCGCCACCAGAATATCTTCCAAGAGAAGATCTATTGGACCTTATTAATCAATTGCCTCATCCCTTCGTACTTGTGGGCGATTTCAACGCCCACCATCGTTTTTGGGGCTCTAGTACTTGCTCTCCAAGGGGCAACATGGTTTCCAAGGTCCTTGATGATCTGAATCTTGTTTTATTGAACGACGGCTCGCCAACTTATCTTTGCCCGAGAACAGGTTCCTGGTCAGTATTAGACCTAACCGTGTGTACACCACAAATTGCTTACCGCTTCGATTGGTCAGTTTCCTCTGACCTTTACGGTAGCGACCATGCACCGGTCATAACTAGAGTTCTAGATATTCCAGGTAATGTGCCCCAGAGGCCTAAATGGGTGCTTGACAAGGCAGATTGGGGCAAATTTAAACAAGTTTTACAGGCACCAGATGTTTCAAC
This sequence comes from Homalodisca vitripennis, assembly GCF_021130785.1. Classification (NCBI taxonomy): domain Eukaryota; kingdom Metazoa; phylum Arthropoda; class Insecta; order Hemiptera; family Cicadellidae; genus Homalodisca; species Homalodisca vitripennis. Next base: position 578,801 of record NW_025776583.1, on the reverse strand, counting down.
ATCAGTGGGTATAGACTCCGCCGTTAACAATATAACTGTTGCCATTTCAAGTGCCGCTCTGGAAAGTATTCCAAAAACAACAGGAATCATCAAAAGAAGAAACGTACCTTGGTGGACAGAAGAATGTAGGATATCGCTTCGGGAGCGCAGGAAAGCCTTGCGGTTATTTAATAGATCTCCGACCGAGGAAAACCTTGCACGATTTCGTCTTGCCAGAGCTAAAGCTCGTCTCATATTTAAAAGATGTCGACGAAATTCGTGGAAGGAATTTACTTCTTCGATAAACCGTACCACCCCTTTATCTCTGGTGTGGAGGAGACTAAAGGCAGTTTGCGGAAAACAGCCACCTCTTCCTATTCTTGGCTTAAGGGTGAACGACATCATATTAACCGAGCCGAAAGATGTGGCAAATGCTCTTGCCTCGTCCATTTCTAACGTGTCGAAGACGACGTCCTACAGTCCTTTGTTCCAGCGAAATAAAGTACAACATGAAGCACAGCCCATAAATGACAATAATTATATAAATCCCTTAAATTTATTGTTTTCCCTTGACGAACTAGAATCCGCTATTTCTCCCATTATAAACTCAGCTCCCGGTGCTGACGACATTCACTACGCCATGTTGAGAAACCTTCCTGTAGAGGTTAAAGCGTGCCTCTTGTCCCTTTTCAATAGAATTTTTCAAGAACGCAACTTTCCAAGTTCATGGCGTAACTCTTACGTTGTACCATTATACAAACCTGGCCAAGACAAGTTCTCCCCTACTAGCTACAGGCCTATCTCGCTTACCAGTTGTCTTTGTAAGATACTGGAGCGGATGGTAAATCGTAGACTGGTATGGTTCCTAGAACACAATAATCTCCTGTCTCCACAGCAATGTGGTTTCCGTCAAGGCCGTTCAACTCTAGACCACCTAGTATGTCTAGAGTCGTCAATCCTGAATGCTTTCCTTGAACGGAGGCAACTTGTTGCTGTGTTTTTCGATATAACAAAAGCGTATGATACAGCTTGGCGTAGGGGAGTTATAAATACCCTTTCAAATTGGGGCGTCGGCGGTAATATGTTATATTTTATTAAAGGTTTTATGGATGAACGTTCTTTTAATGTAAGACTGGGAACTCATTTGTCCGACACCAAAATTCTTGAGAACGGTATACCTCAAGGGAGTGTCCTTAGTTGTACTCTCTTTGCTGTGGCCATAAACAGCATCACTTCCTGCGTCAGAGCTCCTGTCAGATGCTCTCTATTCGTAGATGACTTTGCTGTGTTTGTCCCTGCCAGGAGGCTGGCTACTGCAGAGAGGTACCTTCAGCTCACCATCCACCGTCTCGAAGATTGGAGCAACCAAACCGGGGTTTCTTTTTCTCCTTCAAAGTCTAAATGTATTACTTTTTCTCAACTGAGGAGCGTCGCTGATCCAACTCTTAGGATAAATAGAATAATAATCCCAGCGAGTCGCTGTGTGAAATTCCTGGGGTTGTGGTTTGATTACAGACTGACGTGGGTTCCGCACATTAAAGAACTTAAGGCGAAATGTCTAAAGAGACTTAACGCGATGAGAACTCTAAGCGGAACGAAATGGGGTGCAGATAGAAAATGCATGCTTCAGTTTTACAAGGCATATATTCGACCTTGTATTATTATGGATCACAGGTTTATTCTTCTGCCAAGCCAACAGCCTTTAAAATGTTGGACTCAATCCATCATTCTGCTGTCAGATTGGCTACTGGGGCTTTTCGTTCAAGCCCCGTTGTCAGTCTTTTAGTTGAGAGTGGTGAGCCATCCCTATCTTTCAGACGTGTTCAATTGGCTTTGAACTACTTTTTTAGTTTAAAATCAAGGCCAGAAAATCCGGCCTTTGAGGTTGCCCTAGACACATCACTTGCTCCCTTGTACCACAATAAGCCTAATGCCCCCGCACCCTTTGGCATTAGAATCCTGTTACATCTCGCAGAAGTGGACATGAGAGCGATTGATGTTGAGGTATGTCACGAGATGGATAGACCACCATGGGCAGTCAGAACTCCCAATGTAATACTGTCGTTATTACAGTTGAACAAGCAAGACGCATCACTGTTGTCCACAAGCGCCTGTAGAGAAATATTGTCATCCTGTTCACCCTGCGATGTCATCTACACAGATGGCTCAAAGAGTGAGGCTGGAACGGGTTGTGCCTTTGTAACTTCCAATAGAGAGTACAAATTCTGCCTTACTCTTGAATCTTCAATATACACAGCAGAACTAACAGCTATCTTGAAATCGTTAAATATTGTATGTCCAAGAACAAATAGGGTGGTAGTGTGCTCGGACTCGTTAAGCGGTCTTCTGGCTATCAAGGACATGTACTCCAAACATGTCCTGGTTCGTAAGATCCGCTACGCTTTGAGCGAGATGATGTCGCTATTTACGTTACTATGGGTACCTGGACATACCGGAATAGCTGGTAACGAGATCGCAGATAGGGCAGCAAAGGAGGCAATCTCTCTAACTCCATGTACTAGGCGATCAATCGCGTCCGATCTAAAGCCGATTGTAAAGTCACGACTACAACATCAGTGGAATATATCGTGGGATCAAATGGCCAATAACAAACTTCGGCAGATTAAATACACAGTAAAGCCTTGGTGTACTGCTTACCGCACTAACCGTAGAGAGGAAGTTGTACTGTGTCGACTCCGTATCGGATACACTCGCTTCTCTCATGGTTTCCTAATGAGTCGTGGTGATCCACCGCAGTGTGCGGAGTGTAACATGGCGCTAACCGTCAGCCACGTGTTGATAGGCTGCCGCCTCTACGCCGGGCCAGAGGAGAGCACATCGTTTGCCAGGCCGGTTAGATGAGTTGCTTGGTGACAAAGAAGATGTTTTAACAAAGCTCTTTGGTTTTCTGGAGAGCACCAAATTAATGTCCAGAATATGAGTCCTATAGTACCTGATTAGTTTTAGTAAACGTATTTTAACCGCTAGTTTTAGGCAAGGGTGAGCCCTTTTACAGTTCACCCCTGAGTTGTTATTTAGTTTTAAAGCTCTTAACTAGCAACGCCTAAGTGCAATCTTTTAAATTCTGTTAGAAAAATTTCTGTGTTTTAACCAAGGGTAAGTCCCTTTACAGTTAAAAATTTCTGTGACACCACTATCTTAATATGTAGGTGTCACGTAAGGTAACGGGCATTGAAGACCAACGTGTCTTTTGCCTTATTTCTATTTATTTGTTATTGGTGAGGGTGGGTCCCTTTACAACCTACCTTCATTAACTTACCTGGTTTTAGCATTAGATATTTGTTATATTTATTATCGTTATTTTTTATCTGACATATTTAACTATTGGGACCATTTACAGCCTCTCAGCTACTTTTGTTATTTAGTTTTAGTCCTCTGTTGCTTGTTGTTTTTGTAATTGTCTTAATGTGATAATTTTCTTTGACAGCGATCCGCTGTCTATTCTTTGTACTGATAACGTGACACCATATTTTAAAGTGTAGGTGCCCGTTAACCCTACGGGCATTGATAACCTCCGTGTTTTATGCCCTTTATAAAAGGAAAAAAAAATTTGTTTGATGTTGAACATTCACAGACTAAGGAAGTCATGATGATAGGTGACATGCATGAAGTAAATACCCTACAATAACAGAATTAAGAACTGCACAACAAAAATTGACGTCACTAAAATATCAAAAATCTCAACAATTAAACCACTCATATAGGTGTACATTGAGCACTGCCTGTATTCTATATAAATACTACACTGACGGGATGACCACTAGCAGCTTTGTGAATAGAGAGCTTGTTAAACTTCCTTTTGATGACATTGACCAATTATTTACATGGAAGGGTGACATAAAACGGCTGTTCTTCAAACAAACCGAAAAACTACAACTTGCAAAATTAGGTCACAATGTGTCAACTATACATGAATATCAGGGTAAACAAGCACCACATGTTGTTGTTAGGTTGTCAACTTGCAAGGAAGACATTTACAACTCACTCCCACACTTCCTTGTTGCAATTTCCCGATATACGCCGTTCTGGGCATGACGTTAAACTGCCTCTTCCCACCTAACCATTCCCTAATTCCTACCAAATCCCCCTCCAGGGTCTTATAAGTACCCGTCCTCTTTGGCCGTTCCAGTACATGGCTCGCTGGGAGTGCTTAAGCCGGTGCTGGATGCCCTATCTGGTGTTGGTGAGAGCTGATGTGAGCTTGTCTCTGCCGAGGCGTGTCATGTACTGGTGACCCTATCTATGGATATCCAAACCACCTCACCCTTAGGGCAAGAATTCGGAGGAAGAGACCATAATGATCCAGAAAAAATGCGACAGTTGTCAGATTCTGAAAATGAATCATATATCAAACAAAGGAAATTGAAAGAAAAAGTAAGAGCTGAAAATATGAACATTCCAACTCCACTATAGATTCAGATTCCTTTATTTGTCATTAGGGGAGAGCGGGGTCAATTGTAACAGTGTTCATTTAATAAATTTTATAGGCGCCATTTTTAGGCGGAAATTATTGAAATGTTGCGTGCATGAACATTAAATATCGATAAACGCTACACATATTTTTAAGTAGGAAAATTATAACTTTAAACCTGATTTATACAAATTATTAAATTATTATTTATGCATATTTTTACAACTGACCCCAAGTGTGGAGCAAATGTAACGCCAATGTGGGGCGAATGTAACAACCCTTTAAATATGAAGACTAACTATGTACATGTTGCAGGAGAATTTAAAAAAGCAGTTTGGACTAAAAATATATTTATTTTACCATTATATTTACAAATATGTGTAATTTATAGTTTTTTTACTAAGAACAAAAGAAAAATTTAAACACTACTCAGATTCACAGTTGTGGCATATATAAAACAAATCTCCTTTGGTGCAACTCTCATGTGCCCACTTCTTACAACTCGTAGACTGTATCCACTTAACTATTAAGCAGGAGTGCTGGTCTATGTAGAGCTCTTTTTTGTTCTCCTGTTTGCTTTTGTCATCTTAGGCTTGGCATGTGGAAGTGGTCGGATGTTATCTGGAGAAACTATAGAAGCAGAAGATGTTGAAGGTTGTGGCGACCTAGGTTTAATAGTTTTTGCACCATTAAAATATGGCGTGTCTCATCAATTGGCATTTCGATGTCTTCATTGGGTTATGCAAGGCATTCTGTAGCGTTGGTGAAAGTTGTAGGATGTCTTCATGGGTTGTGCTAGGCATTCTGTAGCGCTGGTGGAAGTTGCAGGCTGCAGGATGTCTTCATTGGGTTATGCAAGGCATTCTGTAGCGTTGGTGAAAGTTGCAGGCTGTAGGATGTCTTCATTGGGTTGTGCTAGGTATTCTGTAGCGTTGAAATTTGTAGGCTGCAGGATGTCTTCATTGGGTTGAGCTGGACCTTCTCCAGCATTGATTGAAACTGCAGGCTGAGGCTGGTTAGTGACGCTTGCCGGGAGATAGTCTTTATCTGAGAACACTAGTCTGCTAAAAAGGTAAATTCCTGTGCATTTGAACCCACTTTTTACATTGTTTGGGGTAACTGCAAACGGCAAGGCTTTAGCTACTAACCCTGGTAGATTATAGGTGTTAAGGCGTTCTCCAGGATTATTTTTCTTCTAGTCGTCCGCAGCGTCATTGAACATTTTTTTTGAATGGGCCGAACACAGCCCGGTCCAATGGCTGGAGCTTGTGTGAGGTATGTGGAGGAAAAGACAGAAGAACAATGCCATTGTTTCTACAAAAATCAATGACAGGCATTTGAATGTGAGAATCATGGTTATCAGCTATTAACAAAACCTTCCTCTCCAGTGTTGGTTTAGCAAACTTAATGAAGTGTTCAAGAAATTGGATGAATTCTTCTGATTGCATCCATCCAGAGCCATTTGCTGCTCCAATGCAGCCAGCTGGACCATTAGTTATAAAATAGGAGTGATAATTATTTCTAGGAAAAATAAACATCGGAGGGATACTATTGCCTATGGCGTTTACATCTATGCACATAGTGATTAGCGTTCCCCTTTCATGAGAGTTGATTCCGCCAACCTGTTTGCTTCCTCTTTTAGCGACTATCTTGCCAGGGCTAGGAGCAGTATTAATACCTGTTTCGTCTAGGTTATATATATATATATATATATATATATTGAGGCTCGAACTTGTAATCTACCATTACTTTGGATAGATTGTCAAAAACTATATTTACATTTTCCCGATTAAAATACATTGCTCGTGACAAAGATGTTGATTCGGGAGACCTTATCGCCAAAGTTGGATTCCTTTTGAGCTCTATGATAATTGCCCCAGAGGGAAGTGCCATAGGCCAATAGGCTGTGAATGTATGCATAATAAACACATAATAAGGTATCTGTGCCTACACTATCAGTATCCTAAGTACAAATATACCCTTGCTAACACGAGTACATAAGATGTTTATATAATTTTCCCATTTTAAATTAGATTGTATACTAATTCCAAGAAATTTTAAACTAGGTACTGGTAACATCAAAGTGACTTAAACTAACAGGTAAGTCAACAACCTTCTCCATGTTAATACAAAGCTTGTTAGCAGTGCACCAATCATTTATTAGGGGAGAGTCCGCTGGTATCGGCCACCTTAGCGTTTTTCAAAATTAATAACTTAATATTTATGTTATCTACTTTTTTTAATGTTTTATAAAACTTTTACTTGTTACTTAAATAACACATAACGGGATTTTTACCAAGACAATAAATATAAAACTGGCAATTCATTTTCATAGATCTTGTATTTCCTATGATTTAAAATGCGTCTGGTGGTATCGGACATTGGTTGTCTGGTAGTATCGGACGAGGATTCTTTAAGAATGCACACATGAAATAATTTTTTAAACACATTTTATTACATAATCTGTATCTTGTATGAAAATTAAGAAAAATTACAGAAATTAGACTGCCTAATTTTGGCTAAAAAAAGAGTAAACAGAATAATGAATGTTCATTTCTTATTCTTACATGTGTCACATATGTAAAATAGGTCACTTCCCTCAAGATCAGCGCAGTTTTCGTGAGCCCATCCTTTGCAAGTACTGCACTGAATCCAGTCTTCATTGAAATTTTCACCACAAATAATGCAGTTTGTGTCACTGTTTCTGTTGTCGTTCCTAGAGACCCCATCAAAATTTAAAGTTCGCTTGGTTGACACAACTTTTGGCGTTTCTTCAAGAACTCTACCTTTCTTTACAATATTTCTTCCGATCAGTAGTCGTTTTCCTTTTTTGCTTTTATCGTTTAAAATAATTTTTTCTTCCCTTATCCTTTTCCTCTCTTCTGCTTGCATCTTTTTTTCTTCGACTAATGCTCGGCGTGTTTCAATTTGAGACTTGTAAGGTGTTGAGGTAAGAATTTCACTTTTTTCAGCTCTTCCTTTTCTAATCTTAAACTTTGAATTTGAGCTGCTGGGGAGAGGTGAGATAGCTTCCAAGACATTGGGTGACTTGGCTGATGTGCCAGGAACACTTAAATCTAGAAAACTAGACTGTTCGGGTTGGCACAAGGATTTTGATGTTTCTGGTCCGGAAGCATTCTCTGGTTGGCTATCCGTATCAATCTGAGAGAACAATGAAGCCTGAAATCCAGATCGGTAAATATGTTAGGGTTTAATGGACTTATTCCTGTACAGGCAAACCCTGAGTTTGCCAGTTCCATTCGGCATATTTTCAAGAACGCTTCATTTACTAAGCCAGCAATGTCTTTGAGAGCTATTTTCATCAAAGGATACCTTCTCATCCACAAAGAACATGCTTCGTTATATGCATTTTTGAAAGGCTTCATGATGGCCCTGTCTAACGGTTGCAGTTTGTGTGATGTGTGTGGAGGAAGGCTAATCATGTGAATATGATGTTCTTTAGCAAATACAATGACATCTAAATCTTTGTGGCTACCATGGCCATCTACAATTAACAGGACAGGACTTTTCTCATCTGATTTGACTCGTTCCTGAAATAAGGTTAACCATTTCAAGAAACCATCCTTAGTTATCCAGCCATTTGGTTGTCCATCAAAAATACTACCTAGTGGAGCATCCTTCTTAAGCTCAACATCAATTCTTTGTCTTGGCAATACAAATAACGGGGGAATAAATTGATCGCCAGCTGCATTGATACACAGTAAGATTGTGACATTCCGACCTCTTTCCGCAGTTGTCAATTTACCTACTTGTTTTTTTCCTTTAGACGAAATAACTTTAAGCCTGTTTGTATGTACAACAGAAACGCCAGTTTCGTCGGCGTTAAATATTCTGGATGGTGGGAAAGTATATTTAGTCATCAATTCAGTTAGCTTGTCAAAAAATCTTGGCACTTGTTCCTTGTTAAAACCTACAGCACGTTGTAAGCTTGTAGATTGAGCTGTTCTTAAGCTTAAATCTTCATATTTAGTCATAAAATCGTAATAAAATGCTTTCCCTGCCATTTTTGTAGATTTGTTGAAACGATGCTTGACTTTTAAAACTTCGGCAAACTGATACGCAAGTTTCATAAATTCAGTTCTGTTAAGTGGCATGAGCTGGGCATCTAATTTTTTACAATGTTCATACAACATACGCTCTTGTTCTTCATTAAAAGTACGCTGAAAAGTACCTTTATTATCTGTATTAGGTTTTAGTACGGCTTCCTGTCCACGTTTTAAGTTTTTGAGTCTATCTGACAAAGAACTTTTGGGAACACAGTATCTTTGACTAGACTCTCTAATTGATTTTTCTCCCTTTAACACGCTCTGCACAGCAGCTTTCATGCTTTCTTCGGTCCACTTACCCCGTATCTTCCCCATTGCACCTGTGAAATGATACATAAGATGTATTGGCATTATCAAGAAAACGTTTTAGTGTCCGATACCACCGGAATATAGTGTGTCCGATACCACCAGAATGGCATGGTTACAAAAAACGACGATATACCTAACCTTGCTTAAAATAGATCTTTAAGCTACTTGTAGTTTGAATAAGTAATAGACAATAGTTGTAATTAATATATGTGATAGAAGATATACTTACATTCGTAAGTGGTACAGATGTGTAAAGTTAACTCGATACAGCGCCCACTGACCTCACTTACACTTAAAATGAAATAACTCACAGACACCGAACAGAAACCATCCAAGATGGCGAGCAGACTGGTTCCTCCTCTAGAGGAATGCACAACACTATTGACAAGTGCTGAACTCACGCGGCAATTATGAGAATCACAAACTGTGCGATACCACCGTATGTCCGATACCAGCGGACTCTCCCCTACTCTGGTTTGCTGGCTTAAGACTGATCTCATGACTTCAAGGCTCTTTTTAACATACACACCCAAATCATCAGCAAACAGGTAACTACTAGCACCAAGAGAACTGAAATTAAAAGGCAGGTCATTTATGTACAAAATAAATTGTGTCGGACCCAGAACTGAGCCCTGTGGTACGCCATGTTTAACATTTAAAGACGGAGAAAATGAACCATTTAGAAACACTTATTGATATCTATTTGTTGAGTAGGATCTAAAAGAACTTCACAGTAACATCAGTAAAACCATAAAAAACTAACTAGAATGCTATGTACAACAGTATCAAAAGCTTTAGACATTTCAAATGATCTAAAGATTGAGCAGTCTTTATTTTCAACTCCATTTAGACAATCATTTATTAATGTTTGAACTGCATCAATGGTACTACGTTTCGCTCTGAAACCACACTGTTTAGCAGATAACAGACAGTTTCCTTCTACATATTTTACAAGTTGAGTATGCACTAAAGATTCCAGTATTTTAGACACTGCTGGCATAATAGAGATAGGCCTGTAATATTTTTGTTCATCTTTGGCACCTTTTTTATGAACAGGAATAACTTTGTTTTGTTTTAAAATATCAGGAAAGACACCCTGACTTATATAGACTCATTAAACAAATAAGCTAAGACTTCACTAATGTATTTAGCAGCTATCTTAAGAATAGGAGCATTTATTCCATATATATCAAGACACGGCCGCCCACGGGGGGGAGCAATGGCGCAAGTTGCGCCATTGAAACAAAAATTGGGGGGGAATGAAAATTTTGGGGGGGGAACTTTGAAAAGCGGGTTTCGGATACGTTATTTAAAAGTTAAAAAAATGTACAAGTTTGCAGTAGTTTTAACAAATTAAAGCCGTGAGAGGCAAAAAAAATAAATAAAAGCAAATTAAACTTCGCAATTCAAACGAGGCGAATGCAGTAGTTCTATTTTTAGACCAACAGACCCCCGCCCCCGCCTTGCCAAGGTCGTTGTCAAGGGGAAGTCCACACACCTCATCCCTTCCGCGCCGCCCAGTGCTCAGTCAGTCACGCATTGTCTTCAAGTGTAGTGTGTAGTGTGTAAACATAACCTCAACACAACACAATAATTAGTGTCTTTACGAACGTAGTGACCACTTGAATGTCGTGTGTGCGTTTCTGTTTCGTTTTGTTATACGAGTTTAGTATTAAGTAGCTACTGTATTTCTGTGCTGACTATAACTTTTTGTTTTATAGAATTAAATAATGCCTCGTAAATTAAAAAAGTCATTCAAATATAAGTGTTTGGAACTAATGTGCAATACGGTGCACCGCCATTACAAGTGGCTAGAACACTGTAAAAAGAAACACCTCTAGAAGTTCAAAAACAATATTGATATAAAATATAAAATAACAGAGGAGAAAGAAGGTGATGGACCTTGGATACCCTACATGGGACGTGGAGAACGTTCTACTTTAACTATGGACGACGAACCTCAACCATCAACTTCTGCGCAATCATCGGCTATTGAAAGGTACCGCAATATTACAGTAACAAAATGTCAATATTTTAGTTTGTTCAATTTTATAAGCAGGGAGTAAACACATATAGGCTATGCTCTATTAATGACTCACTCCTAAAGCTTTCAAAACATTAAAACCTTTCTAAGTAGGCTAACAATTAATTAAGGCATTGAAGGCCATAGAAAAGGACAAAGCTTATAAAAGAAGATTAACAAATGATAAAAAAACTTCAAAATGCAAGTAAATATTATACTGTATTAAAGAGATGAAGCCTGCCTAAAATGGTGAAAAGCTAAATATATGTAAATATTAGCATTTTACATTTACAAACATACTATCAGCCAAATATTAAAGTAGTATTGGTCCAATACGTTACAAGCAAAAGCATCTAATGAAATAAAAATTCAAATACAATTTAGTTTAATAATGTATAAGCCTATTGGTCCATAGAGTTTATAGAGTCCTCAAATGACTGTTTATTATCATAGAGGAGATCGAGATATTGAACTTCATGAAAAATCAAAACTCCATATTTCTTCTCAAATTGGTAGATTGCAATGGATATCCAAAAAAAGAGTTGATACTGATTTGACTGAGCTAAATGATAAATTAGTCAGTCATCACCGTGAGGTTCTATCGGTCGTTATAGACTGCTGTCGGTATCTGACCGAGGAGATGTTGGCTTTTCGAAATAAAGAGTCTCTAAACGGAAAACTAGTAAATTTATTTCGATTGCTTGCTAAGTATAAACCCAGACGCAAGAGTTTATTTGGAGAAGCTTGATAAGTCAAAAGAAAATAAAACTAAACTTGGTTCTAATTTTCTGAGTTACAGAAACATTTATGATTTAATAAATCTCATGAATAGAATTGTTGTTTCAAGAATTATGGATCATGTTAATGAAACTAATACGTATTCTATAATTCTTGACTCCACACAAGATGTTAGCAAGAAGGAATGCACAACAGTGCTAATTCGATATGTCGATCACAGAGATACATTCGGAGAAATCAAAGAGAATGTGAAGTCAGAAGAGCGGCTTGTTAACGTTTTTACTAGCGGAGACACAACTGGCAAAAACTTATCAATTGAGGTATTAAAAACTCTCCAGGAAATTGGATTTGATAAGAATGGTATGATTGGGCAGAGCATGGATGGTGCGGGAAACATGCGTGGTCCATTTAGTGGGGTCAAATCATTTGTCCTCAAGGAATGCCCTAAAGCATTCTACATTTGGTGTTGTTCGCATAGATTTGCCTTAGTTGTCGAAAAATCAATGGAATTGTGCCCACAAATAAGGGACATGTTCTCAACTCTGCAAGAACTGTACAATTTCATGTCTGGACATAAAAGACATCATATTTTCGTAGAGAAGTTAGAAAAAGGTCCATGTCAGGCTAGAAAAAAGCGTTTGAAAAGAGTCAATACGACAAGGTGGTCAAGCAAAAACGATGCCGTAAAAACCGTTATAACTTGCTATGATGTCCTAAGAGAAACCCTGGAAGACATATCTGATAACACTCAATCTGAAACGGACTCAAGAACATCAGCAAAAGGACTTCTGAAAGCACTATTTGATTATGAATGATCATTGCTGCCGAACTATTCAAAATTCTGTCACCAGTGACTGTTTGTTTACAGTCTAAAATTATTGACTATGGAATGATTCCGACAGTGGTGTCTGAAACTATTTCTAAACTCCAATCTATGAGAACCGATGAGGGATGGGACAAAATGGTGGGCAGTATTAGTCATTTTGCTCAAGAACACAATCTCCAGAAAACTTCAAACAAACGAATCCGAAAGAGAAAAAGATTCATGGACGAACTTGCCATTGATGAAATAATATTAGATCCTATGGCAAAACTGAGGACAGAAGTCTTCTTTAAAGTGCTTGATTCCGTGATCACACAACTACATGATCGTTTTCCTGAAAGGTCATTAAATTTTGTGCAGCAAATGACTCATTTTTCTCACGAAAAGCTTCTAAACACTGGGGACGACACCCTAAACCCAGACATTGTCAGTGACCTGTGTGGTTACTATGGATTGGATACCGAGAAACTTTGTGAGGAGTTTGATGTTTTCAGCCAGTTATACAAAGGCAGCTATCAAAATATTGACCTGTCAGATGTCCTTTCTTCAAAAGATGATAAATACAAAAATGCAAGACTAACCAATGAAGAAGTTGAAGTTGAAACCCAAGATTCTTCTGATGAAACATTGGATTGTACAAGTACAATTGCAAAGCAACGATATCTTGATCAATGGATCAAGAAGGGCTTTATAAGACCCTATCGCTGTTTATTGAACATATCTGGGTTTCCATATTTGACATCATTGTATCAGATAATTCTCGCCCTGCCAGCAACAAGTTGCTCAGCTGAAAGAGCAATGAGCAAACTTAAAATCGTTAAAAATAGATTGAGAAGCAGTATGGGTGATACCTGGTTGTCTGATATGTTGGTTTTGGCATCCGAAAAGGATATTTTACAATCAATTCCAAACAGTGAGATCATAGACAAATTTGGCATTTCAAGTGAGAACAGGAAAAAACTGCTGCTTTACAAAGGCCATCAAGGGTAATCAAGGGTTAAGTTCATCAAGTTAGTTACCTTTTTGAAACACTTCTAGCCATTTTGACTTTTAATTATAGTACTGTACATTGATTTATTATTTTGTATGGCATATCTGTTGTTTATACATTTTATTAAAAAAATTTGACAATAATTATACTGTATAATTTATACACCCCCATGAATGGTAAATTTTTTGGAGGGGAATGCGCCATAGCCTTTGGGGGGGATGGGCACCCCTGTATCAAGACATGTACTGTTGACTGCTGTTATAATTAAATTTAGCTTTTCTTATTTCAGATTTATACATTTTTTCATCTGGTTGTACTTTTCCCTTATAGTCTCGCAGCCAGTGGAACAGCTAGTCATTAAAAAATACAGCCTATCCAACTCTTGTTTTAGTTCAATAAGGCCCACATGGTACCATTTACAGCATACACTTTTCTTTTTATTCGAAATATATTTAAGTGGAATAGAAGTATTTAATGCCGATAAAAATAGATTAAAAAATATTTTAAATTTACTATTTACGTCACCTTTGGAGCAGTAAACACTAATCCAATTTATTTCGTTCATAAGATTTACAAAATGGACTAATTTAAAACTATTTACAGGTCTAATAATATTAGCCTACTATGTTTAGGCATATCGTCATGAGACTCCAAATGAGCAGTAAACAAAATTGCATTGTGGTTTGATACTGCAGTGTTAATAACTGTAGCAGTCAAACGATCTGGATGAATTGATGTAAGAAGATTCTCTATACAAGAGCCCCCTGAACTGGTTCTACTCGGTCGAGTGATATCACGTACCGTGATGTGCAAGCCAAAATCACTTATAAGGTCACGCAACTGAACAGTGTATTCATCAGAGTTAAGAAAATTAATATTAAATCTGCAGCCACAATAATGTTAAGTTTAACACCATGCACACTTGTGAAAACAGAATGGAGTTTATCAAAGAAAGAATTTATATTACCTGAAGGTGATCGATATAATGTCACATTAACCGTGTTCAAGCCAGGCAAGATCACGGCGGATATTTCACAGTAAATTTCTTCCGCAAAAATTATGGGCTTATCATACACTTCAAAGCCAAGATTCTCTCTAATTAAAATTAAGGATCCACCATGAATTTCGGTCGTGGTAACTCGAGTGCATTGGTTCATATTTCCCGACCTGTCAGGGAGTGACCATGCGGCCATTGCCGTGGCTTTTCAATCCTTTCCGTCTTCGACAGGCAGGTTTCCCAGGTGGGAAATTAAGACGGCTGACTGGAACGAGTACAAAAAGAACATAATTTCTCAAGCTAGGGGAAGGCGGGGTAAGATGGTGAAGCTAACTTCCACCCTTCATAAAAGGGGTAAAAAGAAGTATTAAAACACAATTTTATTTCAACTATTTAACTACATAGAAAACTTAAGAAAAGTAGAAAAATTTGCTATAACTGTTTTTAACGAATTAAAAAAATTACAGCCTCCCTGTTTTGCCCCATAGGCGGGGTAAGATGGGGAACCTAGATTAATTTAATTTTAATTACATACTATGGACCTTTGGACATAATAAAGTTATGAAAAACTACTCAGTCATATTAGAGAGAGTCTTGAAAATGTATCATGGTTCAATTTAAGATTAGTGACCACTGCTACATAACACACAGATGTGGATGGCGTCGTCATCCTCGTCTTCTATTCCTGCGCAGCTGTTGTGCGTCCACCGAGCACACATGGCACATCTTATCCAGCATTCCTCCGAGAAATCATAACAGTAGAGACATTCTTCGTTATCATTCTCACCTTCTCTTGGGACAACTTTAGGGTTTTTTGAACATGAAGACTTGGACACATGAAGCAAACTGTTCGTTTTCTTCCTTTGGATTACACAGTCTTTTTTCGGTTTCTTTGTTGGTTTAGTAGGTCTAGCCTTTTGGAACGGTTTTCGTTTGGATACAACCTTGGGAGTGGTAGCCCTACTTCTTTTAATTTCCTCCAGTAATTCATTCTTATAAGGGGAATCCGTCAATACAGCAGTTTTTCCACGCCTATTTGAAGATTTTATGATATTTCTCTTTTCCACTTTTGAAACGGGTAAGATCATTTGTGGGCTGCATTTTGCAAAACTTGACATTGAACTTTCAGCTGTTTCTTGTTCAGGGTGGTCAGCTGGCTTCAAATGATTCTCAACTGGTTGTTTTTCCGGTGTTCGTTTTCAGTTGATTGTGGTGCAGCTTCTTCATCTTCAGCGTGCATCCCTGCCGAGTGTAACCCTGACGGGGAACCTCCCCGTCATGCCCCAAAAGCTATTTTTAAGGTTATGTTACGTTACACCAAACACAAATAAATGTAAGTTGTCTATAAATATGTCATTTTGTTTCTATTTAGATGTAGTATGCAGTAGTATGGTTATATTTCAATAAAATGCTTACGCATGTTACATTACAAGGCCTTAAATAATAAAATAATTAAATATTGCAATTCAGCTGAAAAATTACGTACCTTGTGAAATATCAGGAACTCGGCGTGGGAATGAGGACAAACGACGACAGTACTATGGTTGGAGCAGCACTATACAATGATTTCTAGTCCTTCCCTGTTTTACTCCTCTTCCCCGTCTTGCCCCGCCTTCCCCTATTAATATCCAATCAAACTACATAAATACAGCCACTATATTATTTACATCCAATATTATAACATCCGCAGAGCGGAGCATTCCAAAATACTCGGGTTCACCAAACAAACGCCAGGTTTCTTGGTGGTCTGAAAAATGTTCGGCGGCTCTAAAGGAACGTCGAAAATGTTTAAGACAGTTCAACAGATCACCGACTGAAGAAAATTTAAGTAGGTACAGAAGAGGACGGGCAAAAGCAAGACAGGTTTTTAGACAGAGACGGCGGCAGTCCTGGCTGGACTATACAAATCGAATAAAACGAACTACTCCTGCATCTGATGCTTGGAGAAAGCTTCGATCTATTTGCTGTAAGACCTCCTCACCTTCTCTTATTGCTCTGAAAAATGGTACCGATGTGGTAACTGATCCCTTGATAGTTTCCAATTTACTCAGCTCACATTTTGCTGAAATTTCAAAAACGTCGTCTTACAACAGGGAGTTTTCAAAACAAATACAGAAAGACATTCTCTCAATCTAAATTTAAATATGAATAACAACTCTCCTTTAAACCTTCCCTTTACTATTGATGAACTTGATTCATCACTAAAGTCAACATCAAATTCTGCTCCAGGTCCCGATAACATAATGTCTGTGAAGTTGGCCCACCCACAATAGCCCACCCACTTACCCTTTAAGGACCATTAGAAATGTGGCATGAAAAAAGTTTTTATTCTTGTACAACATATTGCAGTTATGTAACTGAACTATTTATTTGTATTTAAAATAATTAGTACACCTAGTTTATTATATATGGCATGGGACAAATGTGTCCCTACGGCAACGGAACTTGACAAAAATACTGCAATGGCATATATTTGTCCCAAGCGGACTGTAGTAAAAACCTAGTAAATTGAGTAGTTCACTATATTTCTGTAATTTTACAAGTCTTTGTAGGTTTATTTAGGTGATTGAAGTAAATATTATTTAATAAAAATTTGTTTTATTTACAAAATTATGAAATTACAAAACTTAACTCATCAATATACTGCCCCCATAAGAACAAAAACCCTAACTCCAAGAAACAAAACTTTTCCAAGAAAGGAAATGAGGATTACTAATTTTTTTACCTGCATTAACATTTTAGCACTTTAAAAAAAGGTTTATGCTAAAATGTCATTGCTAGACCTACAAAATATTTATGTTGATGTGAAATTTCATTGATTAATTTTTTTAATAGAAAAAGTGGAGTTAGGGTTTTTTATGTTACAGTTTGTTTGGTCTGAAGCGCACCCTAACTCCTTCTACGGGAGTTAGGGCTTTACATCGTCAAAATGGATTTGTTTAATTGCTACACCTAATTGGTATAATCGTATTTTTAAATGTTCCTTTAGTGTTAAAACTGCAGTTTAACCCTTTGCCCTTGAAAGTCCACTATAGTGGACGGAACCCATTACTAAACAGCCTGTTATAATTTACCTTTGCATATTCCTCCCAGATCAAATGTCCACTATAGTGGACGTATTGCTGGTCTCATTCAGCTCGGCGCCATTTTGACATACAATCATCAGCTGCTCGGAATTAGTCTGGTGATTTAACTGATGTGATGTAATAGGTATTTAAAAATTTAAAATCCACATAACACACAGTTTTGTTGATAATTAAAACTTTTTATTTACAGCTTACAGTAAATGACTTTTTTAAATAAAGCTTAGTAATAACAATACAATAATCAATACTTAATACTATAATAATGAAATGACAGCAATATTAGTGTTTAGTCCTTGACTTTCTTTGAAGTGTGGTACTTTTCAAAACAGTTTTCAACACACATAACTGGTTTTGAGGTACAAGTTTTGCAACAGTACTTACTACGCTTTCTAGTCCCACCAACACCCCTGTCACTGCATACACAACAGTCTTTTGGGTACGGTAACAGTTCAAGGATATGTAGCTTACCGTTCAGTCTTTCGTCATCTTGCATGTGTGACGGTCTTCCCCGTTTTTTCGAGTTTCTTACATTACCAACTAGTCCTTTGACTAGTTGTTTTCTGAATTTCCTCTGCCTCTCTTTTCCCTGTCCCTGGTTCATATTGTAGAGTAAAAATGCATTTACAATCCCTGTTTCGAGTAACCAGAAAAAAACTTTTCGCCACCATTTCACTGACTTTCGTGTAAATGCATAGCTTGAAATGTACTGATCCGCTAAATCCACCCCTCCCATCGACTTATTATACTTACATATCACTGTAGGCTTCCTCACTTCTTCAACCATGCCATTTTTTACAGTGCGCCTCACTGTTTGTGTTGTGTTGTCATATAATGTGCTAAGCATTGTCACGTCATTGGAGTCTTTCCATAGCAATACATGGTATTTATCTTCCTTCCTAAAAGACTTAATGTCACCTTTTTTTAACTTGAGTGGAGGGGTATTGTGTTTCTTTGTCTTAGGCCTAACTTGATCAGGCAAACCTAATCTATTTCTCATTATAGTCCCCGTTATGTGTACTTTTAAATCATACAGTTCCTTAGCCAGTTCCAAGTTTGTATAGTACCTATCACAAAATACATGCAGGCCCTCGATATTACCATATGTTCTTTTTATCTTGTTCACTAAGTGTAGAACTATTCTGCTGGTAACAGACAGGTCTTGCCGTTCTAAACTACTTGTGGTGTTTTTCCCAAAATATGGCTCTAAGGCACATATATATCCGGAACAGGATTCTGACAGTACAAAGACTTTTATGCCCCATTTCACAGGCTTATCTTTATTGTAGACTTTGAAAAGCACTTTCCCTTTGAAGCCTACAGTGCTTTCGTCAATGCTGACTTTGTTTCTTGGAACATAGTGTTCTCTAAACTTGCGATCTAAATACAACACAACATTTCTAACTTTGCCAAATCGAGTCAAGGTTCCTTGTGCTGGACCTTGTGGAGGGGGGGACACATGCAGATTCCAAAAAATCTGACTAAATCTGTCTCTGGAGAACACATCTTTAAAAAACGGCTGATAATCAAGCCAGTCTACTGAAAAATAATCATCGATCTCTGGTTTAGGATTCATGGCCATGTTAATGAGCACTCCTAAAAATGCTTTCAGTTCTACTAAAGTAAGGTCTTTCCACGTCCACCATATGGATCGTTTCCTCAAAGGGGTGTGTTTCGTGATTTTTTCGTTTGCATACCTATTCGTTTCTTTAACTATTTCATTCAATAGTTCATCCGTAAAAAACAATTGAAAATATTCTAATGGGGTGTTTGGTGTCATGTGATTTGGTGGTTTAAATCCACTATTATTGGACCATTGAAACCTGAGAAAAGCTGAATCACCTACCATCCATTCTCTCCAATCGCTATTCTCTGCAACAAACTCGTCATCATCTACTCCTTCTGCTCCTTGCTGTTCAAGAGCTTCGTTTTCTTCATCTGAATGGTCGTAATCTTCACGGTCAATTTCTGAGTGAACTAACACTTCAAACTCTTCGCCAATATTTGACTCAACATCACTGTCATGTACTGAATCACACTCGAGTTCATCCAATATGCCATCTTCACCTAGATTTTCCATTTCATCCATTATTGTTCACTGACTATACAACAAAAACTACTATTAAAAACTATAAATATCATTGAAACTCAACTATTATGCACTAAAGATCAAATAGCAAGAAACTAAAGTGAAAACACTACAGTAGGCTACTATCGGTCACAAAAAATGAAAGTGAGGTTATAGACTGAATAATGTTGTGAGAAAAATAAACACGTCATGTGATCAATAGTTGACACTTTAATAACAGACTGCAGCACTTTATAGAGAGAAACATATGTTTTTAAACATTATTAACAGCTGTTGAATATAGTGGCCAATATAGTGGACTTGAGAGTGTTCGTGGAATTCGAGTATGTCCACTCAAGTGGACTTACGAGCTGTAAGGAACAAAGAGCAAGAATAAAATAATACCTGGTGGGAAAATGGCTGTGTCCATTAAAGTGGACATTCGATCTGTGAGGAATACTTTGTAAAAAGTAATCAGAGGGCTAAGGGTTAAGAAAACATGTAATGTTATTTTATTAGATTTTACTCAAATAAAACAATTGAACAAGTACAAACAAAATATTTATCAAGTAAAAGTTTATTTTTAAATTTAAAAGCTTGTTAAAAACAATATATATTCCTTTAATCAAGGATCAATTTTAATTTTTAAGCTTATTACTATAAATAAGAACCCTATTCGTTATATTTGTTGACATTAATACATTTAAAACAGTAAAGTTAACAAGTACATACAAATATTTCAACAATTTACAAACTTGTAAAAATAAGTTACTTAAAATGAGAAAAAAAGTTAAATTGTAGGCGGCCTACTACTAGAAAAAACTAAATATATATTGTTTTAGACATGACTTACAAATAAAAAGAATTAGAAGTAATCTATGCACAAACAAAGTTTTTTCTGGCACAAAGTCATTAAAATATTTTAAATTGTAGACCTATTACACAGTTAAGAGATACTGGTGATAAATAAGTCCCCACTTACCTTAACTTTAAACAGTAATAATAATAATAAGATTAATGGAAAACAAAAACACTTATTCCTTTTATAGAATTGATCACTATCTACTTTAACTTTTTGAAATTAGTTTTTACTCATCACAGTCAATCAAGTCTCGTTCTCCTGACTCTGGAAGACTTGTCCAAAACCCCCGACGGTTGGATGGGGACATAGTTTTTCAATGATGTCTTTCTTTTTGGTTTTATTGAAACCCCGAACTTTATTTATTTTTTCTGGCATAGGAAACTTCTTGATATATTTGGAAAAGTTCAACTCTTTTGAAGGAGATTCTTCATATTTCGTAGAGTACAAAAGCGTAGTTTTACCTCTGTCAGCAGTTACTTTCACAACATCTTTGAGATATAGCACACTTTCTCGACACTTAAGCTTTTGTTTAGAAGAACAGTCTTTCCATTCATACAAGTCACTTTCACCAAGTTCTTTGATGTCTACCTTTCCTACATTAGCTTTTTCAACACATTTAACAAAGTCCTGGAAATCATAGACCTTTCCACTGTGTTTTATAGCTAACTCAACTTGATGGTGGAAGGAGTCAGCAGCCATAAACGTGTGGCCTGGATCAAGGTAGAAAACATCAATTTTATCAACGGAAATCTCCGGGCAGTAATTTACAAGATAAACAAGGAAGGTGAACAGAGCCCAATTTTTGTTTTGTCCCGCATAATTGTCCAGCCAAATACAAATATGCTTGATATCCCTGAAATTATAGAAAAAGGAAGAAAATGCATTTAAGATGTCTTCTTTTTTTCTTCCACTTATTGCCTCGTGCCATAAGACTGCTAGAGGCCTAGTTTTTTATTTGGTCCCAAGAGGTACAAACCTTTCATTGAATGCTACCATTCTTCTTGTAAACACTACCTCCTTGAAGTTGTCCATCCTTGGCAGCACGATAACTTTTTGTAGATCAGCACAAAAATATAAGGTATCATCAGAAGAAGACTGTTGCTTTGCATGCTCCTTGTAAAGATCTCTAGATTTCTTGGCTTTATCAATATGACATTTCCAGTTCATACAAACGTCACAGTCTTGAGACAATTTTTGTTGTGATCATTATCATGTTCTTTGAACTTGAAGCATGTGCCACATTCCTCGTGGCCAAGTTTTGTAAAAGATATATGAAGCTCATTTATGACCTTTCTATATAAATCGTAAGAACAGTCTCATGACTTTTCACATTCCATAAAATCATTATACATTCTTTGAATGGTCACGTGTAGATACCGCCGATTTGGAGCATGCTCCCTTCTATAGTGAGAGATACTGGGATTGTAACTCTCAATATGTTGTTTGATAGTATCTCTGTCAATTTTTTTAGGATTAGGATGCTTCCCTCTTTGTCAGTTGAATGGGATGCCATGCCAGTCATGGTATTCTTGTCAATAGATGTTAATGTGCCATATATTACAGAATTATTTTCTTTTGCAAATCCAAGAGTGGTGAGAAAAAACCATTTACACACTCTGACTCGTTCACCCTCTGTGTCATTGAAGAAATAACGAAAAGAATTGTTTATGATTTCAGAATCACCACGACGTCTCTTCACGGGCAATTTTGTAGCACACAAAGCAATAAAATCTCTTCTTTCTGAAAGGTTTTTGTTCCAAAATTCAGTGTTACACTGTTGACGCCATTGTTCTGTAAACCTGGTGCGGCACTTGTAGCGACAGTTAATACCACAAGGATTACGCAGGGGATGATTGTCTTTCAACTTTATAATCTTTGTCTGTGCTTTAACACTTGGGGTCATACCTTTTTCCTTCCTAAGTCTTTTTGTTCCCCTTTTTGTAACACCATAAAGATCTTTTCTTTTATTTTCTTCTTGAGGATCACTATTTGGAATCAGTTCAATTGTGTTTAAGATTTCAATTTAATTTGCCCCTTCAACATTTTCAGGCACAGCAATTTCCTGTGTATTTTCAGGGTCTGGCAGATTATCAATATGCAAAGGGACGACATCTCTTTTTTCTACTTGAGGAGAAGAGGTGTTCGAGAATGTATCCTCATAGTTTAAAGGAACGAGAAGTATCAGTGTATTTTCAGGGTCTGGTAGATCATTAACATTTACGGGAACAACAGCCTCCAAAGTTGACATTTTTGGGGCACATTCAAGATATTATGATGGTGGCACTCTTTCTTCTGATGATGGAACCCAATAACTTGAAGTAACGATCTTGGGGTAGAAGGAGCTCTTCAAAATTCACAGGTTCAAGAACTTCCAGCGAATTATCAGGTCCAATCAGCTCATTGGGATAACGTAAAGGGACAGTATCTTCATCTCTTTTCTCTTCTTGAGGAACAGTGATACTTAAGGGTTTCTCTTCATAGTTGAAAGGAACCACAAATCCCAGTGTACTTTCAGGTTCCGATGTTTAATTACCATTTAAGAATTCAAGGGCCCCGAGGTTACTGCTTTTGGGGAACTACATTTATTTTCTTTTTCTACTTCGGATGAAGCATTGTTTAGAGGACACATTTTAATGCTAGGAACAACTGTATAGTTTTTTTGTTTGGTCAGCATTGACAGCATTAAAGCACCCCATGAGGGCATTTTAGAATACGAGTTTAATATTATTTTACCGGCCAAACAGCAAACCTAAAAATAAACATAAACAGTTGTTAGACCACTAATTAAAAAAAGTATTGAGCAAGTGTTTTTTAAAAGAACACTATTTTATTGCTTCTCAAATTTGGTGTATTTGTAAGGAAAAGTCTCATTTTTAAGATTTTAGTTCGATTTTAAATTTAAGCGCAAACATTTTTAAGCGAATCAGTAGTTTTTAATACGAATTTCATAAAATAGCATGTTATTTTCACTCATCTTTAAAGAAAATCTCAAACAGATTTCAAGGTAAAAGTTAACATAAAAAAAACCTTAAGGCTATTTGATTAAAAAACAAACGGACAAATAAGTTTAGACCAAAAAAATCATTCCTAAACTCTTTTCTTGTTGAATAAAGCTAATAGAAATATAGCAATTGATTGTTGCTAGGCAGAGCATGAAATAATAAATGAAATAAACTCATGATTTTACGTTGTTGAAGACTAACCCATGCGAGATGGATTGTTTAATATTTTAAACAAACAAACACACATCAAATACTGCTGAAGCTAAAATTAAGTGCTACTAGATCATTAAGGTATGATTTGTAAATTTTGAGATTAGGTTTCTGTCTGTAGCAATGTTCCATTTTTGAAAATCAACAATTACAACTTAAAAAATAAATTACCTGAAGTGCAGTAGAAAGAAAATCAGGCTATCTGACACAATATAATTTAAAACACTGAAACCGAATAACTAATTATAACTAAAACACACGTTCATGACACGTTAACTTGATAGGTTGTTGAGTTACTAAGTGAGAACAGCTGCAACAACAAAAACTCTAGCCTAGTCATGCTGCTATGTTTGATGAAAGAAGACCCTAATTCCAGGAAATCTCCTACTTAGTCTTATGAGAGAAGGCCCCAAGTTCCTTGATGCTCTCGGGTGGACTATTGAACCATAAGTCTAAAGGCCCTAATTGCAACTGCCTATGCACTTAAGGTGTTTTAAACATTTAATTTTTACATAGGGCCATCTTATGTCAAAAACCACGACATTTCGTAGTTAGGGATAATATAAAATATTGTAGTAATAGTAACCATGGAGTTGAATTTGGGGCCTTTTTATGTCATAAAAAGAAGTATTTTATCCTAGTAAATCTAAAACAACAGTCAAAGATTTTTGGAGTTAGGGCCTTTTAACTTATGGGGGCAGTATATATGTTCGAAAACGTGTCAGTTTATTATAAAAAATAACAATAGAACATTGTTCCTCTGTTGATTAGTGAAACTGTTCAAAGCAGTTTCTTTCATTGGTAAAGCACAAATGAACTTGACATATTAGGGGAAAGGGGGGTACCTTTGAACACTTTTTGAAAAAATATTTTTGTATTTTTTTAAATTAATTATTTTGATAAACAAGCATGGGGACATTGATCTTTAGACTATTATGCAACAAATTACTTAAATTAATGTTAATAATCTTCAAAATATCTAGGCTAAAAAAAAAAAATTAAAGTTCACTGCATGTTGTTCAAATGTACCCCACTAAGGGGTACATTTGAACAAGCCTGGGGTAGGTTTGAACAAGGACGGGGTGGATTTGAACATTGGATAATTAGTAAAGAAAAACTAAGGAAATACACAAAAACATTTTATTCATAGTGTGCACTAATCAAAGGTACATTACAGATTGTGTAAACAAAATTTAGGTTCAACTTCTACTTTTTTAACATTGAGTATTTTGATCGAATTCTCCTTTTACACTTGTCGTCGATGAGAAAGGGTCCATTTCCAATCAAAGGTACTGGCCCGTAAAAAAGATATTTATTTTCTATCACTTGAACATCATCATGTTTTGGCCACTCATATGAATCTCCAAGTCCTTCTTTCAAAAACTTAATTTTAGAAAATCCTTCATCCGGGAAATCAACCACCCTTCCTAAATACCAACTTATATCATAAAATACAGCATAGTATTTTCAAGCATCGGACATATTTTTACTTGTTTAGACAGGTTAGGCCTATCGAAGTTGTCATCTTCTTCAGAGCTCTCCACCCAGTCTGATTCTCCACTTTCCATATAAATTGGGTCAGGATCGTCACAGTCAGACTCGTATGAAATAGATTTATGCTTATTTGTTTTTCTTCTTTTGTTATGTCCTGATTTTTTGTTTTTTTCTGGTAAATCTAATTTTCTTTTTGCCTTTATGTCACGCTGCTTCCTTAGTTCTTCTTTTTTCTGTTTTTCTAAAAGCTTTCTTTTGATTTCTTCTTCCAACCGAATTTTTTCTGGAGTGGCCGTAATTATTTTCGATTTTCCTGGTTCTCTTCCTTTTTTACATTCTACTGAAGATTTTGCCTGCAGCTGGGGATAAGGCCTAACAACCTCTGGACTAGGAGACACTGCTACGGTTTTGTTTAAAATCCCATCATTTAGGCTTTCATTTTCAATTGATGTTGAACCTGTAGGTCTAGCATTAGATGTACCTTGGCTGTAATTTTTATTTTCGCGTCCTAGATTAGAAGATTTCGTAGTGTCAGGTGTAGGCGTACTAGAGGTTATCATCGCTTCAGAAAATGGGAAATCTTCATCAGTAAACACAGTTGTAGAATATGGCCATATTCCACACTCCTCAAATCCTTTTAAGATATTCTTCCTTGTAAATGCTAAATTAAAAGCTTTTGATGCCAACCCAGCTAAATCATGAATTGAGAGTTTAGATCCGGGGTTGTTTGTTAGCCAGTTATTTTGAACTGTGGCTAAGTTTTGTTTAAATGGTCCTAAAATTGAAACATCTAGAGGTTGGACACGATGGCTACAATGAGGAGGTATTGTCACAATACAAATACCATTATCTCTTGCGTATAATATTGCATCCAGAGTGCAATGGGATTCGTGGTTGTCGAGAATCAACAAAACTGGTGATTCTTTTGAGCAGTGGCTGTACTTCACAAAGTGCTCCAGCACTTTGAGGAACAAAGCATTAGTGATCCACCCACTAGTAGGGGAGTTAACAAGTCCTAAGCTTCCACTGATAGCACCTACCATTAAACTGTCATGTAGTCTAGCTCGGGGAAATATGAAAACTGGAGGAATGGTATTGCCTGCCGCATTAACAGTAGCAACCATTGTAATAAGGCTGCCTCTTTCTCCAGACACAACTTGGCCTACTTGTTTAGTGCCTTTTTTAGCTACAACATTTGGGGCTTGCACGACAGTGTTTTAATCCCGGTTTCATCAAGATTGTAAATGTCACTCGGAGAAAATTTGTGTTTTTTGTAAACATCATCTAAGTTTTTTTGAAATTCTTCAATGTTTTTCCGATTGAAACCTAATGTTCTAGCTAAGCTTGTGTTTTCAGGTTTTCTCAGTGATAAATCTTTATGTCTTTTCATAAAACCTTTCAACCAATCTAAACCAGCTGTTTTATTATCTTCCCATTTTTTTGGACATCGGCCCAATTTTTCTGCATACTGAAATGCAAGAGCTCTAATGATTTTGTACGTGAGACCATAGTTCATCGCAGAACATGTAATAATATATTCTTCTAGCATTTTTTCTTCTTGAGCTGAAAATACTTGGTTAGAAGTGTACTTGCTATTAAATGTTAAAAGGGGTGCGGGTGCTGAAGGGACTCGGATATCAGTGTGCTCAGATGGTAAATTTGTCTTTAGAAGAGCCTTTGCTTTTTTTATTCGATAGAATAACATGGTATGAACCAAGCCAAACGATTCTGCTGCTTGACGTATTGGGACTTTTTTTTCCAAAACAAGCTTAACAGCTTCCTCCACATCTCGCTCATTTATCTCTGGGCCCACTTTTTTCTTGATGTAGTTTCTAACCATTGTAACCTGAAACAATACAAAGTGAGTTATTACCTAAACATAATGTAAGTTAGTAATTTATTGTTTTAGTAGGCCAAGGCCTACAATGTAAGATCAAATTAGGTTTGTTTCAATATTAGGCTGCTGATATCAAATTTTTTTTAATGAAGAGATTTTAGACGTAAGACAACTTGTGTGTTTTAATGTAAGAAAAGTACTAGATTTAAAAATATAAACATGGAACTAATACAAAAAATAGGCCTCATGCTTATTCTATCTTGATGATAGCCTACCATTATATGTTCTAGGTTTAAAACAATTCTCTTAATATTTATAATTTCCAGTAAAAAATAAAATAAATAAATTGTTTAACTTGTACAAATGCTAATAAATAACCTAAAAAATTCGGCTTTCTTATATTTTACTTTTTTTTACAAAACCAGTAACTTTTATGAATAATTTTAGAATGTTCAAATGTACCCCCCAATGTTTGTTCAAATGTACCCCACATGTCACAGTAGAAGAAACTGATTTTTTTCTTAGTTAGTTGAACAGATTATCTTATGTTATTATATTCAAAAAATTGCACAATAAATGTACTTACTTTAGAATATAAGGTTGGTCAATTCTTCAATTCTTTCTTCCGCTGACAGTCTTACAACTCAAAACTCAAAAGTTTACAAAATGTGGCTAAAACCTAACCTATCTGGCACTGAATACAAAGGTTAAAAGAAATGGAGGGAAACAGGTGTACTAGGTCATACAGATGAGAAGAAGAAGTAGAAAAAAAATCAGGCAGTTAGCTCATCAAATGGCGGGAAATTTAAACTTGTTCAAATGAGCCCCCAGTTCAAAGGTACCCCCCTCTCCCCTACACATATACAGTTTGTTCGGTTTTCTACTTTGTTCTTGGTATATTCAACACATCGACGTCTGATATTTGTCTTTTTCATGATATGTTCTGGCTTCAATGAGGATCTAATTTTAGATTTCCTTGACAATGAAGTATTGGGAAGTGAACGCATTCTATTTGTGTAGTCACCAATTAGACCTCGTGCTATCATTTGTCGGTACTTAAGAGATGTAACAGCTTTTGAGCTCTCTTTCTTCAACCAGTGATTGTAAACAATACAGGCATTATTGACAGAAATGTCAAAAAGATCCAAAAATAACCTAAGGTAGTACTTAATTTTTGACCTCCTGTCTATTTCATAAGTCACTTTTTTCTGGTCCATCAGGTCAACGCCGCCCATGTACTTGTAATCGTTTACCATTTTAGGGCAGTCAATTTTTACTTTTTCATTAGAACCTTTTTGTCTGCGTTCAACAGTCACCTTGCCTAATGGAGGAATAAAATTAGATATAATAAGAACTGAACGGTTGTCCATCCACTTGACACATGATAAACCTTTGTCAGTTGAAGCGAAGTCACTGTCACCCCGGCTCATTTCTTTGTCTGACTTCAAGCATTTTGGCATTTCTTTACGTTCCGAACGAACAGTACCACTTGTTTTTCCAACATTTCAGTTCGTAAAAGGGGAGAGTTGAAAAAGTTATCAAAATAGAACTGGATACCTTTACCACCAAGGTTATCTGTCATTTGTAGAATAATACCTTCCCCTAGGCCACGTACTGGATTGGTTTTCTTTCCAGTATAGAACCCGTGGGGGGACGTCTTACTCTGACGTTTAAAGGTTGGCGACCTTTCGTACCCCGAGCTAGTGCCAGACACATCTCCAATCCTGGCACTTTCCCCCTGTCTCGTCCATAAATCCTTCCTAATCCTAATTCCTCCCTTTCCTGACTGGATCGTGCTATTGTTTGTCGGGATTGCTTGAACTGCTACACTCTGAGAAGGTGTAGCAGAAGAGAGCTGATGTGAGCTTGCTCTGCCGAAGCAAACGGTAGTATGAATCCTAGAGCCAGCTACTTCGGTCCCTGGTCAGGAAGTGATTATTAGACAGAAATGTCGGAGATTTCTGTTGCCACATGCGAGCCCAAGTCGTGCGAGAATTCCCGACTCGGTTAAACGAGATAACATCGGGCCCCGGTGAACTGGGGTAGGGTGCCCTGCCAAGCTTTAGCTGACAGGTTCCCGAGGGTATACCCGTTCCCGATGTCTCGGCCTGCACCTTTAATCACGATGCGCTGGTTCAAATATTGAATGGCTACCTTAAACCCTTCTCAAGTACACAAAAATGATAGAGTTGTAGAAAGAGATTCTACTATGGATCTAGAAAAGAAGCGTGTCCTCTCTTCAGAATCTGAAGAGGAAGCAACCAAACAGAGAAACAGTGCAGATAAAAAAATGTATGTTCAAAATCTTCCAACCCCACTTTTTCTAGTATTTAAGCACAAAGACGAAACTCAGAACTTGGCAAAGGTAAGCCCCTTCCTTGTTAACCAGGCTCTAGTCGGAGTGGGCGGCTCGCCGTCTTCTGTTAGGAAGCTTCGTAATGGAAGCATCTTGGTAGAGGCTGCGAACGCTCCACAGGCTCAGAAATGTCTCTCTACGAGATCCTTTTACGACAAAGTAGAAGTCGTTCTCCATCCTCATGAGACATTAAACTTCTCCAAAGGAATTGTATTCTGTCGCGATATGCTATGTTGCTCAATTGAAGAATTGAAAAAAGAACTGAAAGATTGTCTTGTGACTGATGTGGTGAGAATAATGAAGGTTGAACATGGTGTACCGACACCTACACCAGGTCACATTTTGACTTTTGCCCTTCCTCACCCACCAGCCACAATTAGAGCAGGATATCTTTCCCTACAAGTTCGTCCATACTTTAGAAATCCTCAGAGGTGCTATAGATGTCAACGTTTTGGACATTCAAGCAAAACTTGCAATAACCCTGAAAAATGTAGTCTTTGTGGCAAAAGTGGTCACAGTGACAAGGACTGTGCCGGTGGAGAAGAGCAGTGCGTCAACTGCAAGGGCAAGCATCCTTCAAGCTCTCGCAGCTGTACAGTATACTTAGAAGAAAAGGAAGTGCTGACAATAGTTACTAGCGAAAAATTGTCTTTCGGCGATGCTCGTAAAGAATATAGGAAACGACTTGGGCAAACCCCGAAGAAGGACGTATCCTATTCTCAGGCTGCCTCTGTCCCTGTGCAACCGAAACCGTGTTCTTCCAGTTCTGAAAGCATGGTTAGAGAACTAACCCAACAGGTTGCTGCCTTGGTACAACAACTTAGTGCCAAGACTTTTAGTGGAGGCACTGATATATCAGATCTTGCACCTTCTGTGCCTGTAAGACCGGCTAAACCTACTCAACCCAAAGGACGAAACACTTTAAGTAAGCAACAGTCTACTGAAGGGCAGGTTGCTGCTCAATTTTTAAAAACCCCTAATGCTGGAGGTTCCAGCGTGACGGAAAAGGAAAATTTATCTCCGGAAGTACACCAAAAACTTGTTTAAGGGCTGAATCCAAAAATTGCCTCTAAAGTGGTCGAACGGTCAAAAGGTGCCAACAGAACCCCTCCCTCATACCAGTCCTCTAAATCCAGCCTAATGGAGGATTTGTTTGATGACGACCTTAGGCCACATTCAGAATTTGAAAAAAACTACTGTAAATTTCAAACAAAATCAAGGAAAAACAAAATTACTTTCAAAACCTAATTTTATATGAATATTATACAATGGAATATTAACGGACTGCGAAGCGATCTGGAAGACCTAAACCTACAACTAGCATCACAAATAAAACCAAATGTCATATGTATATAGGAGACCAAGCTTCGCCGTGCATGCCAATTTTCCATCAGGGGATGGGATATCTTCCGCCATGACAACTATAATGACAGACATGCATGTGGAGGAGTTATGGTTCTCGCAAATCCTTCTCTGAATACAGTGGAGGTACCTTTGAACACACCTCATCTTGTTTTACGTAAAATAACCGTTCACTAACAGAATACATCTCACAAACTTCAATTCAATACCCTAACTAACTAGTAAGAAGAATAAAATGGTATAACCTCAAAATCTAATTTGCCAAACTGAAGGAAACTGTAGTCAGCTGTTCTCAAAAAGGCTAGCCAACCTAATTCCCTCACAGTCCATAGGGACGTATCGTGACCAAATTGGTCAAGTAGCGAATGTGTAAAGCGGCTACTTTACAGGAGAGCTGAAAAACAGTTTAAGGTGCAACAAAAAATCCGGTATTCTTGTTATTTATACTTTAACTACTGATCCTTAAACCTTGGAAAACACTGTAAAAATGTGTATTATTAAAATTTGCCAAATGGTTACATTTACAAAAAAAGCAGATTCGTTAGTTTACGAAAGTGACTATCATATACGAACAAATTTTGTTAGGCTACGATGAAGTAGCGAATCTGCATTATTGTGCGACCTCGTGGCGTCGCGACCACGGTGGGACCTTATAGAGGAATAATCCGTGGATCCGCCACTAGATTCCGTCTATTCCAAAACCTAACCAGCTTTGATGACTAAATAAATACTAATAATTTGGGTATAGTTCCGAAAGGTTCCCTAACAAATACTACTAAAATCTAGACCACCCACGCTAACTTCTCCCGGTCCACCCTGCTCGAAAGCTGCACAACGACTCTCAGTGTGCACAACCTCCGGTCACAGCCTGAAAACCTAGCAGGAACCATCCTACCAGAACCTGTCCGGAAGAATTCCGGATGGTAGGAGGCTCCTATTGTTTGAGCTAAAGGCTAGAGGTCGGCGCAGCTGGCTATAGCGTTCGCGGCAACAGACGGATAACGCGCGCCAAATTCAAAACTGTAGCGGCACTCGCCGCATCCTCCCCTCCTTCTCCGAGGAGTTCGAAGGCTTAGCCATTAAGAGTGGTAGAAAGGGTGAGAGGAAAGTTATCTGGAAGTGAACCAGTTAAAGTTAAATTGAGCCAAAAATCTTAAACTAGAACGCAGAGTTTACTAAAATTTTCAAATAACACTACCATGCAGAAAGGCGGTGCAGAAACCGCGCCCATTCTCGCTGAACAGCTCCAGTCCTCAACCACAGACAACTTCAACCCATAAGTGGAAAGCAACTAAGATCTATCTATCACCAATATGTCACATACCTGCTAAATACTTCTAACTCTTCCAAGGTTAAGGTTGGGCTTCTTTAAAAAGTTTAATTAAATTATAGAAGATAGTCTAGGTAAAAGGAATCAGTATTCTGGAAACCGTGTTTGACTGAGAATCACGACCTTCATTCAGCCCCATCATCAGACTCAGATTTCCCTCCAAAAATAGGCCAAGTAGGAAAGGAGAAGTTAAGGAAATTTTATTCTTGTGTAACTCATAGAATATTTCTTCCATTGTAGCTGGCCATAATCCTAGTCCTGTTCCCCTTACTTCCCTCCCCCCCTCCCGCAGCGGGAGACAAGCCTGCTGCCAACAAGCCAATCTACCGGACGCAGAATGAGAGGGAGTGAAAGGTCCCCATGACCTCTCTGGAAGAACATATACAATTAATTGTTTGTTCATATTCTTTCAATATTTGAAATACAGGAAAGGTGGTGAAAAGATGAAATGGCCATTGGAAAAATAAATCCAAATCTAAATGATGAGGTCTCCCAGTGACTACAGTCATAAGAGGCAAGGAAAGAGGAGAATTGGTCTGCTAACAAGTTCTTTAAACTTATCTACCCTATTAGTTTTTCAAGATTGTTTGGTGACATATGGCGAGTAGTATTCCCTAAATGGAGTGTTCAGATCGAGAAGGAATGGGCCAACAAACAATAACTCAAGAGAAAAAAAAAACTCCTGTTGGCTCAGAGTTAGTAGGCCAGGAAATGATTGGTAATAACCATTAATATGTGGATAGGATAACCACTCTGTATAACTAACACATACAAATAAATATACATATAACTGACCATTATAAAGTTGTAACACGCATGCTCGAAAATACAAAGTAATATCTATCACGAAAAACCATACACGAACACTAAATTACACAGAGATAAACATTTATAGCAATAAATAAGGTTTGACTAACTGGCGTGAGTGCTTCGCTATAGCTTTAGCCTAGTTGAATATAGGAGAAAACTTTGTTGAAAAGTCGACTATAAGGGAAATGCTAAATAATGTCGGTTCTAAAGCATTTATCGATACAAATTATTCTCTATCCCTAAATGCCTTAAGTTATAACTTAACCAAAAAAAAAAAATTAATTAATAGGATAGAGATAGTTAAAGATGTGTTAATGAAGTGTGTTTGGGGTTGCGCATAGGAGGCAATGAGACTGTCGCTGCTCCCATTATAGATTACTGAAAAAATATATAAATAAATGCTAAATCAAGGAAGCTGTAAATACTTCAAACAAAAAAAATTTAAACGGCAGATCTCATAACCACCCATCCCCGTGTAAGTGTATAGTAGACAGTTTGGACCAAACATCAGAATTGCCAAACCCAACACCAGGTAGCAAGAGGAGAGCACGCGCAGGTGAACTCCTTAGCCAAATCCACCTCAGTGTCAGGCACAGCCACCAATGCAGGGTCCCAATGAAGAGTAGAAAAAGAAAAGGAAATGTTATTTGTAAGGTGTAATAAGAAAGAAGAATGAAAATAAACTCAAATTAAACCTAATATCACAAAGGCTTTTTCGGAATAGACGGAACCACGCTCTGCTACCAATGTTTGCGACCTCGTGGCGTCGCGACCGGAAGGTGGGACCTTATAGAGGAATAATCCGTGGATCCGCCACTAGATTCCGTCTATTCCAAAACCTAACCAGCTTTGATGACTAAATAAATACTAATAATTTGGGTATAGTTCCGAAAGGTTCCCTAACAAATACTACTAAAATCTAGACCACCCACGCTAACTTCTCCCGGTCCACCCTGCTCGAAAGCTGCACAACGACTCTCAGTGTGCACAACCTCCGGTCACAGCCTGAAAACCTAGCAGGAACCATCCTACCAGAACCTGTCCGGAAGAATTCCGGATGGTAGGAGGCTCCTATTGTTTGAGCTAAAGGCTAGAGGTCGGCGCAGCTGGCTATAGCGTTCGCGGCAACAGACGGATAACGCGCGCCAAATTCAAAACTGTAGCGGCACTCGCCGCAATTGTTTAGGCATAATCCCTATTTTCACCTGTTAAAATAGGTTTCTGAGATGAGGGAACTGAGAAAAAAACAACGCAAGTATGAATCAGCACAACCATTTATATTATAATTAATTTAAAATTGAACAACTACAATCAAATTAACAAATGAAATTTTTTAATATTATTTTCAAAAGTTAAACGTGTTTAAACTTTGATTGGTCAGTACCAGATTCTTCAGATTCATCTGGTTCTGGGAGGCCATCTCGTACACTATCTTCAGAGGGGAGATTGTTGTAAAAGCCGTGATAGATACGTGGTATCTGCAGATCTTTACAGACTTTTTGAAGGTATTTCAGCTTTTTTGTCGTTACTAGGAATCTAGTCTTGTACGGTTTAACTAAAGAGTTATTTGAAGGCCTGCCCCTTTTGTTTTTGTTCACCTTTATAACGTACCTAAAAAAGGCGCATTTTCTGCGTAATCAGTTTTTACAAATAATTCATCTGGGTCAGTTTTTCTGTATTGGAACCAAATAGCTTTTTTGAAAGGTAGATCAAATCAAATCAGCTTTATTGCAGCGACATATTACAATGTATAGCAAACGTCACAAATTTTAATCTAAAATTTCTTACATTCATGCCACAAAATTCTCATTTACACATACAATTTTACACTTATGCACTTTTCATCCTTCGCCAATATATCCCACTTTAAACAGCAGAATCAGTCGTGTAATTGGGCGGTCTCCCAGTTAAATGCTAAAAACCCCCCTGCATTATAAAATGCTTGTGACACCAAGAGGTGTTTAAGGCGCCTTTTGAATGCCTTGGGCGTTAGGGAATTTTTTATTGAATTTGGCAGTCTGTTAATAAAATTAACACCTGCCTGTGAGGGCAGGTGTTCAAAAACCACTGTTCTGTGGCTTGCAGTTCGTAGTAATTCTCTACCTCGTGTCTCATGCGTATGTATGTCCCGGCCTCTGGTTTAGGCACACTTATACATACAAAACAAAGTGGTTTCTAAAATGTACAGACACGGGAGAGTTAACAGCTGTAATTCCTTAAAAGCTTGCCTGCACGACTCTCTGAATTTTATTTTTGCAATTATTCGAATAGTTTTTTTTTGGAGTTTGAATGCTCTCTGAAAATGAGAGCTTGCGCACGCTCCCCACAGGACCACTCCGTAAGACAAATGGGGTTAAATTAAGCCATAATACGCCGTTATCAGTACCTGACTTGGGCAGTATTTTGCTAAGGATCTCAAGACCTAAATGTCTGAGGAAACGTTTGCGCAAACATGATTGACGTGTTCATTCCAAGTCAACCCTCGATCCAGGTGTATTCCTAGGAATTTTGAAGAGAGGACTTCTTCCAGTGTGGAATCAGCTAACAAGACGGCAGATCCACAATGGTTGCCAACATCGCGCAAAGCAAAATTTAAAACGTTGGATTTTGACGAGTTTGTTGTAAGATTGAGGCTTTGGAAGTATTGTACACAGTTATTGATGTCAACAAAGGCCTGTTGTTCCAACACTTCACTTGATCTTGCACTAAAACAAAGAGTCGTATCATCAGCATACTGCACTAGTCCTCCATGCAGAAGTGATGATCCTATGTCGTTGACATAAAGCAGGAAAAGCACAGGACTGAGAATGGATCCCTGGGGAACACCGTACCTCAGTCCTATTTTTACGATTGATTTGATATTTGGACTACTTGGGATCTATGACTTAGAAATGAGCTAAGCCATTTAAGGGGCACGCCTCTGATGCCATGGGACCCAAGTCTGTCGAGCAGTATGCTATGGTTAACACAGTCGAATGCTTTGGACAAGTCTAAGAACACACTCATTGTGTGGTTCCGACATTCTATTCCCTCTACAATCATATCGACAAGACTTACTACTGCGTCTGTCGTCGATTTGCCCTTTCTGAATCCAAATTGTTCATTTGAGAGCTGACTGTATATGTCCAAAAACTGAAGCATTCTTATGAGAAAAAGCTTTTCAAAAATTTTGCCCAATACTGGCTAAATTGAGACAGGCCGATAGTTATTGATTGAAAATTGAACGTCTTTTTTGAAAATTGAACAACTTGCAATTTTCAGGAGGGAGGGGAAAACTCCTGTTTGGAATGAAGAATTTACCAATTTATTTAAAGGTCTCACCAAATGCTTGCAGCATTGTTTGATGAGCCATGTGGACATTAGATTAAGATCATTTGACTTTTTGGCTGGGAGCTGCTGAATAATTCGGTGAAGCTCATTCTCAGTGACAGGCGTCAACAACATTGAGGCTGCTGGACTCTGTCTTCGCGAGGGACGTACTTGCGGTTCCGACGGCCGAGGACTTTGCCCAAGAGCAACGGATGCGAAAAATTCGTTAAACTGATTGGCAACCTCAGTTCCATCCTCCACAAGTATATTCCCATTTTTAATTTTGATTTGTTTTTTTAACTTTTGTTTTATAGTTAATGATGTCCCAAGTTGTTTTTTAAATATTTTTAGAAGATAGAATAGATTTGGAGACATCGTATGCTTTCGCAGCTTGGATCACTTTCCTGTATATTTTTTTGAAGAATTTTTTGAAATTTTCATTACAAGTACGTTTGTTAATTTCAGAGAAAAATTTCACTTTCTCTCTTGAAACCAGAATACCTTTTGTGATCCATCTGTTTTTTGAAGTTTTTTCGCAAATATTAATCGTTTTTGTAGGGCAGCATGTGTTAATATGGAAATTTAGGACGTCGTTAAATGTTTTGAACTGCTGCTCTACAGATTGAGAAGAGTGAAGGAAACTCCACTTTTCTGTTGACAGGGAAGTGTTGACGTGAGCGATGTTTTCTGGCCTTGTGTCTCTTATTGTTTGGTTAATTTTGGGCTCCCTTTCAAGTTTCATTCCACTGACGACAGCTTCCTGCCCGTAGTGGTCAGATATAGCTGTGTTTACCACAGACACCGCGACACTTGGATGGTTGGTGATGATGTTGTCGATAGCCGATTGGGTTGTAGCCGTCACTCTCGTCGGAGTTTTGACTAACAACTCCAGGTCGAATGACCTAAGTAAATCAACTAATCGAACTGTGGAATGGTGTGTGTTGTCCAACGCGTCAATGTTAAAATCCCCCATCACGACATATTCCTGACGTTGATCAGTCAGGTCTGTCAGTAATTGTTCGAATTTTGAGAAAAAAATATCTTCGTTTCCACTGGGAGACCTATATATTCCGATCACTACTAATTTTGATTTGTCTGTTTGAATTTTGATTCCGACTGCTTCATAATCTTTTTCGAGTGATTCTTGGATCGGAAAGGGGGCAAACGTGAAATTTTGTTTTATAAAAATAGCAACCCCTCCTCCTTTGGAGTAGGGTCTACAGTACGCGGAAGCCAATTTATAATTTGGAATTTTGCACAGTGCGATGTTATCACTGTTGAAACCGTTTTCAGTGACAACAAGAAGATCTGTTTTGAGATCCTCGCACATGAGTTGAATTTCTTCCAATTTGTTGGTTGCAAATTGAGCATTTTGATGAAGCAGTTTCAGTTCAATTTGTTTGTAAATTTTTGAGTTTGTTCGTTTTTGATAGTGATTTTTTGCCAATTTTGTCCGCTGATTTAAAGAGGGGTCCCTAAAAAAGCAGTCTCAATTCTTTGCTCTTGTAAATTTGAAGCTGCAGAATTGACTTCTGGGTCCACAAAAACAATCTTGTCTTGGCCAACACAAAAATCTATGAAATCGTCATGGCATAAAGGCATCACTTCAAATGATTTTGGCTTGGTCCTTGTTCGTATTACTTGGCACCACCCCTCTGGAGTAAAAATTGGAACATTTTTACTATGTTGCTCTATTTTTGCATGTATGGAGTCACACTCCATTTGACTATGACCAGGTTCAAAAAATCTGTGATCGATTTGCGAAATTGAGGGATGCTCCTTGATAACATTCATACACATTAAAATGAATTTAAAATTTTGTTGTTGTCCTCCACAGCTATCCGACATCATTCTAACAAATTCAACATTGGTCTGGCTCATTAAAAATGTATAGATGCAGGTAGAAACCTCTGTACTGCCCCGTTTTCCTTCTGTCTCGTCCCAGACACACCAGGTGACACTTGCGTCCTTAAGATTGTAGATGGTTAGGATATACACAGCCAACTTTCTTACGTAGAAGAATGGTCCACTGGCTCCCTTTGGTGTGTTGAGAACAGCTTGAAGGTCCGATTGGATTTCCAAAACATATTGTTGTTCTTTTGCATCTTCCTTGTCTTTGTCTCTGATTTTTCGTGCTGCCTCTTTACGCTCACAGTGCTCAATATACAGACTATCATCATAATCAGCATCGTGTTTTTGTTCTTCGTGAGCTATACATTTCTTGCACTGATCCTTTTTAGGTTTGTGAAATTTCAGTTTCTATTCACGAAAGATCCGTCGATACTTCACAAAAGATACTGGATTTTTGTTTTCTTCAATGCATTTTTCCTTATACAAGTTGTGCATAATTGTTACATTTAGTGCACTCTCTAGATATTGATATTCAGATTTCTTTCTTGCATAATGGGATTCCATTCTTGGGAAAGACAAAATATGTTCTCTGATAAACTTGTCAGTGGCAGGACTTACTTTGTTTGGTGGATCTTTCTTTCCTCTTAGATCGGGGAGGAGAACACCCGATGAGTTAACCTTTTCACGTGCCCCTCTTATAAGAGACTCTGAAATATTCAGGGTATCGAGAAAAAATTCTCGACAAACTTCAAATGTGCCATTTTCAGTGGAAAATGTTTATTTCTTGGTGAAAGCTCTGCGTGATTCCACTGCGTTTGTAACTTTCCTTGAAGTTGGTCGCACAGTGACATGTTTGACAAGAAACTGCCGTTGTTCCGATAAGGAAGGCAATTGATGAAAATCGTTGTAGATTTTTTCTCGTTGTTCTTCTGGTACATTATTTAAGCATTTGTGTTTGGCACGGCCGGAGCATCTTGCTTGTTTTAGAGGCCTTGAATTAACTAATTTTCCTTTTACAGTACAATATTCAAGCCCTCTTAGTCTTTTTGCCTTTTGTTCTTGTCTTTTATAAACTCCATTTTTTGACATTTTTCGCTTTATTGGTGATAAACGATGTTGGGTATCTTCTGTAAGTGCTGAGTTGTTACTGTGAATTATATTCGTATCATTGAGCTCACTACTTCTAACCAGTTCTCCAGGTCCGACGTTATTATTTTCAGATGCCTCTTCTCTTTGGAGGCCTATAGAGTTGTGTACATCTTATATGACAGCTGCAGAAAATGACAGTTTTCTTAAGTGCCCAGTTGGCCTGTTGGTCTCAGCGTTAATAAATTAAATCTTCATTTTTACTGTCATCATTAAACTCTGAAAAGAAAAAATAAAATATAGGGTCAATTGGACTAAATATTTATTGTTAAAAAGACTTACATTGATTTCGCTGCACCTGAAAAGAACACTCTTTACATAACATACATAAAAAGTTTTTCGGAAAGTCATTGGTCCAAGCAATACCGTGTCAGTACTCTTTATCTTGAACTGTAGCATCTCACCACTTGTTTTTTTATAACAATTATACAAAATACAGGCCTGATGCCGTCATGGACAATTAAAGTATAGGAATAAAAATTCTACCAATCTTTTCAATAAAAAAGATTCTATTTAAAATAAAAAAGGTTCTGAATTTAATATATTAGTTATTTAATTATTTTCTTGTTAAAGATTTTAATACCAAGAATCATGAATACTTTATTCCTTTAAGCATATAACATGCAATTATTGGTATAGGCCTATAAGTTCTGATCAAAATTAACATTTTACTTGCCTCCAAAAAGTGGACGATATTCATCACTGTCGTTACTGTCATCACTAAATAAGGGCTCTTCGTAATTTCCAGAATTCTTGAATTCCTTTAAAAAGTCATCAGCTTTGGTTTTTGCTGCACGAGGCTCCCTCACTTCTCGACTTGTTGCCATCTCTACTAATTTTGAAGTCCGGGAACTTATAAAAGCCTTGCTTGTACTTGGTTGCAGCTCCATTTTTTAAAGCAGTAGGAACCTACAACACATTTACGTATCGATTAACCAACTTAATCTCGATAGTGTAATACTACAACTGTAAAAATAAAACAACACAAAAAATAGTGTTAGTATAGGCCTACCTTAGATTAAGTTCAAAGTAGGCTACAGTAATAGGTTAGTTTATTATGGGTAGGAACAGTTAGGATAAGGTTATACTAATTTATGTCCTTTGTTAGCTTAAGTAATAATAGGCCTATACAGTACGTTATGAAATTTTAGATGAAAAATAACTATTTATTAGAAAACAGGAGAGCTCTCATTTTTCAAGTTTTTCCTCCCAACATCCATAAAACACGACCTAACCTGACGTAGCCTAACATGACTCTAAACTTACCCAGCCAATAAAAACCAACCTCATAACATAACCTGACCTCAACGTACCAAAATTCAGGTTGAGTTATAATATTGGGTTAGGTTAGTTAGTGTGGTTGTAGGCCTATAACATTATTAAGGCTGAAATATATTTAAAACCTAAATTAAACAAGAACTAGCAAACTCTAAACCTAGGCCTAACAATTAACATGGTCGAGTTAGGCTAACAACTAATAATGCTAGGAATGTAGTTGACTCATTTATAGCTTATTAAATGTTAATTATTACTTTTAAGTCCACTTACCAGAAGATTGGAGTGTACATAAATAGTACTCTTTTAATAATTCGCTGTGAAATAATCACTTGCTGTTACTGAAAAAAGATAAATGAGCCTTAACATCAACGACAACGAATGTCAACAAAACAAAACTATAAACTCACTCACTGGTGTGTTGTTTTTTTTAATCAGCTTATTCGACAGAAGACAAAGTAAGTGTAACAGCTGTTAAATAAGGGAAAGCTGGGGTTGTTAGTTATTCTAATATCTTATACAGTATGATGATTTTGATGGAAGAGTTAATACAGAAGGGATATTTTATTTTCTTTAGATGCAATCAAATAATGCGTTAATTAAATCACTTCAGCACTAGAAATATTCACTTAGGTAAAGCAGCGAATGTCCCACTTTCGACTGTTTAGCCTTTTGCAATATAAATAATATACTTTGGTAAAAAGGCGAATGTGGCATATTCGTTTGTTTACCTGTGAGTAGTTCATATACGACTGTTTAGCGTTGTGAATAGTGAGGCAAGGGCAGATTCGTTAAAATAAACATTGTGATTACTGTTGTTATTATTGGGTCTGCACATTCGTTGTTTTACTGGAGTGTAGATCTCTCTCAGCACTTTCTGTTTAGCCCAGATTCGAATATTTATTCTGGGGACACATGTGTCTCTTGGTCCTTAAAAGGGTTAAAAATAGGTGGATTCGTTAGTTTACGATTGTTTAGACATTTTTAATGTTTGTTTTGAACTCCATTTATTATTTTTCACAGTAGCCCACCCATACGTCAGTTTGGGGCAAACTACATGCCACTCGTTAGTTTTTCGTTAGTTCACGTTAGTTTTGTCATTACTAGCGTTTGTTTAGGTTGGTTCATATTTTTTAGATTATTTGAATATCCAGATTTTTGCGCCATTTCGGGGCAAGTCGTTAGTTGTACGTTAGTTTATGGCCATTTTTTATATTTAAATGTTTATATTCATATTCAATGAGCAGTTATTCCATTGTAGGAACTTGATTTTAAATTGGTTGTCACTTACATGAAAATATCGTTCATTCATGAGAAAAGTGCCCCAAGTCAAAAACTTTACAGGAGAGCTAATTGAAAATTTGGTCCATTTGATTATGCGTTTCTCGCCTTGTACATTAAATGAGCATTAATGAAAATATATCCATAACAGCTTACAATATGTCAGCTATTGTCTATAAATATTTCAAAATGCACAAATAATACACATTTATTTATAAATATTTTTTGTTTATTAACTTTGAGTTGTATCATTTTTATCCTGATATTGTGCCATCATGTAGCTTACAGTTTGATTGTGGAAATGACATCGAAACAACCAAGACTGCAATTAATTAAAGTTTATTTTAGAAAAAAAGTATTACAAACACACGAGTATTGAAAGTGATTAAAACATTACTGTAATGAGTTTTAAAATTGTGCGTAAGTGCTAGGAATTACATGTTTATCAACCAAGTATTTCAAGTCTTTCTTTTGTTTGAGGAAAGTTCTAGTCCAGCATTATAGAGTTTTTGTAAGAGAAATTCTGAACATTTTCGTAACACTTTCTTGGACTTCTTGGTACTTCTGGTCTTTGTTCTCACTGTTTCAAGCGGGCGATGATGACCTAAGTGTTTTTCGCCACCCCCCCCCCCAAAAAAAACGTTTTCTTAAGTCTTTAGCCGTACCGGAAGTATGCTGTCCGCGGATTTTCAGTTCGTATTGATGCTCTTCCTTTTTCAAGAGATACGCGTTCATAGTTTATGCCAGTACTAAATTCCAAAGGGGAAATGAAAATTCAATACACTAACTCAATTCTCAAAATAGTTTTAAAATTGTCACGTTCTGACAATCAATTAATTTTCTAATTACTCGTCGTTATATTAAACCCTCACACAATATCTCCTCAAATGTCTAACTACTCATCCCAGTTATGCGCCTAAGTCCACGTAACGTTTAATATTTTAAATTAAAAATTCAATAAATTTAGTTTCTGATTTATGAATAAACTTTTAAGTTAATAACAAGTTCTAATATTGAATTAGAGACACTAAGTTATTCCTCATACCGCCATAGGTACCCTACAGTAATCAGTAAAGTCCGAAAATTTCGACTAAGTCCTTGGCTTAAAATATCGAATTAAATTCCGAAATGACCGTAGAATAGCTAGTTATCACTTATTAAATCGGTAACCGTTCAATCCTAATTTTCCTTGTGATTCTACTACTTATGTTGTAAGTTCATACTATCGC
The DNA here is from genome assembly GCF_021130785.1 of Homalodisca vitripennis. Lineage (NCBI taxonomy): Eukaryota > Metazoa > Arthropoda > Insecta > Hemiptera > Cicadellidae > Homalodisca > Homalodisca vitripennis. The sequence continues at coordinate 535,937 of NW_025776583.1, read as the reverse complement.
AATCAATAATAAACATCAAAACAATTAATAGTTCTTAATTTCTGTAGTATGTCAAATGCGCTGGCGTCTTTTGACATGACATGGAAAATTAGCCACAATGCAACTCTATATTTTTCAGAGTCGATGTCTCAAGTTATTATAAATTCAATCAATCAATTATAATTATCAGCCATTTTCAATGACGCCCAGACGGCTTCCAACGCACTTTAACACACTAAGTATGGTTATTCTAATATTAGTTCATACTAATACAAGGTTAGTTTAAAAGCTTCTATTGTATGATAAACAAGTTAGGGTTATAATTAAAGTACTGTTAACTAAGAATAAGTAGCAGTTAACGTGGACTGTCAGGCTTCACTGCCTTTATGATGTCTGAACTGATGCCTAGATCAATGCTTCACTATCAAATTTAAATACATTTTCCAAATATGCTTTAATTTAAATTGATAGTATATTACCAGGTTATGTTCAAATTTCAACTAATTGATTAATATCTGTGCCCTTCCTCTAAAAATATACTAAATAAATTTGAATAGAAAAACTAATTAATCTGCTAGCTTAGGTTAAGCGTAATATATTATTTTTAATTACTGGAATCGCTGTTGATCCGTAGTCACATATCCACAGCGTTTCTCAACTCCGTAGGAGTCGCAGAAACGTGGAAACAATTTAATCACGGACTTTTGAACTGTACCCCCACCTGACACCACTTGTAACCGACGAGACGGGACTTTGGAAATAAGAATCAGAAGACTAGTTGGGCGTAAAAATCTGATTTAATTTAATCTTTCACAATTATTAAAATACTATTTACATCCCCTAAGCTGTAATTTTAAAATGTATTAAACACTCATCAGCGAAACAGTAGGTTAAGAATTTAAGATTTTAGAGGGAAGGGCAGACACGGAGCGACGCATTACGTTCGAGTACCGGCGATCAACTCACCCCACGCACATACCTTTTCGCTGCAGATTTTGTTAAAATGGAGGACGAGACTCCGTACAGTGCTGCTCCCAAACGATTTACTTGGGCGTAACAGAGTCTAGAAACGATACAGCTTGGCCAGACACAGGCTAGAGTCAGCAGCATCAGCAAATTCCTCAGCCAGCTGCAGCTAGAGCTGCCACGGGTATCGGGCTACTTCCGCTTAACAACTCAGTTGAGATCAACTAGAACATTCCGAGCAACTATTACTTGAACTTATATCTTACTAAATAAAATATATAGTAATTACTGTTCCTTATTTTCTTTTAACAATTTAGGTGACGGTAGAAGTTAGGAACAATGGAGAATCGTTGGTTGGTAATACTACAATATAAATACTGTAGTACTTCACTGGACAATACTGCCCTCCTAAGCCTAAAAGACGTATCTCATAAAACCATAACTTTCGGAAAAGAGCAATCTAGTAAAATGATTATTTTCACCCAGTTATTCATTAAATTAATTAATTTTTTTTAACTACATTTATTTAATTTATGTTTCTGTGTTTGATTACTATCTTTAATTAGATAAATTTTCACTAATTTATGCTTTTTTGTGAGATACGTCTTTTTTCTTTAGTAAAACCTGCCGTACCGTTATGTTTATAAAGTCGTATCTTATTAAAAAAAGGTAGTAATTAAGAAAACAATAATAGCATTGATATAGAACATTTTGTCTATGGCTGCATTTTCTTATTTAATTTTGTTTATTCAAAAAGGTAAATAAAAAACAAACATTTAAGAATAAAATGCTTATTTTATTCATATTAATATTCATAAGTTAACACAAAAATAATTTTAATTATAAAATCTGAACACAAAATAGTCTTGCATCTTAGCCACATATGGAAATCTTTTATGGCTCTGGGAGATTTTCCCAAAACAAGAGTCTGCTCTTTTCGATTACACCTCCTATATTTTTTAGAATGTTCTTTTTCTTCTCTGCAGGAATACCATTTACTTTCACCTGTTTTTTTGGTTTTGGTAAAGCACTGATTTGACTATTATACTTTGTGCTCAAAAAGTTGAGCTCTACATGTTCAGTATCAGAGAAATCATTTTTGTACTGAACCGATTGTGCTCCTCTAGTGAAGATGACTTCGACCATTTCACTTAAATACGGCCTAGGTTGAATACGGCCTAACTTATATTGTGACGAGAAGTCATTCCATAAAAAAAGTGTTTTAAGTCCATGGCAAGTACTTCACATTTTGGAGATGCATTTTTCACGGCTTGTATAAAATCTGCAAAATCATACAACTTATTACCCATCCTTTGCATGGATACCTCAACTCTGTGGTGAAAAGAATCTGCTGCCATGAAGGTATGTCCGGGCTCAAAGTATCGTAGGATGATCTGTGAGGTACTAATTTCAGGAGAGTTAATAATAAAAAAGAGGAATGAAAAAAGTGTCCAATTTTTATTCTGAGCTGAACAATTGTCCAGCCACAGAGTGATCTGTCTTGTATCTCGCTTATACAACAAAAATTGATAAAATGTACTAATCAATTCATCCTTTGTTCTTCCAAACACACCTTCATGCCATACGGCAGCAAATACATTAGACTTTTTTTGTTTTTTACCTACAGGCACAAAACTTTCATTGTATGCCACAATTCTGTGTGTAAATATTGCTAACTTAAACATATCCAGAAGTGGCAACATAATAACTTTTTCCATGTCTGCACAGTATATAATTGAATCAAAATCTTCTGCTCTCTCCTTATCAGCCACATAAACAGATCGAGATCTTGTTGCTTTGTCATAGTGCTTTTTCCAATTTTGGCAAATTTTGCAAGTATCATCCAAATTTTCTTTTGTGTGTAGATTACTGTGTAAATTAAACTCCTCACACGATTCGCATTCTTCATGGCCTAACTTTACTATCGATATCTTCATTTTTTTGGCAACGGTTCGGTATTTTTCATAGGAACACGTGTTACCATATTTTATCTTATAGTCATTGTACATTTTAGTAAAAGACAAATCACTCGATAGGTATAAGCGATTTGGGGCATGTTCTCGCCGATAGTGAGATATAGTTGGTCCAAAAGAATTTATATGATTTCGGATTGGTTCTTCTCCGATTTTGTTATGAGGTTCCTTTGACCCTCTCTGATCTTTTTTTGCTTCTACAGAGGTTGTTGAAGTTAGTGCAGTTCGTAATACCCTGTCGTTATTCTTGTCATAACCCAAGGTACTTAAAAAGAACGTTTTACAGACTGTCTGAGATTTTCCGTTCTCATCCTTAAGCGAATACCTAAATGTTTGGTTTCTTCTAAAATCGGTTTCCTTCCCATTTGGCACTGTTCTCTGCTTAACAGAAATAGTTGACACATGGTGTAACATGAATGATTTTCTAGCTGTGGAATCTTCAATTTGCCAAAATTCTGAGTTGAGTACTAGTCTTCTTTCATTAGAGAATTTGCTTGTGCACTTATGTACACAAGTGTTGTTGCAACCAGGTTTAACATTGTGTTTTAGTACAACTGACTTAAATTTATTTATTTTTCTCTGTTCAAGAGAAACATTATGCTTTTTTCTCTTTCTTAATGTATCCTTTTTTGTATAATCAAGAACATTATTTTGTGCGTTATCAGATACTGCACTGCCACTTCTCAGTATTGGTTCAGATGGCTTGGTATTTTGTAACACATTCAAATTGGTCATTTCGGTTGCAACTGTTTGAAGAGGTTGTAGCTGTACTAAGTTGTTTGCTTCTGTAATGTCGTGATTCGACATTACGGTGGTGGTCGGATCATAGCCTAGAGGTAACCGGGCTGGTAAATTAAACACATGTTTGAAAGTTAACGCACTGGCCGAACCGACCGCATCTTTTCATGGTCTGGGGAGGACTGGGGCAATACAAAGGTAGCAGGGGCTGAGGCGTGGGATTGGACACGAGCATCAGGTGAGGTGGTATGATGCCAGTCGACCAACCAGAGCCATTTATTAGAATCAGCTCACCCTCTACGTCATACAACTTGCAAAACATATTGCCACACGTGAAACCACATAAAACTAAATTATTGTACTGACATACAGGGTACCAACTGTCTTGTTACACCACATAATATTATTTATTTAATTAATATACTATAACTCTTCCCCCCTAAAAGTTGAATGATAATACAACATGAATACAAGTAATAAAAGAAATATGATAAGTCATGAAACACAATTTACACACAAGTAGAAATGAATACGGATAATGAAATCAAGTACATAACGTAACAATAGCACACCTAATAAAATATCAAAACATGGATAATTATTGTATCCTCAATAAACCCCATTTCAATCAATTAATCAAGATAAGAATACATAGAAATCAGAATAGATATACACTCACATAATATCATAAAAATCATTTTTGAATAATTATAAGTTTAGTTTGCTTACGGGTTTTCTCTGCCTAGCCGGATAGCGGCGTATGACAGGTGTGGTTTGTTGTGACCGATCAGCTGGTAGTACCTCAGCTGGAGACAAGGTCAGGCGGTGCGGGGGTGACAAGGTCACACTCCGACTCGATGGAGGGGTGCCAGCTATTTCGGAACTACTACCTGGTCTGGGCGAAAATAACGCAGGGGGTGACATAGACTGTCGACTACCAGCTTCAAGATGATTCTTACTAGTCACTGTACTTGGCAAATATATATCTCTAGGATTTAATTCATTGTCATTTAAATCTAACTGTGTCTGCATTCCTAGCAATTGATTGATATGACGTTTCCAGATAATACCATTATCTAGTATGACTAAATAAGATACAGGACTTAGTTTTTTATGAATTCTACCTTCCGTCCATTTACCCTTACTTCTAAAATCTCTGATTAGTACTGGCTGTCCTACCAATAATTCACGAGTTTTGCTTCCACCAAAATTTACAATTTGTTTTTCTTGGTTACGGTGTACAATTTCAAGTAAATTAGGTTTGATTAAATCTAGTCTTGTTCGTAAATTACGATTAAACATAAGTTTTGCTGGTGACTCATTGGTTGTACTATGTACACAATTTCTGTAAGCTAGTAAAAATTTACATAAAGCTAATTCAGAATTGTCGTTGCTAAGTAAAGCACATTTCAATCTTTTCTTTACTGTCTTAACTGAATTTTCCGCTTGACCATTACTGGCTGGGTGGTAAGGTGGTGTGAAAGTATGCCGAATTCCATTTGACTTCAGAAATTGGCTAAATTCAAATGAAATGAAAGGTGGGCCATTATCTGATACAATATGTTGAGGTAAACCGTACCTCGCAAACATAGGTCTCAACTTGTTTATTGTTTGTTTAGCGGAAGTAGAAGTGACTTCCTCGACTTCGAGCCATTTACTGTGTGCATCAATTATTACTAAATATAATTTAGAATTTAATGGACCAAGAAAATCCAAATGGATCCGTTGCCATGGATGTTCGGGATACTCCCACACATGCAATACACTTTTTGATGGATTTTGCCTTTCACTTTGACATGGTTTACAACTGCTTGCTAGACACTCAATATCCTTATCTATTCCTGGCCAATACATATAACCACGAGCTATGGACTTCATCTTTACAATACCAAGATGACCTGTGTGCAATTCATTCAACATTTGTTTTCTTAACACTTTCGGTACTACAACTCTATGACCATACATCAATATTTCTTGTTCTATAGTTAACTCATTTTGTCTTTGCGCATAAGCACTAAGTTCACTAATTACCTTCTCTGGCCAACCATGACAAACATAATTTAAAACCTTACTTAATTCAGGATCTAAACGGGTTTCTCGCTTAACATCTTTAAAGTTAAGGGGTATTTCACTTTCCTCAATATATTGTAAATAAGTACCTATGTAGCTTACTTGATCTGATTCCTCTAGGTTTTGTCTTAAGTCATTTACATTTAAAGGTAACCTTGACAAACCGTCCGCATGTCCGTTAGCTTTGGAACGGATGTATTCGATATCAAAGTCATAAGCAGATAAAAACAAGGCATAGCGTTGTAGCCTACTAGCTGCATACGCTGGTAATCCTTTCTTGGGACCAAACACTGATATCAAAGGCTTATGATCTGTGACGAGAGTAAACCTTCTGCAAAACAAGTATTGGTTGAACTTCTTAATTCCAAACACTATTGCGAGTGCTTCCTTATCAATGATAGAATACTTGAGCTCTGCTGAGTTTAACGACTTTGATGCAAAACAAATAGGTTTTTCACTGTTATCACTTTGGATTTGAGTTAGGACACAGCCCAACCCATATGAACTACTGTCTGTGTACAACTTTAAAGGTAAATCAGGATTGTAATGAGCTAATATAGGAGCTGAAATTAATTTTTGCTTAATTACATCAAAAGATTTTTTACAGGCTGCGTTCCATGCAAAGGGTGTGTCTTTCCTTAGTAACTGATACATTGGAGTTGCCAGGGTTGCCAGGTTAGGCACAAACTTGGAGTAATAGCTAACTAATCCTAAAAATCCCTTGAGCTGAGTGACATTAGTAGGCACAGGTGCCTTTGAGACTGCTTCAACTTTAGCTGGAGAGGTGCTAAGACCTTCCTTGCTCAACACATGACCCAGATATTCAATGGATGGACAAAAAAATTGACATTTATCTTTGCTCACTGTCAAACCATTTTCACTTAAACTTTGACAAACAGCTTTTAACCTGGCTAAGTGTTCAGCTTGATTTTTACCAGTTATCAGAATGTCATCCAAAAAACATGATATTCCTTCAATACCTGCCAATAGCTGTTCCATGATACGTTGAAAAATACCAGGTGCAGAAGATATTCCATACGGAATACGATTGTAAACAAACAAACCTCGGTGTGTACTGATGGTACATAACCTCTTAGAACTGTCATCCAGTCTGACTTGTTGATAAGCATTAGATAAATCTAATTTAGAAAAGGTTACTCCTTTCTGTAAGGAGGTGAACAACTCTTCTATTCTAGGTACTGGATATCTGTCTATTTCCAAGTATTGGTTAAGAGATACCTTAAAATCACCACATATGCGTAACTGTCCATTTTTCTTTAAGATAGGGACAATAGGTGTACCCCATTCACTACTGTCTACAGGTGTCAAAATTTCATTCTCAACTAGCCTATCTAGTTCCTTGTCCACTTTACATTTTAGTGAAAACGGCATTGGTCTTATTTATTTATTTATTTATTTATTTATTTATTTATTAACGGACAAACCATTTTACAATAAATTACACAATAGCTGATACAAGCGATAAGGCAATAAAAATACAAAAAAAGAATAAGTGTATAAATCGAGAGAATGCGATACAATAACATTATGAAGCTTATAAACAACAAGATGTAAACAAAAATATAAAACTATTGAAACATAAACAATGAAACTGCAAGATGTGTTCTGCAAATACAGCAATTAATTAACAAAAATCAGATACTAACAACAATACAATATATATAATAATAAATACCAACAATAATAAACTATATAAAAGTGCAATAACAGGAATAAATAAAATATAATAAATATATAAAAGCAATGAGAACTAATATTAACAGCTAATAAACTATGTAATTTAGCAATAACAAGAATACCATATATTAGTATTAAAAATGAGTAATTAATAAGTAGCTAGGAAATAAATTATTATATAAAATTGCAAAACACGACACTCCGTAGAGGCAAAAAAAAAAAAAAAAATCTTCTTCTTAAAAAAAAAAAGGTTCTTGGTTTAAAATACTTTGGTTTTACCTCTGGTTTAAGATTAAGCTTAACTGGGTCTCCTGTATAACAACCTAAGCTTTCAGTAAACACATTTGGAAATTCTTGATACAAACTCATGACAATATCATTGTCGGAACTGGGCCTATCGATAGGTGGTTTGTTTACATGTACATTGTTTTCCTTATACTGTCCTACTAGACTGTTTACATTAAGAGGTATGGTTACTGATACTTGTAAATCCCTGATCCAATCTCTCCCCATAAGCGGGTTTGCACCTTTTGCAATTACATAGAGTTCTAGAGCTTTATTAACATTGTTGTACTCAACATTTACTAATAACTTACCCAAGGGTTGAATTTGCTCACTCGTGTAGGAACTTAAAATTAGACTGGTACTCTTTAGCGGAATGTGATTAAGATTAGCCTTATAAAAATTCTCAGAGACAACACTGACACAAGCTCCGCTATCAACCTCGAAAACTACTAACCTATGTTCCAATTTGAGGTTAACCTTGATCGGATCAACTCTCACATGATTTAATCTTCCTAGGCTTACAAACTCGTTAGGCCTATCTTGTATAGAAAACAAGTTACTTAAATCATAAACTTCATCATTTACATTAGGCCTACATTGTGCATAGTTTACATTTGCAGTAATTTGACTAGGGTTAGGTGTACTTTCTGATACATAATGTTGCTTATATTGAAAATTCTGCTTTTTGCCTTTGCCTTTGTGCTGGGGAAACTTCTTATTACTATTAAAATTTGAAGTGGTTGATTTACCTGAATTTAGGCCTAATTTTTATTTACACACTTTCTCCAGATGACCCATCTTACTACAAAAATTACATTTGTAATTTCTATACCTGCACACATTTGTGACGTGGCCACCTTTGCCACAACACCAACACATTTTATCACTTGACACATTCTCCTCCCTCCTAGGCTGGAAACGTTTCCTCTGATGTTGATGTTGATGTGGAGATGGTCTGAACTGCTGCATCTTCATCCCTGCCGCCATGTTGCTGGTATAAGCCATGGACGTCGTCTGCCGCTCCGCCGCCTCCAGGGACAGGGCCAGCTGCATCGCTTTGTCGAAGGTTAAGTTTACTTCTCCAATCAGGCGTTTCTTGATAGTATCACTCCGCAGACCGCTTACCAGGCGATCTCGCAAATAGTCCGGCAACTTGTCTTGAAATTCACAGTATGTTGATAGTTTTTTTAGTTGCACAACGTATTCACCAACTGTTTCATGTTCATGTTGGTTGCGTAAACTAAATTTGTACCGTTCCGCAATGAACGACGGTTTAGGACTGACATGATCTTGTAGAATTTGCACAATGTCCTTGAATGTCTTAGAACTAGGCTTGTTCGGCGTACACAAATCCTTTAACAAATTATACGTTTTAACACCTATGACTGTTAACAAAGTACTCACTTTCTTTTCAGCTTTAATGTCATTGCAATCTATGAAAAGTTCGAACCTTTCGACATAAGATGACCAAGATTCCTCCGCACTGTCATAGGGTCCCAACGAGCCTATTATTCCGGTCGCCATGTTGAACTCAGGATCTTCGTTAAATAAACTGTCTATGAAAAGAGGCGCGATTTCACTAACACAATCCGACATTAATGTTTGCACTGAAATTGATGCGAATCAATTGTTGTGTGTACCTTCCTACACCGCATTTGTGTACCTTACTACACTGAAGCGTCCGTGCACCTGTCTACACCGACATCTTTGCACTCCCGAATGATCAATGTCTTCTTGCTGCGCGTTTCTTTAAACTGCCTCGTCGCCAGTTTGTAATGTCGAGATTCGACATTACGGTGGTGGTCGGATCATAGCCTAGAGGTAACCGGGCTGGTAAATTAAACACATGTTTGAAAGTTAACGCACTGGCCGAACCGACCGCATCTTTTCATGGTCTGGGGAGGACTGGGGCAATACAAAGGTAGCAGGGGCTGAGGCGTGGGATTGGACACGAGCATCAGGTGAGGTGGTATGATGCCAGCCGACCAACCAGAGCCAATTTTTAGAATCAGCTCACCCTCTACGTCATACAACTTGCAAAACATATTGCCACACGTGAAACCACATAAAACTAAATTATTGTACTGACGTACAGGGTACCAACTGTCTTGTTACACCACATAATATTATTTATTTAATTAATATACTATAGCTTCCCTGTTGGTAATGTTATCATTGTTCAAAATTATACTTGGATTTTCATTTTCATTAAGTACTACCTGTGTACATGTAGGTGGTTGAGGCATAACTTCAATAAGGTTTTCTTCATAATTAATTTGTAGGCCTACATCTTCCTTATCCTTAATACTAGACGTACCTTCAATTTCCAATGAATTAGATATAGAGTCCTCACTGTCAAACACAAAGTCTGGGATGTAGTCATCATCATCACTCTTTTTCTTTTTAAAGGGGGTTTGCCTGCTCGATCCAGCAAAACTCCTTTTCGTTTCTTGATTCAGAGCTGCCATAAGCATTTTTCTCCCTCTAGATCCCTCCATGACTGGGCTGGAAATAAACAGAACAATTAGAAATCAATTAAAACAAACAAGAAATTAGGCTAGGCTACCGAATCCATTAGGTCTTTAGATTTGTAGGTTAGAAAAGTATAAGTTTGCATAGTAAAATGGTAAAATTTGGGCTTCAATCTGAGAAGTAAGTTAGTAGGCCTACTTGCTTAACGGGACAACTGCAAGCCAGTGCATTAAATATATATCATTTAACAAATGTAAAACAGTAAATCTTAATACCTTAACTATCTAGTAAACTTGTAGGCCTATCAACACTCATTTCTAAACCAATTACTTGCGTAGATTTTACTGCCTCTAAAGTGAAAACAAGTATCTGCCCAACATAACCTCTCTTAAAGTTTGAGTAAATAACCTATTAGTTTGTTAATTGAGTAAGCTTGAATAAGCTTATGTTTAATCACAATTAAGAAGAGGAAATTTGTTTTAAAGAATATAATACTAATAACTTAAGATGAGGACAAAATGTATTGCAATTTATATTTACCTGTATACTGAAGAGTGAAACCAACAAAACTGTTACTGACACAATTAAAACAACACAGCCATCAGCTGATTACCCAGCATTCTCCACTGTGAGCATCAGTGTCTCCTAAGCAAATAAGACGTATATTCTAAATACGACTATTTTGTTTAGGAAAGGACAATCATTTTATTTCTAAGTTGTGAAGCGGAAAAGTCGTAACTCTGAGATGCGACTTGTTGGCTTAGGAAATTGAGATACTGCTAAAATGCTTAGGACTTTCATGTTATTTTGAGATAGGTCTTATTTTTTTATCGATTTTATACTGTTTAGATGTGAGATACGTCTTTTCCGCTTAGGGAAAAGATGGGTTAGCTCCCCAACATTACTTAGACGTCAAAAACGAAAAATCGAAAAAATTGAGATACGTCTTCTACGCTTAGGAGGGCAGAATAATAATGTTGACCTCGCCGTGTCAATTGGGTTAGGGCTTTCCTAATGGGCCGTCACAATGCCGTGAAGTGAAACAAAAGCTTTATAACAGACAGGAGTTTCTACTAATATTTCATCTTTCATTACTCTGAGTTTATATGAACAAGAAAAGTCGTGGAAGTCAGGATCGACCAATCTAGGCCTACGCCTTTTTACAGTTGTACAGGTTATTAGACCACCTAGGTAAAGGTTTTGCTCATTATAGTCTTCCATACTGTTAAACTTTGCAATTAAATCTTTTCTAGCAGCTAGATCAACAGTGTGAAAACATTTCAAACTATTGCAGTGACAATCAGGCCCTACTTCATGGGACTGTGTCAACAACTTTCGTTTAACATCACTTACCCTACCAAATTTTTTTCCATTTTTTGGAGTTGTTGGGCATGAGTACAGCCGACTCGTTGTCACTTTTCACTTTACTCTCCATTTCACAATACACAGTAACTACAACAACTAAAAAGCACAGAACAACAAAATATAACCTCAAAAAACTGGCTGTGGCTACTCCGCTACTATTATTGTTTGTTTATACTTGCTGCTGCATGGCTGCCAATACAACACACTAACACTGCAGGACTCTCATCAATCTTCACACCAACGCGATGGACGCTCATCGTTTTTCCCCGTTTGACTATTTCTAACAGTGTGTATAACTTTTGACCCTCAGCATTTATCCCAAAATCGGCCACATGGTAACAACCTGTCAGGCTTGAAGTAAAATAACGTATTTAAACCTGGATATTCATAATAAATGGACCCTCATCGTTTATCCCCGTTTGACTATTTATAACAGTGTGCATAACTTGTGACCCTCAACATTTATCCCAAAATCGGCCACATGGTAACAACCTGTCAGGCTTGAAGTAAAATCACGTATTTAAACCTGGATATTCATAATAAATGGGCCCTCATCGTTTCCCCCTAGCCCTTCACATAATATCTATAGATTTGTACCTTCACATGTAGTTGCATACATGATAATATGGGGAGATATTCTTTCTGCTTTGTTACAAATTACAATGTCTTTTGCAAGATCGTCCAATACTTCCCACCTGTTGTCCAGTCTGTGAGTGTACGCTACGTAGTGGCCAGGCCTGTGAGCTACAACTCCCATTATTGTCCCACATAAAACTAACTGTGATGGGAATTCGTTTAAAGCATAAGGTCTACAATTTCCTGACGACTCCATGAGCATGCCTACATCTTTGTTGCTGAGGAACTCCACGTCGACAATCAGAAAGGGACTCATTGTGCAGGACACTGTGGCTTTTCCTGAACATTGTCGACCACACTAGTTTGTTCCACATTGTGGTATATCGTGGGCTACGAAATGAGACCACATAACTAAAAACTGTCAACTTTTCAGGAGAGCAATAAACTGTGTAAAAACTTCAGCATCCACATAAAAATTTTACAAAAGAATTACTTTATTATATGTCTTTGCTTTGTACGCTTTACAATATATTATGATGGTTAATCAAGAATACATTTTTAAAAGTAACATACAAGGTCTCACTTCCAATTATCAGGTATCATTATGGTATCACAACTTAAATAATAGTTAGTAATAAAATTATTTTTAATATTTTTCAGAACACAGGATACAAATACATTCAGATAAAGTAAAAATGATATTATATTTGTTTCTTTTCAATATAAAATGTTTCAATGTCCGAAAAAAATGGTTTAATTGGCTGACAATAACAAAATCAAAACTATGGAAAAAGATTTAGATACAGTAAAAATGTAAAAAAATATTTGTTTCTTTTTAAGATAAAATGTTTCACTGTCTGAAAATAAGTTGTTTAATTTGCTGGCAATTGCAAAACTCAAAACTTTATGTCAAGGGCTTCATTTCTTTTCAAAAGTAAGGGTGTCATAATATGTGTGGCAATCCAACGGGATGAATTTTTTGAGCTCTTGAAGATCAAGCCACTTCCTTTTTGTTATTTGTATAGGCGCTGCACGTAACACATTGAACTCCTGAAGACGTGGCACTGTATGCAGCCTTTTTCTTTTAAGTAAATCAAAGAACCCGGAAGAGAAAGTTTATTTTAACTTCAACTTTTCCATCAGGGGAATATTTGATTACCTTTATGTCATTCACCGTTGGTTCTCCTGGTTTCTTCCCCGGGCGAATACTTTCATACACTAGCTTAGCTTTGGCTGAATAGTCTTTTACAAAATCAAAGCTCAATTGCTTTACGTCATATTTTTCTTCATTTGTAGCCTCAACAGTGTACCTAAGGTAATCACTGGGTAAGTATATAGGTTTGTTTTTTAGTTTTCTTTCGATAGAGGCATGAACAGAGTCTGCCTCCATCTGTGTATGTCCTTTAATTAAGTATTTTTTGTAAATTTAAACTTGCCTTTCAACATTGAAGGCGAGAAACGCATTTGAAACTATTGCGTTTCTATTATGGCAAGTGCACCCGTCACTACTCCACAAAATTATTAGCTTCGAGCCATCACAAAAGAGAAAGATAATCAATAATACTAGATGCGAAAGTGTTCGCTGACAAATCAGCATCAGCCTCTGTGAACCAGTAGCAAAGGGCATTCTTTTTATTGACATCGTATATTGTAAAGTTATGGTTACAAAGTTTTGTTTTAAAGTACAGGGCGCTGGCGTTTAAGCTTGGGCACACCTTCACTGACTGAACGTCTTGTGTGAGCACAACAAAGTTACCTTCTTCCCCACCCTTTTTGTGTCGATCTTATTCGTCCATTGCCTTGTGTTTCTGCTGTATGTGGATATTGTAGGTTTCTTCATCCACAGTCTTAACCTCGTACATACAACATAGGTCACACTAGGTTGGCAGACCTGGTCTGCAGAAGAGTGACGTGTGTTATTACTTACGTCTCGTTTTCACGTTGTAACATCGTTATACGTCAATTATGTATTTATTCGATTGTTTTATTCAGTCTCCATTAGCCACTTCAATCGCCCGGTGGTATCAGACAACTGTAAGTACCTGAATGTGGGAATCACTAACCAAGGTGACGAGCTTGATGGCAGTGGTGACAAGATTCGGCTGGGCCCGTCCTGAACATTCCGTCCGCGGCGCAGTTGTTGTGCGCCGTTGCCAACACAGGCGGCCGCCGCAGAACTTGTCCCTGCTTGTAATTAACCGCTGTACGCTCTGATCGTCTGGACTCTACCTATCCGCTGCGAGTGATATCAGCTGCGCTTTCAGTTTCTTCACTGCACTTTGTCTACTTGCCCCCCTTATGGCTTGCAGAATTGTCAGAGTCGGCGTTTTTAAAACTAGGACTGTATTCACTTTTGTATATAGGACTGACCTAATGAATAAAATGTGATAAGTGATATAACATAAATTGAGGCGGTCTACGTGAGAAGGGCACATACGACTAAAGTGAGTTTTGAGAAAAACCACTTTGAAATTTTAACTTGTTGCTATGGATACTAATTTATTGTTTTAAAATTGAGAATGCTTACTCCACATTAAAAGTACTTATTCAGAAAGTAATTTTCTAAATATCAAATCAATAAAAGAAAAGCAAATGTTTCAAAATATGGAAATACAAAAAACTGTTATGTGCCCTTTTTTAGATAGAACAGAGGATTTTTATTGAAGGTAAATTATTGCATGTTAAAGACAGGCACCATTTTACAATTTTAATACATTTTAATAGGCATTTTGTCTGTGTACGTACATAAAGAAAATATAAAATACAGACTTAACTCATTTAAATGAGTACACTATTCATTGAACATATTATATTTAATAAAGTTCACATCATCTTCATTTAGGAATCTAAAAAGGCTTGTAACATCTTCAACTTTCTTCTGGTTCATTTCTGGTCTGGGACATTTAGCTGTAGTTACTGTCTGAAAGTGTTGAACTCCTTGTTTTCAAAATCTGTACAGTTCAAAGTTTTCAGTATAACTTCGGGAACACGAAGTTATACTGATCATACTTTATAATAACGTACTTCATGATTTTGAAGGGCACTTTGTTTTTGGACACAGGTTTAGGAAAGTAAAAAGGTTTAAGGAAAGAGTCCCAGTCTCGAAGAAGGTCACTGTCCATTTTTACTTCAAAGGGCGCAGGATTGGTTCTGCACATTACCATAGCGTTAAGGTATGGTTTAGGACTTCCTATTACTTCATCTTTGTTAATAGCCTTGTTGATAATGCCAAAGTTTCTATCACATTGGGAGAAGCTGTGGCCTCTAACCGGAAACAGTTGTATGGCAGTTACTTGGAATACTCTTGCGAACCACGATAAAAACCTTGTGACAGTTAAATTTCTGTTCTGCCCTCCTGCGGCGTCTGATAACAACACAATAGTTGTAATGGCAGAAAATTTACTCATTTGTATTTTCATACAATCATATAAAAAAGATGCCACAGAGTTAGGATTCTTCTTTCCATCACATTCAGTAAATGCATAACAATAACTAGAGTTGTCGTTAAAAACATGAATGTTAAAGCAGTACAACCATAGCATTCTTTTGTAAAATTGGGTATTGACATTTAACTTTGGTAGTGGAAAGTTTTGTGAATAGTCGAACTCCAAGACTAAGTGTGTAGGATTTTCTTCTTTGGATTTAGCAATATACGTATCACGCAGTTCTTTTCTTTGCTTTCTTTTTGTGACATTCTAAACAAGTCTTACATGGGTTATTATCATTGACATTTAGTTTGTTCTTACATTCTTGGCAATAGTCGCATACATCTGTTTTAGGTTTGCGAACAGAATAGGAAAACTTAGTTTTAAAATACTCATAATATGTTTTGTAGGACATCTTAAGAGTTTCATTCTTTCTTTCTTTGAAAAAGTCCTTGAACAACTCCTACAATGATTTTATTTTTAACAAAGCGTTATCAAAATAAAGCAAATTACTCTTGCTTTTGCAGTAATGACTTTCATCATGGGGAATACTCGCCAAGTGCTCCCCCATTAACTCAACAACGTCATCTGAGATGTTTCTGGGCCTATTAGAATGTTTCCCTCTTTTTTCTTCAAATGACTAGTCCAATAAGATCTTTTGTTGGATAATACGCAAGCGTTTTATTGAAATTTTGAACAAGTCCAAAATCAACTTGCGACACACTGAAACAGTGTTTCCTCTTACAGACAGACGATAGGCCCAAGTGTGATCTCTAGGGTTTTTTGGGTTAACTGATTTCCTTCTACTTTCGGGATCTTTAGCCAGGTCCATACAGTTGGACAACTGGCTGTCTTGAAGACTTTTGTTCTGGCAGTTGTAGAAGCAATCAAAAAGTTCTACTTGAAAATCAAGAGGCAGATTATCGTGACATTTCTTTTGGCAGCAGTCAGTAACTAAGTTAAATGTTTTGGAACTGACCTTCTTTCCTGAAAGAGAAACGTACTCTACACTTTGTACACGATTTAATTTATTCGTTTCCTGTACCTTATTTTTTTGTTTATGGATCACTTTCCTTTTCCTCTTCCCTTCCCACCAGAACTATTAACTTGCTGAACATTCTCAAAATCACTAGATTCTTCACTACTTATCATTGTTTTTAAAGGAATATAACTCACAAAACATAGGACAATAACAATACTGGTACTTTAACCTCAAAATACAGTAAACTTGCAGTAACCATCTAATCTGACAATCACATGGTTGAAAAAATAGCCTGCACACTAATATTTAAACAGTTCTACCAACTTCAGTTTTAAATATAAACACAATGAAAGTTATACCGTTGTAAAGGCGAAAACATGGCGGATCTAAAAAGCTGTTCTGCTTAAAAAGGACACATGAGCTTATGTGCCCTTCTCACTTCGACCGCCTCAATTTTCTTTTGGTCCCAAGACATTGTTTCCCACAAATTCGTAAAAATAACTGTTGTAGACTCTTCAGATATGTCCTGGCATTTCCTATTTGTAGCCTTTTTTGCAACAGTTGCTGTTACATGTAGGCCCCAATTCTCTACTTTTCCTCTCAGTTCCTCGTTTTCCTTTACTGTTTTTAGGCCTTGACCAACCAACGTACTCTTTCCCTTGTTCTCTCGGTTTGATTTGTTTATTATCATCCCAATCCTTTCTTGAAGCTTTTCTCCTTCTTGTTTTCTTAATTTTTCCAAGTACATTTTCAGTATTTTCTTCTGAATTATCTTAATCAAGCACATTTCCAGTTATTTGATCTGCATTATTTTCAAAATTTTCTTTTTTCTTGTCAGTAGAGAGGAAATGTATGTTCTGGAACATTCAAGGTCACATGACGTCATCACTTAGGAATGCGGAATCAACAATCCACCCCCTCGCCCATGGAGGTCAATGACCTCCCCCTCTCTCTCCCGCCTACTCAGGTCATTCACCCCGCAAGGTCAGTTATTGACCACGCAAGGTCGGTCGTTGACCTTGACGACCTTGGACTTCAATGTCACCCGATGACCTTGACCATGGACTTCAAGGTCACCCGACGACCTTGACATCTAAGGTCGCCTGATGGTCTAGACATTCAAGGATATTTGTTTTACCAAGGTCAAAAAATCAGAATTGCATGATTACGTTAGGAGTTTAGTATAATGAAATACTTATGACGTAATTGTTATAGACGTGACATCACAGTTGTTTAACAGGAGATTTGAGGGATTTTTCCCTTATTGAGGGATATTATTTTTTCACCCGACATCCGTATCATGTTTATGACTTGTAAATGATGATATCAATGTAAAATTCCTTATCTAAGGGAAATTGATGAGACATTTTTGAGTTGAGTGGTACTATTGATTTTATAGAGTAGTACAACAAGACATGCGTCATGCTGTAATGACTGATCATTAATATTAATAATGCGTAAAAGTCCAGTGTGATTAACCCACGCGCAACTTTGTTGCATCAGTATGCGGAAAATGTAGTGCAATTAAGCCACGCGTAGTGCAAGTGTGTTGCAACAGCATACTAATGATTGTTTATCCACTATGGTAATGGACTTGATAAATAAACTTCCTTATGAGCTGAAACTTTTAATTTTATTGCACTTACCAGTTGAAAGTTTGAAACTAATAGAATGCGATTATTTTTGGCAATTGTATAGTAAAGGAATTAGTTTGAATAAGAAAATATTGCATTTTGATTGGAAAGCTAGTTATTTTTTGTACAAAAATTATACAGATAATTAAGAATACGTAACATCTATGTACGGTTTAAATTTATATTTTGGTACTTTTTGTACACAGAAAGGTGTTATTGTTGCAGATTTTGTTTCAAATCATAATTATATTACAGATAAAAATTATTGGTATCATATTTTACGATTTAAAAATATGCTCTATTTACATAGAAATTGTTTGGAAATGTGTAAAAGAGATATAAACTTTTCGTAAGTGAAACAAATACTATAGACGGTTGTATTCCACTTAATTATTTTAAAGATTGCAATCAGAATGCTGATACATTACAGTTCATTTTACCGATAAAACATTTGTATTGTGAAATTAATAATTTTAATTACATTTCAATAAATAAATATATATTACAGAATAGAATTGATTTACAAATGAAGACTGATGAAACAGTTTTGTTAGTGAAAGATAAAGATGAGGATATAGCTTGTGTTATACCACAAAATTGCGAATGTTTTTGGAAAGGTTTTAACTTTAAATATTATGTAAGTTAATATAAAAATTAAAAATAGTAAATTTTGTAAAACAGTATAGGTAAAATAATTGTGAGTACTTGTTAATGGATAAGTGGCTGGAGCAGGGACAGGAAGTGAGAGAGCGCACGAGCTTACGTCATACGTTCAGCTTTTATAAACAGTCCAGCAAGATGACTAGCGCCAGTGTCTGACTTGTTAGCAAGATTCCAAACTATCGACACTCATATACAGGTGGGTGAATTGAAATTTAATTTTTGTTTAATCACTAATATACTTTGTTTCTGGTTAAAATATAGTTGTTTCTCTCATTCATGTTTATTATAATTATTACATGTATTGATTGTAATGGATTTGTCATATGAAAATTTACACTAACTCTAATATTATTTTAATCAATTAAAAGAAACCCGAATTTAATTTGAACAACATATGATTTTATAAAAATATAGCTCTTCATATTACTATTATATTTTTAAATACTGTTTTAGCAATGGAGTCACAGATTGTGGATTTAACATCAGATTCGTCAGGATCACAGAACGCGTTAATACTAAGGCAGCTACTCACACTGCCACAACAACAACCTTTGAAAACTGAACAAGATCGCCAGCAGCAGCAGCGGCAACCGCAGCAGCAGCAACAGTCTTCATCTGGTACGGTACAATCGGTTTTAACTGTACTTACGCTATCACAAATAATAGAAAATCTATATATGATAGGGTTTAGGAGTCTGGATACCTGGCAGCAACTGGTTGGAGAACTCCAAAAATCAAAAGAAATTATCATGAGTCCTGTTGCCGTTCAACTTTTGTGGATTTTCCAAAATTTATGCGATACATTATTAAATTACTATATGATTTCTGGTGATCTATCTCAGGATAAACAAATTTATTATTTACTTGAAGAACAAAATTGTGAAAATCTAATTTCTATTTTTGAATCTGTAATTAGAAAACATTGTTCAATGAGTTTTCCTTTGAATCTTATTCAGAGAGTACAAGATATTGGACAGAACAAATTAATTGAATTAGAACAGGGTGTTAAAAAAATTGAAAATGATAACAAGTTAAAAAATATTCTAATCAAAAAGGAACCAAACGGCTTAGGGGGCCATTTACCCAAAACCAAAAGTTTTTTAATTATAATTTTTTTTTAATTTGACTATTTTATTATAACCTGGTTAGTTTTGTAAAAAAAATTTCAATGAAAAAACTTTCTTTCCCCCCACCCATTGCCTTAGGGGGGGAGAGCAGTTTTTTTTTTGTTTTCACGGGAAACACTCTAGTTTTATTAGTATTATAGATAATTAAGTATTTCTTTTTTTTAATTGTAGGGTAAGCAAATACCTACACACTGTAGCATGGGTTTTAATAAATTCAGTTATTTATTACCATAAAAAATTTTTTTCCTCAAAAAGTCAGGTTTTTAAAAAAAAATTTTCAAAAAGATTTTTTTTGTGGGGTTATTTGTAGTATTTTTGTAATTTCCATGCTACAGTGTGTAGATAAAGTATCTAGGAGAGTACATAAAAAATTTCAAGTTGATATATTAACAAATAAAAAAGTTAGAGTGTTTCCTGCGACGCAAAACACAGAAATTTAAAACTTTCGGAAAAGTCCAAAAAACAAAAGCTTGACACAATTCTTACATTTTATTTAGTTTAAACACTTACTTATAAGGATATAAGTTCCTAGAAGTTCCCTGCTCCATAAGTAGGCCCTTCTTTCTTCTTCTTCTTGTCTTCTAGTCTCTGCTTCTTCAGCTTCAAATTCCTTCGATATCTCTTGTAATGCAGATTGTTCTTGCGCACAGTGCTAGTAACTCTCTTTTTGTCTCTGATATTTATTATTCTACCACTGAACCTTCCAGGAGAGACTCCAGCAGCACTCATGCTCAATGAAAATACAGAGTTTCCAAAATTAAACTGTGAAACAGCCTCAGCTACTGCGCCCTCAAGAGTCTTTTTCGAAACGTTTCTTGTTTTAGGACACTTTTTCCATATGGTACCATGCAAACTCTCATTTGCATTTTGGGTCCTTCCTTTTACACATCTTTCCAACAAATCCTTTGCCACTAACCTTTGGTAAACAGGAAAGATGTGTCTGAGAACCTGTGGCGTGATGGCAGTACCCAAGTTGTCCTTATGCGGACCAGGTGTAACGTTTGTAGCTTGCGCCCTTTTGTAAAAACACCAGCTCTTTTCTCCATCAGGACATTTTGAGTGGCGAGGCGCTTCATCTGTGGATGTACAATGATGTAAAGTGGCAAGTATGTCACTTTTCATTTTAGAAATGTCATCTTTATTCCTAAGGATGCTATTCTTGTAATATTTTGTCAGTTTTATAATTGTTGTTTCCTTGAGCATTCCGTAGCCTTTGCCACCAAGGGTTATACCTTTAGCACGACATGTCTTAATAATATTGCGAAGCCCAGTCCCAAGGCGTTTGGCAACGTGGTTAACACATTCTTCTTTTGTTAGGACTAACTCATTTCCATAAATATGAAGGCTCTGGAGGTGACCAAATACAGAAGAATCACCGTCCGACAAAATAGTGACATAACGAAAGTTATAGGTCAAAGGTCTCTGCCAAAGGATTTCCGACAGCTTTTGTTTCCATTGCTGGGGATGACCCATCATAGTTTTTGTAGCACAAGTCTTTATGTCCACTAAACCAAATATTATATTCTGGAGAATCTTCACCTAACTCTGTCTTAGTAATTTCACACACCTGACAATACTTTGACAGTACGCAATAGTCTACGACTAGGCCAGTTTGTAGCTCTATCACACATCCAATGCCATAATTGGATGTATGGCCTCTCTTGTGCCACGATCCATCGTAGCTTACACCGAGATCAATGACAGAATCGTCAGTTACAGTACAATCCATTTCTTTGTATACTTCACGCACTCTTTTTCGAGCCATTTCAAGATTACTTTGACTGACATCAATGGCAGTATTTGCTACAACTGAAGCATGCTTGTGAAATGTTTTGCTACTCAAAATAGGCATGTTCATAATCATACAAAACTGCTCTACAGCAGCATAACCTTTTCCTAATGCTGTAAAACTTTTCACAACTCTACGGTTTACATCAAAGTTGTTAGATTCATCAATTGTATCAGAAGTAAAAGAAGAAGCTTTTAATTCTTCGCAAGTACTACATGAAATCGTAAGTTTTATTGCAAACCCACGTTGGTCTGATGTCTTCAAAACTAAATTTTGTTGAAAGCATAGAGGGCAAGCTAGGCTAGTAACAAGAGGCTTCAAACACCTAATGTCAACCACTGCGTACTCCGGTGTGTTATGCGTACTGCCGTGAAGGCTTGTGTTATCCTCGCAGCTAACTTCCGAGTTACGCCTAGTAAAAGCTGTGTTTATATCATTTACTCTAATAGTAGGTAGGCCTAATGATTTTGTAGACCTAATTAAATCACTCTTATTCTCAGATGTTTTAGAAGTACTGGGAACAGGGTTAGAATCATCACAGGATGTGGTAGGCCTATAAGTTTTTTCCACTTGCCCCCATCTTTTACTGGCTGCTAAAGCACCTTTTAGTTTTTTGTTACTCTTAGTTCTAGCACTTTTCTGAATAGTAGAATGTTTTATCGGTGCCATTTTCACTAACAATACAAAAATTCATAAGCTCACCACCAAAATTCTTCAAAACAAATCTGTCTACCTTCAAAACAAATCAAAGAAGACAGCACCGTCCTTCAAACACTTCCACTAACATATAAAACTAATATCAATTCACTATTTATAGTTTGTGCTTTTCTACTGAAAATAAAAGCAAACTTCAAAAATTAACACACTGTGTTTACTGACCACAACAAAACAAGGCTAGAGAAGTAAACAAAACACAAACAGCTGGCTTTCTGCTTGCCAGTACAAAAAATCAGATTGTTTCTGGCTGGTATTGCCAACCTAACAAATCAAAAACTCTGAGAAACAGCCACTGTTATATTGTATAATTATATAATAATTATATAATAATTGTATAATAATAATAATTTTGTTGGATAGTTGTATTTGGGTGTAGCATAATGAAGGTTTCTGCATGCAGGCGAAAAAATGGGAGTCAGGCAGTGGTATGCATGTACAAAACCACACAAAAAACCATGATTTAGTCAATAAAAACTTATTTAAATGTCAAAACATGTCTTCCAGAATGTTTAAGAAATAAAAACAGAAAAAAAATTTTTTGAAAAAAAAAATCATTTTTATGGGTAAATGGCCCCCTTAAAAAAGCTGTTTCATTTATCTCATCATCATCATCATCATCTGATTCTGAATATGATGATAATTATAATGATGACTTTGCTAAATTATTCAGTAAAAAAAAAACAAAAGTAAGTCTATTATTATATTTCAACAACTACAATATCAATGCGTTAATGAAAGGAAAATAATAACTAAGGTACTCCAGTTGAAACTGGAACACATTTGGTAAAAAATGAAATCACAGACGTTAAAGATTTAAAAAAATGTAAGAACGAAAAAATGTATTGGCAAAAAGTATCAAAAAAGGTTATTTTCTACTTAATACGAAAGACAATCAATCAGATCAAAAAATTTTAGACTCAATAAATTCAATTTTAACAACCGTAGGGCAAAATATGTTAAAAATAGAAAATGTGAAACAAGATTGTATATCTTATGAAAAAAAGATGGCTTTGTTAAATAGGATACGAAAAAAGATGGGTTTGTTAAATAAGATAATACTGAATTTAAATGTAAAATGTATTCTTTTTTTAGATTTGAAATTCATTCTTCTGAATAAAAATGGATTTCCACCTGAAAAATGTACATTAAACGCAGCCGGATTTGATTTCCGGAGTGGGGAGAACATCGTTGGCCGAAAATGGGATAGAAAACTAGTTAAAACTAGTATAGCTTTAGTTTTACCAACTGGTTGTTATGGTCGTATAGCACCTAGATCAGGTCTAGCATTACAACATGGCATACACGTAGGCGCAGGCGTGATCGATGCAGATTATACTGGAAATATTGGTATATTGCTATTTAATCTCTCCGACAGGGATTTCAATGTCAGTATCGGAGATAGACTTGCTCAAATAATTTGTAAACGTATAGTGTATCCAAATCTTATTGAAATTTATCAATTGGAAGTGACAGAAAGAGGAGACAAGGGTTTTGGTTCATCTGGTGTTTAATTGAAACAGTAGTAAATTCAAAATTTAAAATAATGTGGAATAATTTGTTTTCAGAATAATGAATTCACATCTACCTTTTAAAAAAGAAACCATGCAATTCCCGAACCTATGGAAGTGGAAGAGGAAGATGAAGAAATAGAGCAGGAACAACCACATCAAATTAATATTGAGCCGGAAGAATGTCCCTCTCCTAATTTAAGACGAAAAAGAAACAGATTAAATTTAAATTGTTCAAATAATACATTTATAGAACTCGAAAATGCGTTAAAAAATATATTAAAAACTTATTATTTAAAAAATAATAATTCAAATTTGAAAGATATTTGTTTGATCCTTCAAATTTCAAAAGAAGAAATTAAAAGAATTATTCAAAATTTACTAAACGAATATGGAGCTTTGAAATTTAATATTATTGTTGAATGTACTTGTATTAAACCATTAACTCAGGAAACTGCTTTTAAAACATCGAATTTCACGGTTTTTTATTGTGATTCGTTAAATGATATTTTAAGAAATATGATTAGTAAAATTTGTACTGAAGAAAATGAATATTTGGGAAAAGGAAGTGGTTGGACACTTCGCTCATTAGACGGAGTTTTGTTAAGATTCAGCAAGTATTGTCCACTAGGCGGATCTTCATACATACCACTTCCACATTGCAATGAAAAGAAAAAAGCTATTATTAATCCAAAAAATAATGGTGATATTAAATGTTTTCAATGGGCCATTTTTAGCACGTTATGTTACAGGAAATCAAAAATGTCGTATTGACGACAGATATATTGCTAATGTTAATCAATTTAATTTTAATGATTTAACATTTCCTTGTAATTTAAAACAAGTAAAAGATTTGAAAAAATAACCACACTGTTAGTGTTAATGTTTATGGATTAAATAAACATCAAGAAATGTATCCACTCAAAGTATGTGATAAAGAGAATGTAAATCATTTTGATTTACTATTAATTTCAAACGATCGAGGAAACAATCATTATTGTTATATAAATAATTGCTCTAGATTAATACGGTCTCAAGTGACAAAACCAACAAGAAAAATGCTATTTTGTAAAAGGTGTTTCGCTCACTATTCAGGACCAGATAAATTACAGAGACTAAAAAATCATAAACAGAATTGTAAAATTCATAAACCGCTAATAGCCAAAATGCCGTCTCTTCAAAATAATGATAGTCCATCAATTTTGAAATTCACTAATTTCCATTTTAAGTATAAAGTTCCAATTGTTGCTTATTGCGATTTCGAATGTATTTTGAAAAAAGTTGATGAAAAACAATCACAATTTACAACAGTAAATGCAATACATGAACCAATGAGTTTTTGTGTATATTTGGTTTGTGATAAGGATTTGCCAGAAATTATTGCTTCTTAATTGCCCAATGATCCTTATCTTTACAGAGGTGAAGATGCTGCATCAAAGTTTATGGACTATTTAATTTCAATATCAAATTTAATTTCTGACTTAATTAGAATTCATAAACCTATCCTTCCTCTTACAAGAGACGAAGAAAATAGAATTCGTACATCAACTAATTGCAAATGCTGTGATTTAGAATTTTCAATGATTGATCGTGCTGTAGTAGATCACTGTCATTTTAACAGGACGTTTTAGAAATGTTCTTTGTAACACTTGTAATTTGAAAAGAAGAAATCAGTCGTTTTTGCCTGTATTTTTACACGGTAGTTCAAATTATGATACTCATTTTATTGTCAAACAATTAGGTTGTGACCAAAAGAAAATAGATATTATTCCGAATTCTTCTGAGAAATATGTTTTTTTTGCGTTGGGGTATTGCGGTGGATTCACAGATCCTCACACGTCAACCTGAGCTTATTGTGTGCCCCTTTGATGTTAGAGGGGTAAGCCTATCTTTGTGCCCTTAATTAGGCTAAGAAGCTTTTCCCCGATACTAGCATCTGGTTCGTCGCCTGGTTGTTTATCACCGAAAAGAGCCCTTCTCCTTGCTCCCAGTCTCTCACAGTCCAGTATTATGTGTTTTGCAGTCTCTTCAGACTTATTGCAGATTCTACACTCCGAGTCCTCATTTCGTAAACCTAGAGTGTTTAGGTGTTTCCTGAAGTGGCCGTGTCCAGTGATCAAGGCAATCACTTGCTTAACCCGATCCCTGCCCAGCCCCATCAGCCATCTGGTGAAGCCGGAGCTAGAATCAGCAAGCAGTCTTTTGCCGAGTGCTTGTCCTTGGTGACTCTGCCACCGCAAGCGGTGTGTCTTCCTGGACCATTTGTTTATACTTTGGTAAGCGGCTGACTTGCTTATACCACAACTCGGTTCTGGACCGGTGTATGGCATGCTTGCTCCGCTTTTGGCAAGCCTGTCGGCGCATTCGTTGCCACCTATGCCTGTGTGGCCCGGTACCCAACCAAGACGCACAAAGTTGCGTGATCCAAGCTTGCAGAGAGTGTTAAAGCATTCCCACACAAGCCTGGATGAAATGCTGTTGGAGTCAAGAGCTTTAAGAGCTGCCTGACTGTCTGACATTATACAGATGTTCTTTCCCTGGTACCCTCTGGTGAGGCCTAGGTTGGCACAGGCTAGGATACCATAGATTTCGGCTTGAAATATGGAGCAGTTCCGTCCCAAACTGCCGCAAAGGGCAGTTCTAGGGGATTGACTAAACACTCCATATCCAGTTCTGCCCTTAATAAGCGAGCCATCCGTGTACCAGACAAAGCTCTTTCTTATTGTTGAGATGTTATCTTGCGATTTCCACTCATCTCTGGAGTAGAAGTCAACAGAGAATGACTTATTGAATACGAACTCCGTTCTCATTATGTCGGAGACCATTTCGAGAATAGCGCTTGGGTTTACAGCTTCAGTGATGGTGTCATGGCTCGCGTTAGACGCGCCATTCCTCCACAAGCCAGCAACCATCAGCCGATACGCTGACTTACGCGCTTCAGCTTTTATATGGACATCAAGAGGTAGAAGTCCTAAAGCCACCTCGAGGGTCGCTGAGGGACTGCTCCTGAATGCTCCGGTTGCAAAGATTGTGCCAAGCCTTTGTAAGCTTTCAAGCTTGGCTTTGGCAGTTACCTGATTCACCTTTGTCCACCAGACTAATGAACCATAAGTGATTTGAGTCCTTACAACTGCTTTGTAAAGCCATAGTGCTATATGGGGTTTCACGCCCCATGAGATTCCTGCAAGTCTCCTGGACGTCATGAGCGCCCACTTTGCTTTGTGCAGGATATTGTTAAGATGATCATTCCACGTAAGCTTATGGTCTAGAGTCAGTCCTAAATATTTGACTGTCTTTGACCACTCAAGCTGTGTGGATGCGAGTTTCAGCCTAGAAAGAGACTCTAGGTTCTTTTTCCTAGTGAATGGTACAACTACTGTCTTAGAGGGATTTACTTTCAGTCCCTCTCCATGACACCAGTTGTGTACATGTTGAAGGTTGGTATTCATGATATCAACAACAATATTTGTATATTTTCCCTGTACCATAAGGACTATGTCGTCTGCATATCCTTGGACATAGATTCCATTGTTAGTAAGGTCCTCAAGTAGACCATCTACTACTAGATTCCACAGTAGAGGTGACAGGATGCCTCCTTGAGGACATCCCCTTGTGGGTGCGATCACAAGCGATTCTTCATTGAGATCGGCCCTGATCCGTCTGGAGCACAGCATGGCCCTAAGCCACCGGCAGAGAGCTGGCTCGAGGCCACGTCGCTGTGCTCCACTTACCATCGCAGTGAATTTAGCATTGTCAAAAGCTCCTTCAATGTCTATGAAGGTGCACAATGCCAATTCCTTGGCGGACAGGCTATCCTCAATCCTACTGACTAGTTGGTGCAGTGCTGATTCACAGGATTTGCCTTGCTGGTATGCTTGTTGGTTGCGATGAAGGGGAGTGTCTGAGAGAACTCCCTTCCTCAGGTGCCTCTCCGCCAGTCTTTCTCATGTTTTCAGTAGAAACGAAGATAAACTGATGGGACGAAAAGATTTAGGGACAGAATAGTCCGCTCTCCCTTTTTTAGGGATGAAGACCACCCTGTTGAGACGCCAGACTTGTGGTATGTACCCATAAGCTAGGCTCGCCCTGAATAGTTCACATAGAAGGGTAAGGAGATTCTCCGGCCCTTGTTGAAGCAGGGCCGGAAAGATTCCATCCCCTCCTGCAGATTTGAAAGGGGCAAATTTAGAAATTGCCCATTTGGCTTTAGAGAGAGTGACAATCCTTCTGGCAATGGCCCAGCTACCACGATAAGCTCTTGGCCATGAGCCTGCCTCATGGTTACCAGACGTTCCAGTGTCGTCATTCTCAAAGATACAATCAGGGAAGTGAGTCTCAAGGAGAAGTTTGAGGCTATCACTAGACCCGGAAGTGTGTTGACCTCCCTGGGACCTTAAAGATCCCAAGTTACCGGTTGGACCTGAGGCTAGTAAACGTTGCAGTCTAGCTGCCGCGCTTAACTCATTTACCTTCTGTGTAAACTGCCTCCAGGAACGTTGTTTTGCTTTTTTAATATCTAGGCTGTATTCTGTTAGAACTCTATGATAGGACTCCAAGATACGGCTTCTTTTGCATTGATTGTACAGCTTCCTAACATTAGCCCTTTTGCGAGCGAGGTCCGCAGTCCACCACTTAGTATTGGTTCGACTCTTCCCCCGTCGCAATGGACAATTGTCGTGGAAGCTATTGATTATAGCATTCTGCAGGTCAGAAGCTATCTGATCTATGTCTGTGAAGCATCGCACCCTTCCGCCTACCGATCCCAACTGTGACTGAAGGTCAGACTTATATCCCAACCAGTCAGTCCTCCTGGGATTGCGATAGAGGACCTCTGCAGCCTCATCTTGCAAGTTGAAGCGGATATACCTGTGATCCGATAATGAGGCCTCTTCACTTACGTGCCACTTATCAACCATTCCAAGTATACCTTGTGTGCAGATTGTTAAATCAATAACTTCTTGTCTAATTCGTGTTGCGAACGTAGGGCGGTTACCTTTATTACATATAAATAGGTCCCTACTTAGAAGAAATTGTAAAAGTGCCTCACCTCTGGGGTTAGTGTTGGTGCTGCCCCATCCAGCAGAGTGATGGGCTTTGGCGTCACAACCTAGAAGAAGTTGTTGACGTCTGGCTTGTGCTTCTTCCACCAGGAGCTCTAGGTCTCTTGGAGGGAGTTCCCTGGTATCATATGGCAAGTATACGGAGTCTACAATTGTGCTCTGTACTATGCCTCCATTCTTCCAGGTCAGTGTGCCCACAGTGAGATCTCTGGAGCAGAATTCGTCGAGGGTTAGAAAATCCAAGCCTCTCTTCAACAGGATGCAGGTCCTGACATTCCATAGAGAGGTACAGTAAATTAACTTACCTTTGGTTTCATTTAGGCCCGCCACTCTCCCTTGGTGAAGCCATGGTTCTTGAATCAATGCCAGATCAAATCCCTCCTGGAGGAAGAACTGGCAGAAGGCTGCCGAAGCAGCCCTACTGTGCTGGAAGTTGATTTGTAGAACTCGTGGCATTGTCCTTGACTGTCGAGGAGACAATTGAGACCTGCCAGAGTCCTAGGTTGGCTCTACAGTTGAAAACCTTCACAGCCTTGTAGCAGACCTCGTCCAGGAAACAGACAAATCCGTAACCTTTCGGATCTGGCTTGGATGGAAGGATTTTCCACTCGTTTACATTTAGGTTGGGATTCTGCTTTTTGAACATTTCAAGTACCTTTTCAGGTGTCTTCTTCAGAAGCTTCGGGTGAGCTCTGAAAAACACCCTAGTGGACCTCAAGATGTCCTTACGCAGACCCACTCTCAGAGAGATGTCATCTCCCAGAGGTTTTATTCTTTGAATAACTTCTTCCAGCCAACGTTTGGTGTGCTCGTTGATGCAGGAAGCAATTAAAACACCTTTCTCTAGGTAGGTGCCCGCAAACGATGGAACGGAACCATCCTCCAGGGGTTTGATTTCTTCCATAATCGCGTCCTTGATGGCTTCTCCTTGCTCTGCACTAAGCTTCGCCTCCGGGTAGCCTTCGAGGGCTATGGCCATTTTGATCGCCGCGACCTCTCTGTAGGTAGCCTTGGGTGTGCTACCAGAGGCGTCGGGATCGTGGGCTTCGGGCTTTTGGGTTTCCCTCCTAGCCTTCTTTGCGGGCCCCTCAGCGGAGGGTGGGGTGACCAAGGTGCCTCTAGGGCGTTTGGCCGACCCCTCCCCCGCCTTGGTACCCGCAGTTGGGCCCGGATTTGAGACCTCCTGCCGTTCTGGGTTCTTTTTCTTCTTTTTCCCCTTCCTCCACTTGGAAGGGGCAAAAGCTTCACCCTTTTCAAGAAGTTTAGCCTTTAGTGCTTCTCTCCTTTGAGCAGTGGTGAGATTAGGCCTCTTCATTCTGAGGTTGCCGAGTTGCTCTGTGGCATCATCCAGCGTACCTGTAGACATGGGAGTGCTTGGGCTGTTGAGGAGCTGATCTTCTATATCTTGAAGGGCTTTTGCTTCCTCAGTGCTTGTACTACCTTCCTCAGATAAAGCCTTGCCATGTATGGGAGCTTCAGTGTGCAATGGAACCTCCTGTGTTCCTAAGGCACTTTGTTGAGGAGAAGTTAGGGATGTTGGCATAACAACCTCTTGAGTTGTATAACCAGGTGATGGTGTGTGCGAAGTAGCTTCAGGAGCTACCTCAGCAGGAAGAGGTAGGTTAGAAACAGCTTCAGGAACTGTTTCAAGGTTTGGTTGGTTTTAGTTTTTGTTTCTGTTTTTTTTATGATGTTCCCACGAGTAGTTAGCGAATGGAAGGTCGACCCAGACAGAGCCCCGCATGCCTGGGTAAGCTGCTTTTAAACTGGAGGGTCGCCGGTGTCCAGAGTCCGCATAGTACAGACTGGTTTGCCACCAGCCATTCAGCCCTGGCCTATGCTGTTCCACCGTGGCTTGGCCCCTAGTGGGAGAAATGAAAGGAAAACTAAATCGAAGGGTTGAGGAAGTTTACCTCAGATAGAAGAGAGTGAAGGAGAGAGATAGGCTGACACATAGAGAAGTGTGCCAGCCATAGGCCTCCAGAACAAGAAGAGAAGGGATCTGGAGCATTAGCTAGGGTACCTCGGGGTCGCCACTACCCGTACGGCCTCGAAAGTAAGACCGCCCCTGAGGGTGAGAAATATGTTAGTTTATCAAAACAGACGACTGGTGGAATAAAATTACGCTCTTTGGACAGTTTTCGTTTTTTAAACGCTAGTCTAGCACAATTAGCTAATAACTTACCAAATGATCAGTTTCATCATACAGACTTGTTTTTTAATCATGATGACACGCCTTTTGTCACCAAAAAAGGCGTATATCCCTATGACTATACTGATTCGTGGGATAAACTAAATGAAAATCAATTACCTGAAAAAGAATAATTTTTTAATAAAATGACAGAGGAACATATTTCAGAAGAAGAATTCAATCATAATGATCAGTTTCATCATACAGGGTTGTTTTTTAATCATGATGACACGCCTTTTGTCACTAAAAAAGGCGTATATCCCTACGACTATACTGATTCGTGGGATAAACTAAATGAAAATCAATTACCTGAAAAAGAATAATTTTTTAATAAAATGACAGAGGAACATATTTCAGAAGAAGAATTCAATCATGCCAAAGAAATCTGGTCACGATTTAAGTGTAAAACCAATCTATCTGTTAACATTTGTCTCCTTATATTAAGTGGGGTAATATTGCACTCAGTTTGTAAGGCTATAATAGGGGTGCTTTTCATAGCTCTGATTGCAGTTCTAAGAGCTAAATTTTGAATCAGATCTAATTTTCTTAAATCTTTCTTATTTGCATTACTTAGGATAAAACTACAATAGTCTATTTTAGGTCTTATAAGGCCCTTATATATCTGTAAAGCCAAATCAGGATGGACACCTTTAATCCCACATGATATAGATTTAATAATATCAATGTCCTTTAAACATGATCTGCTTATATTTTCAATGTGAGGTCTTAGTTTAAGTTTATTATCCAATGTAACTCCAAGTATTTTACATTGTTCAACTACAGGTATGACTCTACCATCCAGTTTAATCTCTATATGCCCTACATTTTTCTTTCTAGAAAAATTATTACTTTACTTTTTTCACAGTTGAATTTTAAATGTAGATTTTCAAATTCTTCTTTAAGCGAATCAAGAGCATTTTGAGCACTAATTTGAGTCTGAGTACAATTTTTGCTCATGGAGTATAAGAGAACATCATCCGCGTATTGTAATGACTTGGTTGGACTTGTAACAAAATTATTTATCTGTGCAATATAAATTGAAAATAGTATAGGACTCAGAACGCACCCTTGCGGTAAGCCTTTATAGGCATGACGTGTTATGTTGGAATTTGGATAATTTATAACTAGATTTCTGTCAGTTAACCATTGGTGACAATACTTAACCAACCTCTCAGAAATCCCAAAACCAATCATCTTGTTACATAGTACAGGAATATATACATTGTCATATGCACTGCTAATGTCTAATGATACGGCAATCAAAGTTTCATTTAAAGATAGTGCAGTATGGATTTCCGACAAAAACGATAGCATATAATCATTACAACCCCTCCTCCTCCGAAACCCATACTGAGAATCTGGTATGATATTCATTTTTTCGGTGAACCACTCCAACCTATTTTTTATCATAGTATTCAAAATTTTAACCATGCATGAAATAAGCGATATAGGCCTATAAGAGGATTCCACATGTTTGTCTTTTAAGGGTTTCAACAAACCAATAATTCTAATTTGTTTCCATTTTGCTGGGATTGGTATATGATTATTCCATATATCATTAAATAGTTTCAAAATTAATGTTAATGCATTAGATGGTAAATGTTTAATCATTTTATAGTTTATATTGTCAAATCCTGGGGAAGAATCCTTTATTTTAGAGTGAATTGCTATTTCTAGTTCCTCAATTGTAAAGTTTTCATCCAAAAAACCAAAATTGGGATTACCCAGTTGAAATTGTATGTAATTTATTTCATTTTTATTAGGAACGTAATCTGGTGAAATGTTTTTCATGAATAGGTCTCCTAGATTCTCATTCTTAATTAATTCGGACCCATTATGGGTACATACCTTATTGTATTTTAATTTTTTTACTAACTTCCAAGCAAATGAAGAAGATTTTTGTTTACTTATTTCATTACAGACATTTACCCACCCTGCATGTTTTGCTTTTTGTATAACTTCTCTAGCTTCTAGTTGTGCTTGTTGAAATTGATGATAATTTATTGTTGACATGTTATTTTTAAACATATTAAAAGTTAATCTTCTCTTAGCCACAGCTTTTGAACATTCCTCTGTCCACCATGCTTTAGGCCTAAAAGATTTTTGGGGGTTTATTAAAGGCTTATATCTAGGTATGGTTTCCTCTGCGGCGTCCATTATAATATTATACAATTCATCATAATTTATATCAGCTAATTGTATGTTAAGGATGTTAATTTTGTTTTCTACTATCTTGCTATATGTGTACCAGTCAGCTTTCTTAAAATTAATGTTTTTTTCTTCACACAAAATCGGTATTGTAGTTACATCTTTACTTATGCTACTGACATCAAATTTTATTGTGATCGGAAAGTGGTTACTTCCAACTGAATCCTTATTTACTTCCCAGTTAATTAGGAGTGAGTGCATACTAGGTGTTACAAAGGATAGGTCAATAACTGATGGTTGATGCAACGGTGTTGGTAGAGTTGTGACACTACCATCATTTATACAAATAAAAGAGGAATTGCTACACTCCTCAAATATGTCATTTCCCCTAGAATTAGCTTTTTGTGTGCTCCAATAAGGATGATGACCATTCATGTCACCACAAATCATTGTATAACCATGATCATTTCCAAAAATATCCCTCCAAAATGACCGAGGTATATATTTATTATTACAATATATATTATATATATTAATAGGTACTCTAAAGTTTTGAATCTGAAAACTCAGGACTTTTACTGCACTATCACTATGCGCATAAATGGTATTGCAACACAGCGATCTATGTACAATACACACTACCCCTCCATAGCCGTCATTTCTATTAACTTTAAGTACAGATTAGTTACTATCCATTAACATGTCGTTATCATTTAGCCATGATTCTTGTATTAAACCTATGTAAACTTTTTGTTTATTAAATATTTGTATGATCTCTGGCCACTTAAGTTTTAGAGATCTAGAGTTCCATTGAAATAGGTTAAGTTCAGTTATCATTAATTATTCTTGGTTTTGATGATTAACATTATTTATTTTTAGTATTGATGGTATTACCTTTACCAATTATATCAACTCTGTTTTGTCTTCCTGGTGGTCTAACATTTTTACCTTTATTTAGACTGTCTGTATTTATAAGGTATGAAGAAAAAATGTCTTCAATTTGTTTTTTCGCTGTATTAGCATTAGATAAATTTATTCTTAGGCATTTACCCCTTAGTTCATTAATTTTATCATGTAGAAGTACTTTTAATTGCTCCCTATTATTTTCAGTATCAGACTGTGAAGAGATTTGTTTTACTGTAGGCCTACTTTGATTATAGATTGGAACTGTGTTTTGACCTATTTTGTTGACATTATAGTTACTGTTTGAAGAAGTTTGTATGTAGTTTCTATTACTATTGTAACCTAAGGTGTTATATTTAGGTTTTCTATATACATATTTACTATCACTAGAACTGTTATCACTGTTAATTAGGTCACTAAGAGGTGAAAATCTGTTAGAGTTAATGTAAGTAGGCCTATTATTTAATGAAACGGGCAGCTCAGGATAGTCAGTATCATAGTTAGTTTTGATTTTCTCTGCATAAGTTTGTCTTTTAAAACGATTTTCCCTTGTTACTTTATAAGTAATAGGATAGTGTGAACTAGCAGTGAAGTAGTCTTCTTTATTGGTACTCATTCTGTTTTTAATGAGTTTTTGTCTTTGATATTCAGGACAAAGCTTAGATGAACTGCTGTGTGGACCATAGCAATGTACGCATTTAACGGGTTGTGAACAGGGTTCAGACTCAGAATGGAATTTCTCTCCACAGTCCCTACATAGTCTGTCCTTTTTACATGGTGAGCTAGCCACGTGTCCGTATGAGAAACACCTGTAACACTGTTTAACAGGAATCACAAAAGTTTCAACTTTCTTTCTAACATAGTCAAGTGTAATGAATTCAGGGAGATTGTTCGACTCAAAAGTTATTTTAACGAAATGTGTATCTACCAAAGTATTATTTACTCTCCTTTTAATTCTATGGGCTTGAATTAGAGGATGCTCACTTACCGCTTCAGCTAGGATATCATTTTCATTCACGTCAGGCTCTACATATACTACACCTATAGAATAGATCCTGATGGAGGGGACAAAAACATTGTAATTCATTAAATGTTGTGAGTCAATTAGGTTATTTGCAGCAGTGTAATTTTTGCAGATTACTGAAAGGTTATTACCTGCACGTGTAATAAAATCTATATCATTCTGATGTTGTTTTATTATTTTTCCTACTTGAAATGGATTTAATTTACGTTTTTCTTTATGTTGGATTATTATTTCATAACCCTTTCAGGCCCAGCCTTGTAATTTTTTTAAATAAACTATGATTTATTGTTAACTTTACTTCTTATGAGCCAAATAAATAACTGTATTTTTTTTGTATTTATTTATTTATGCTTTTATGGTTTTTTATGACCCACAAAATTTTGTGGCCTGGGTTTTAACCCTGCTTACCTGACTCGTCATTATGCACAGACAACAACCATATGCTTTGTAAACAGCAACACATTGTTATGCACTAATTATGGGAAGTTAAAAAGAAAACAAGTTAAATAACATCATGTATTGTATTAAATGTTGTTATACACTCATATAACAGACACACTTAATGTTATATTAACACGCATACTAAAACAATGCTCACGACTTGACATTTTGCTTAATTAATGACATCAGAGTTAGTTTTAAAGTAGTTAAAAAAGGGTAGATAGAAGAGAAAAGGCAGATATGGTTATTTACAGTGAAAGTCTTTGAAACATGAGTTTTTTACAGAAAGACACAAATATATATTACATTTAGTGCACCGGACACGTGTTCGGCTTTTGCAGCCTGGGGCCCTGCAGTTTCTATTTGTGGATAGCTCGTCCATCACGGGCCAGTGCGAAAACCCATCTTGCAGTTTCTCTTTGCAAGGTAGGGGTGCACAAAGAGTCTTCTTTGCAGGAGGTCCCTCCTCTTCCTCTGCTTCCTGATACCTTTTGGAAGTGGGCACGGCAATGAGCTTTTCTGCTATAGCTAGTCTTAGCTTCATTAAATCTAGCTGATCTTTTTTGGGAATACTATTAGCTATAGCAGATGACCTGTACTCCATCCAGGAGTTCACTGCTGCCAGATCCATAAAATGAATGATGACTTTTAAGGGCCACTTTTTGGTCTTGAAAAATGTCCTGTATGCTTCCATCTGCTGGTCGCAAATGTCAACACCTCCCATTTTTTCATTGTACATTTTTACGACGTTTGGGCAATGAACATTTGAATAGTTTTTTTTCTTTTTGTCCCACCTTTTAACTTCGTGTACTGGTTCCACCCCATAAATATTTGAAGCCATAAGCACAGTCTTGTTGTCTTTCCACTTAGTCAGACAAACACTTTCATCCCCTCTGACTTTTTGGACGGATTCCCCCCGAATCATTTCACTGTCTTTTGGAAACTGGACTGCTTTCCCAATTCTGTTACCCATTATAGTTCCTGTCCCAAAAAAACCTTTTTCCTTAAGGGCATCAAGCAAACTTAGTGTAGAAAAATAGCGGTCATAGTGAAGTCGGGAATTAGCTGGCAAGGTTTTGGACAGGTGCAGGATTACATTTGCCCCAAGACCTAAACCACTGTCTTCCCAAGGAGTGGTTTTACCTTGATACATCTCAAAGTCTACAACTAGACCACTTGATGTTGTGCAAACAAAGTTTTTTAGACCTACTGGTCTAGGTTTATTTTTTACATATTGTCTACTAGGGCAGGCACCAAGAAATGGAATCATCTGCTCGTCGATGCTGTAATCTCCTGTTTGGCGAGGCAATACCAAACAACGGTTTCTGACAGCATCTATAATGGGTTGGACTTTCCAGAACTTGTTTTGTTTTGTTTTTTTGTTTACAGTATTGTTATCAACCAAATGTAAGTTTTGCCTTAGCTCTGTAAACCTATTCCTCGACATGGCATCAGCCACAGCTGGCAGTCTGTACTTTTGGTCCCAGTACATTCGAAGTCTTGGGTATCTTATAGTACCCATGATCAGCTGGATCCCAAAAAACTTTTTTAGTTCAGATAGTGAAGTGTTTAGCTCTTTACCTGCAGTCATCAAGCTATACTTATTAGACTCTACAGCCATTAACTCAAACAGCTCTTCAGTAAGGTACCGTCCAAAGTATTCACTAGGGCCTAGAAGTTCCTCCACCTGTAACAACAAAACAAATCTTAGTCTGCTAAAAGAATATTTTTTGCAGTACATTTTTTGTAGTTCTTTCATTTGTACCTGACATAACATCAACAATAATCAAACTAAACAACTTTGCACGAACTTGACTTTGATTCTTGAAAGTTAAGTTTTGATCTGGCCTAAGTTTAATAATGTAGGCTACGAGAATACTTACTGGAAGTTCAATGATGGGTGCCACAATTGGCGTTTCCCAAGGTTTTATTCTCCACCGTTGTCTGAGCTTTCCTTGTTCCATCCGGACTTGTAGTGGAATGTCAGAGTTCAGTGGTGATGGACACCGTTGTGGGTCTGCTTCCATTTCATTAGCTACAGCTAATTGCAGTTGTGGCACATCTTCTTCATCAATATCAAAATCTTCCAAATCAGAGTTCTCCAAAAGCTCTAATAGCTGGTCGTCATTGAGAAAGGACAAATTGTCAACTCCTAAAAAGATACCACTTTGATTAGCAATTTTTAACATTTACTTGGGCCTACAACAGATTTTCAAATGCACCAACTTTTTAGGACTAGGCCTATGTAAATACCATGTTAGAGTAACCACAATTTAGGTACCACTTTGTATAATCAAATTGCATAACTTTAAGTTATTATTAAAATAAGTATACAACATAGTTTTAGTTTCGTAGCAGTACTTAAAAAATAACAAAGTAGGGCTGCAGGCCCAGACAACAAAATTTTGTAGGTTAACTTTTACTGTCATTTTACAGATAATAAATTAAAAACAGTGTTTCATCATTTAACTACTATCTTTGTATTCTTCATTTCTTTCTTAACCAAAACAAGGCAAGCTAAGTTGGTTTTGATTAGTTTTAATGTAAAAAACTTGTATATTTACCTGCAGCGTCAGCACACAGCGTCATCTTGGATAAACAACAACATACAAAATAGTTCTCAAACTCGCCACCAGGCTGTAGCACCAAACAGACCAGCTGGTTGTGTTCAGTAGAACCTACAAAATCTTGTGATGTGGGTCACAACTTGTAAAAAGGTCTATGCTGTGAAGAATAAATTTTTAACTGAACCCACAAAATATTGTGGTCGGGGCCTGAAAGGGATAAGGTCCTTGATTTTTTATTGTATAGTATCTTTTAGTAAAACTTTTTTTCAACGTTGTTTCTATTATACCTTTTGACTGTGAGTTAGTGTCATGATCATCATCGGTATGGTCCCTTTTACGTTTTAATTCATTGTCAGTAGTAGTTATACTATAAGAGTGGTCTGATTCCATATTATTGAGGTTATTTGAATCAATTATTGATTCTACCGCTTTCTCAAGCTCAGAGGCGTCCATCGCCATTTGAGCTGGGTTGGCTGGACCTGATCCGGACATGTCAGGCCCAGCCTAGACGTGCAGAATTTAAGCTATTTATGTATTTATATTAATTTGTAAGGATAGGTTATATGGTAAAATATATTAGTAATTTAGTCGAAAAGATGAACACACAAGATATACAGGAAGAGAATTACATTGTAACCATAAAACTAAAATACCAGAAGTACAGAGATTTGGTCGAAAGCTATGAGTTCAAGCTACAGTTCACGAGAATCGGCAACCACAACTTAATCGCATAAAGTCCAACACACCAATGATGAGTGAAGATCAGTCGTCTGGAGTTTCTTTTTCTTCTCACTGACCTCCGAGCAAACTGCACAACAATACTAGCGTGGAAGTTGCGGTTCTTAGGTGCTTGAAGACGATGAGCTGTAGATATATCTTCGTTGTTGAAGGGTACTTGAAGTGCATTAGCCACATACTGCAGAATAGTGTAGACGTCTTCATCACTTGTTACCGGAACACCTCTCACCTCCAAGTTGCTCATTCTTGTGTACTGCTCCATGACCAGGATCTTGCTCTCCGCAGACCACAGTCTCTGGTTCAGTTGCTTGTTGTTCTCCCTCAGCTCACTGCACTCCTCCCTCAGTCTGATGTTGTCCTGCTCAATGTCTGATAACCTTGTGATTATATTCGCCATCGACTCTTGGATGGACACCATTGACTTTTCCAGAGTGGCGAAGCTTGTCTTGAACTCCTTGCTGTCGACTGCCATCTGCTTTTGGATATTCTTCAATAGTTCCAGGGTGTTGCTGTTATCTGACTCAGACTTAGCGCTGCAGGACCCGCACTTCCACACACCTCCTCTAGCGTTTAGCTGTTTCAACTTCTCAGCAATTCTGGTGCGGCAGCAAGCGGGATGGAACTGGTTAGAACACTCTGCACACTTGGCAACCTCCGCAGAAGAAGACAAGGACTGGTTGCAGCTTGCACACAACATACTTGTTGGTAGTAAATGTAACACGGTGAGAAAGAAAACAACTACAAAAAATAACACCAACTTGTTAAAAATTTTTTGCGGACTGCACGATAAAACTAGTAGGGCAGAAAGGCACGCACACACACTACACGTACGGAGCGCTTATCTCTACTCGACCTTCCAGCTCGGCAGATTGATACGAACAACGTAGTGAGTTCAATATGTCCTTGTCATTTTTCAAATAAACTGGTAACTTATCATAAATACAATCAATATTGCCCGTAGGGGGACGTCTTACTCTGACGTTTAAAGGTTGGCGACCTTTCGTACCCCGAGCTAGTGCCAGACACATCTCCAATCCTGGCACTTTTCCCTGTCCCATCCATAAATCCTACCTATTCCTAATTCCTCCCTTTTCCTGACTGGATCGTGCTATTGTTTGTGGGGAGTGCTTGAACTGCTACACTCTGAGAAGGTGTAGCAGAAGAGAGCTGATGTGAGCTTGCTCTGCCGAAGCAAACGGTAGTATGAATCCTGGTGCCAGCCACTTCGGTCCCTGGTCAGGAAGTGATTATTGGACAGAAATGTCGGAGATTTCTGTTGCCACGTGCGAGCCCGAGTCGTGCGTGAATTCCCGACTCGGTTAAACGAGATAACATCGGGCCCCGGGGAACTGGGGTAGGGTGCCCTGCCAAGCTTTGGCTGACAGGTTCCCGAGGGTATACCCGTTCCCGATGTCTCGGCCTGCACCTTTAATCACGATGCGCTGGTTCAAATATTGAATGGCTACATTAAACCCTTCTCAAGCAAATGATAGAGTTGTAGAAAGGGATTCTATGGATCTGGAAAAGAAGCGTGCTCTCTCTTCAGAATCTGAAGAGGAAACAAACAAACAGAGAAAAACTGCAGACAAGAAAATTAATATTCAAAATCTTCCCACCCCACTTTTTCTAGTATTCAAACACAAAGACGATACTCAGAACTTGGCAAAGGTGAGCCCCTTCCTTGTTAACAAGGCTCTAGTCGGAGTGGGCGGCTCGCCGTCTTCTGTTAGGAAGCTCCGTAATGGAAGCATCTTGGTAGAGGCTGCGAACGCTCCACAGGCTCAGAAATTTCTCTCCATGAGATCCTTTTACGACAAAGTAGAAGTCGTTGTCCATCCTCATGAGACATTAAACTTCTGCAAAGGAATTGTATTCTGTCGCGATATGTTATGTTGCTCAATTGAAGAGTTGAAAGAAGAACTGAAAGATTGTCTTGTGACTGATGTGGTGAGAATAATGAAGGTTGAACACGGTGTACCGACACCTACACCAGGTCACATTTTGACTTTTGCCCTTCCTCACCCACCAGCCACAATTAGAGCAGGATATCTT
Source organism: Homalodisca vitripennis (assembly GCF_021130785.1). Lineage (NCBI taxonomy): Eukaryota > Metazoa > Arthropoda > Insecta > Hemiptera > Cicadellidae > Homalodisca > Homalodisca vitripennis. The sequence goes on along the minus strand of NW_025776583.1, from coordinate 494,846 downwards.
TCTCTACAAGTTCGCCCATACTTTAGAAATCCTCAGAGGTGTTATAGATGTCAACGTTTTGGGCATTCGAGCAAAACTTGCAATAACCCTGAAACATGTAGTCTTTGTGGAAAAAGTGGTCACAGTGACAAGGACTGTGCCGGTGGCGAAGAACAGTGCGTCAACTGCAAGGGCAAGCATCCTTCAAGCTCTCGCAGCTGTAAAGTATACATAGAAGAAAAGGAAGTGCTAAAAATAGTCACTAGCGAGAAATTATCTTTCGGCGATGCTCGTAAAGAATATAGGAAACGACTTGGGCAAACCCCGAAGAAGGACGTATCCTATTCTCAAGCTGCCTCTGTCCCTGTGCAACCGAAACCGTGTTCTTCCTGCTCAGCTCTGGAAGGCATGGTTATAGAACTAACCCAACAGGTTGCTGCTTTGGTACAACAACTTAGTGCCAAGTCCTTCCCATATAGTGGAGGCACTGATATACCAGACCTTGCACCTTCTGTGTCTGTAAGACCGGCTATACCTAGTCAACCCAAGGGACGGAACACTTTAAACAAGCAACAGTCTACTGAAGGCCAGGTTGCTGCTCAATTTTTAAAAACCCCTAATGCTGGAAGTTCCAGCGTGACGGGAAAGAAAGATATATCTCCGGAAGTACGCCAAAAACTCGTTTCTGGGATAAATCAAAAAATTGCCTCTAAAGTGGTCGAACGGTCAAAGGGTGCCAACAGAACCCCTCCCTCATACCAGTCCTCCAAATCCAGCCTAATGGAGGAGGATTTGTTTGATGACGACCTTAGGCCACATTCAGAAATTGAAAAAACTACTGTAAATTTTAAACAAAATCAAGGAAAAACAAAATTACTTTTAAAACCTAATTTTATATGAATATTATACAATGGAATATTAACGGACTGCGAAGCCATCTGGAAGACCTGAATCTACTAGCATCACAAATAAAACCAAATATCATATGTATTCAGGAGACCAAGCTTCGCCGTGCATGCCAATTTTCCATCAGGGGATGGGATATCTTCCGCCATGACAACCATAATGACGGACATGCATGTGGAGGAGTTATGGTTCTCGCGAATCCTTCTCTGAATACAGTGGAGGTACCTTTGAACACACCTCTACAAGTAATATGCATAAAGATTGACATACCGTTTAAATTACATATCTGTTGTGTTTATGTCCCCCCGCCACCAGAATGTCTTCCAAGAGAAGATCTAGCGGACCTTATTAATCAATTGCCTCGTCCTTTCGTACTTGTGGGGGATTTCAACGCCCACCATCGTTTTTGGGGCTCTACTACTTGCTCTCCAAGGGGCAACATGGTTTCCAAGGTCCTTGACGATCTGAATCTTGTTTTATTAAACGATGGCTCGCCAACTTATCTTTGCCCGAGAACAGGTTCCTGGTCAGTATTAGACCTAACCGTGTGCACACCACAAATTGCTTACCGCTTCGACTGGTCAGTTTCCTCTGACCTTTACGGTAGCGACCATGCACCGGTCATAATTAAAGTTCTCGATAATCCAGGTAATGTGCCCCAAAGACCTAAATGGGTACTTGATAAGGCAGATTGGGGCAAATTTAAACAAGTTTTACAGGCACCAGATGTTTCAACATCAATAGACATAGACTCCGCCGTTAACAAGATAACTGTTGCCATTTCAAGTGCCGCTCTGGAAAGTATTCCAAAAACAAAAGGAATCACAAAAAGAAGAAACGTACCTTGGTGGACAGAAGAGTGTAGGATATCGCTTCGGGAGCGCAGGAAAGCCTTGCGGATATTTAATAGATCTCCGACCGAGGAAAACCTCGCACGATTTCGTCTTGCCAGAGCTAAAGCTCGTCTCATATTTAAAAGATGTCGACGAAATTCGTGGAAGGAATTTACTTCCTCGATTAACCGTACCACCCCTTTATCTCTGGTGTGGAGGAGACTAAAGGCAGTTTGCGGAAAACAGCCACCTCTGCCTATTCTTGGCTTAAGGGTGAACGACATCATATTAACCGAGCCGAAAGATGTGGCAAACGCTCTGGCCTCGTCTATTTCTAACGTATCGAGGACGACGTCCTACAGTCCTTTGTTCCAGCGATATAAAGTACAACATGAAGCACAGCCCATAAATGAAAATAACTATATAAGTCCCTTAAATTTATTGTTTTCCCTTGACGAACTAGAATCCGCTATTTCTCCCATTATAAACTCAGCTCCCGGTGCTGACGACATCCACTACGCCATGTTGAGAAACCTTCCTGTAGAGGTTAAAGCGTGCCTCTTGTCCCTTTTCAATAGAATTTTTCAAGAACGCAGCTTTCCAAGTTCATGGCGCAACTCTCACGTTGTACCATTATACAAACCTGGCCAAGACAAGTTCTCCCCTGCTAGCTACAGGCCTATCTCGCTTACCAGTTGTCTTTGTAAGATACTGGAGCGGATGGTTAATCGTAGACTGGTATGGTTCCTAGAACACAATAATCTCCTGTCTCCACAGCAATGTGGGTTCCGTCAAGGCCGTTCAACTCTAGACCACCTAGTATGCCTGGAATCGTCAATCCTGAATGCTTTCCTTGAACGGAGGCAACTTGTTGCTGTATTTTTCGATATAACAAAAGCGTATGATACAGCTTGGCGTAGGGGAGTTATAAACACCCTTTCAAATTGGGGCGTCGGCGGTAATATATTATATTTTATCAAAGGTTTTATGGATGAACGTTCTTTTAATGTAAGACTAGGAACTCATTTGTCCGACATCAAAATTCTTGAGAACGGTATACCTCAAGGGAGTGTCCTTAGCTGTACTCTCTTCGCTGTGGCCATAAACAGCATCACTTCCTGCGTCAGAGCTCCTGTCAGATGCTCTCTATTCGTAGATGACTTTGCTGTGTTTGTCCCTGCCAGGAGGCTGGCTACTGCAGAGAGGTACCTTCAGCTCACCATCCACCGTCTTGAAGATTGGAGCAACCAAACCGGATTTTCTTTTTCTCCTTCAAAGACTAAATGTATAACTTTTTCTCGACTGAGGAACGTCACTGATCCAACTCTTAGGATAAATAGAATAATAATCCCAGCGAGTCGCTGTGTGAAATTCCTCGGGTTGTGGTTTGATTACAGACTGACGTGGGTTTCGCACATTAAAGAACTTAAAGCGAAATGCCTAAAGAGACTTAACGCGATGAGAGCTTTAAGCGGAACGAAGTGGGGTGCAGATAGAAAATGCATGCTTCAGTTTTACAAGGCATATATTCGATCTTGTATTGATTATGGATCCCAGGTTTATTCTTCTGCCAAGCCAACAGCCCTTAAAATGTTGGACTCAATCCATCACTCTGCCATCAGATTGGCTACTGGGGCTTTTCGTTCCAGCCCCGTTGTCAGTCTGTTAGCTGAGAGTGGTGAGCCATCCCTATCTTTGAGACGTGTTCAATTGGCTATGAACTATTTTTTAAATTTAAAATCAAGGCCAGAAAATCCGGCCTTCGAGGTAGTCCTAGACACATCGCTTGCTCCCTTGTACCACAATAAACCTAATGCCCCCGCACCTTTTGGCATTAGAATCCTGTTACATCTCGCAGAAGTGGACATGAGAGCGATTGATGTTGAAGTATGTCACGAGATGGATAGGCCACCATGGACAGTGAGAACTCCCAATGTAATACTGTCGTTATTACAGTTGGACAAGCAAGACGCATCACTGTTGTCCACAAGCGCCTGTAGAGAAATTTTGTCATCCTGTTCACCCTGCGATGTCATCTACACGGATGGCTCAAAGAGTGAGGCAGGAACGGGTTTTGCCTTTGTCACTTCCAATAGAGAGTACAAATTCTGCCTCACTCCTGAATCTTCAATATACACAGCAGAACTAACAGCTATATTGAAAGCGTTAAATATTGTATGTCCAAGAACAAATAGGGTGGTAGTGTGCTCGGACTCGTTAAGCGGTCTTCTGGCTATCAAGGACATGTACTCCAAACATGTCCTGGTTCGTAAGATCCGCTACGCTTTGAGCGAGATGATGTCGCGGGGTATCGCAATTACGTTACTATGGGTACCGGGACATACCGGAATACCTGGTAACGAGATCGCAGATAGGGCAGCAAAGGAGGCAATCTCTCTGACTCCATGTACTAGGCGATCAATCGCGTCCGATCTAAAGCCAATTGTAAAGTCACGACTACAACATCAGTGGAATATATCGTGGGATCAAGTGGCCAATAACAAACTTCGGCAGATTAAATACACAGTAAAGCCTTGGTCGACTGCTTACCGCACTAACCGCAGAGAGGAGGTAGTACTGTGTCGACTCCGTATCGGACACACTCGCTTCTCTCACGGTTTCCTAATGAGTCGTGGTGATCCACCGCAGTGTGCGGAGTGTAATATGGCGTTAAACGTCAGCCACGTGTTGATAGACTGCCGCCTCTACGCCGGGCAGAGGAGAGCACATCGTTTGCCAGGCCGGTTAGATGAGTTGCTTGGTGACAAAGAAGATGTTTTAACAAAGCTCTTTAGTTTTCTGGAGAGCACCAAATTAATGTCCAGAATATGAGTGATATAGTACCTGATTAGTTTTAGTAAACATTTTAACCGCTAGTTTTAGGTAAGGGTGAGCCCTTTTACAGTTCACCCCTGAGTTGTTATTTAGTTTTAAGGCTTTTAACTAGCACCGCCTAGGTGCAATCTTTTAAATTTCGTTAGAAAATTTATGTGTTTTCATCAAGGGTAAACCCCTTTACAGTAAAAAAAAAAAATTAAAAAAAAAAAATTTCTGTGAGGTGAGAGACACCACTATCTTAATATGTAGGTGTCACGTAAGGAGACGGGCACTTTTGTCCTTCTATTGATTTGTTATTTATTATTGGTGAGGGTGGGTCCCTTTACAACCTTCCTTCACTAACTTACCTAGTTTTAGCATTAGATTTTGTTATATTTATTATCGTTATTATTTATCTGACATATTTTAACTATCGGGCCCCTTTACAGCCCCTCGGTTAATTTTGTTATTTAGTTTTAGTCCTCCGTCCACTGTTGTTGTTTTTCTTATAGTCTTAATGTGATAATGTTATTTGACACAGCGATCCGCTATTTATTCCTTGTACTGATAACGTGACACCATATTTCAAAGTGTAGGTGTCCGTTAACCCTACGGGCATTGATAACCTGCGTGTTTTATGCCCTTATTAAAAAAAAAAAAAAAAAAAAAAAAAAAAAAAAAAAAAAAAAAAAAAAAAAAAAAAATCAATATTAATAATGTGATTTATTATATATTATTTTGGTAGATATTCTAATTGATCTTTTGTCAAATTTGTGTAACCAATTATGGAACAAAGTTTAATTGCTGTATTTATTTTTTTCTAAGTTTCTTTAACATATTTTGTATTCTTCCACCAATTTAATATTGGATGTACATTTACATGCCTAATTTGATGAAATATGATTAAATACACATGGCTTCAACATATCTACATTCATTTGTTTTCTTAAAATACATAAACTAAGACAATTTAGATTTTCAAGATTAATTACTTCAACATTGAATTCGGATAGCAAATTTTTTATAAACTTTTCTTTTTCATTGCCTTTTACATAAATTTTACCTTGTATTTTTATATTTTTAAAAACGTTTTTCAATTCAGAATAATGTTTAATACCAGAACTCCATTGTAAACCGTGATGTTTCTCTAACCAATTAACTTGTTTTTGTAAATGTGTAGTGAGTTTGTTAAAATTACATGGAGGTTGAAATAACTGTAGTTGATACACTTGTTCGTTTGTTGATATTAGAGCAAGCTCTTTTATGACTAAGTCGTTGATAATGTTTTTGAATCCTTGAAAATCCAGTATAAACTCCATCGTATAAAACAAAAAATTAAAATAATATATTTTAAGTACTATATTGGTAATTTAATCTTTTCCAAAATTCACCATAAATAGTATTAATTTGTTTTTTAAATTCAGTCCATTTATCAAGATCCATATAAGCAAAATTATTTTTATTATCTTTATTTACATTACAAATTTGAACTTGGGTTTGCCAGCCACTAACAACTACTTTCATATCTCCTGTAACAATAAAAGTTTTACTGTAAGAATACTCCATATTACCTGTTCAGTTCAACAAGTAGAATGAATATGAACTAAATATTATCACTCAAGCATATATTTAACCAATAACAGTAGCAGTTCATTGAAACTAAAAAAACCAACTACGTTTTGATTTTCTTTAAGTAACCATATTAAATCATTAAATTTTTGAAAAATGATGTTATTTATTGGAAGATTTTTATATATTGATATATAACAATATTCATTGTGTTCTGAAAAGTCTATAATTCTAGGATTATCATAAAAATTAACTCTTAAAAAATCTATTGTAATACTTCGTAATATATTAATATCTAATAATCTAGAAACACTAAATTTAGTATCACCTACAAATATTGCATAATTTGTAATACACCCATCCTCAACATAACAATTTCCTTTTTTATAAAAAATATGTAGCCATTTATATAAATGATTACCTACGTAAGCTACAAAATCTGAAGAAATTTGTTGTGAATAAAATTGACCTAAATACAATCTAGATGCATAAAAAGAAACTATATGCACAGAATCTTTATTTAAAGTTTTATTAAGAATAACATTACTTTTCAAGAAAATATTGCATGCTTTTTTTGAATACAGTGTTCTTTACAAAATAAATACCAAAACTAATCGTTTTCTATAAAATAAACATCTTCATATGAAAGATTAAGCAATATTTTAAATTTTAACTCAAGTGGAAGTGAAGAAATATAATGGTTTATTAAATCACTTATTACTCTTCACAAGGTTGCCGACCTTGAGGCGGTATTAAATAAGTTTCACAACTCGTATTTCAATAACACACATGAAAGTTTTCCACATACGTTGCACTTGGCTTTTTCAAAGTTGATTTAAACACTTCTTCAAATTCAGCTATTCTTTTTCTAAAACGAACTCTGTCTCTCGAAATTTGTTCCCATTCGGATTTTCTATATTCATACTCTTCTAACATATAACATGTACTAACCACAGGATTGGAAAATGATACTGTTCTATAGTCAAGTCAGTCAGTTGTATCTTCATCATCAAAATTATTATGTCTCAATCTAAATTCAGTATCAATAACAGAACAATATTTTTTAAACTTTTTCCAATTATCAATATTGAATATGAAAGTTTGATCGTTTAATTCTAAAACAACTTTTGTTTTATTTAAATTTTCTCGCACAAAAACTTTAAAAACATTGGTAAGTTGAAATAGCCTTTCTTTAGGAAGTTCCATATTTAATTGCCTGTATTAACACACACACAAACTAAATAATCACTATATGAAATGTTGTTCGTTACTAATGATTTCGTACACAAATAACTCGGTTTTATACTAAAATTATGACGTCAATAAAAAAATAATCTTATGAATCATGATTTATATTAATTTTAACCATTCATATCAATCCTATAATGTATACTTATATAATAACATATTTTTAATCACCTAATATCTCTGGCGGATGCAAAGTACACTGGTATTTCCTATGCTGATGCAACAAACAACCTTGCACTGCGCATGGCTTAATCACACTGGTATTTCCTAAGCTGATGCAACAATCAACCTTGCACTGCACACGTGGCTTAATCACACTGGTATTTCCTAGTCATGCACGTTTACACTGCGCAATCACCTAAGTATTACATCGTTACGCTAACGTCACAGTTATATGACGTACATCATAAGTAAACTACGTATAGTCATGTGTGGTCACAGTTGTATGACGACTCAAGTCTTACAACTCAAGGTCATCGGGTGACCTTGAAGTCCAAGGTCGTAAAGGTCAACGACCGACCTTGCGGGCCAATGACTGACCTCTCGGGGTGAATGACCTGAGTAGGCGGGAGGGAGAGGGGGAGGTCATTGACCTCCGTGGGCGAGGGGGTGGAGGGGGGACGGGGGTCATTGACCTCCATGGGCGAGGGGGTTGAGGGGGGACGGGGGTCATTGACACTGGGGGTGGTGGGGGAGGGGGATTGTTGATTCCGCATTCCTAAGTGATGACGTCATGTGACCTTGAATGTTCCAGAACATACATTTCCTCTCTACTCTTGTGCATAGGTCTAGCGTCACTTTCATCTTCTGAAGGTATCCAAGTAGGGTCATCTGGATCATCTAAATCATATAGCCGACCATTTATCATTTTCATGATTTTCTTCTTTCTCGCCCATAGATCTAGCCTTACTTGTATCTTCTGCAGGAATCCCAAGTAGTGTCATTTGGGTCATCAAAAACAGGTAGCCGACCATTATTTTCAAATTTTTTATCATGAGTTTCTTCTTCCTCTTCCAAAGGTATGACCTGACTTTCATCTTCTGCAGGAATGCAAGTAGGGTCATGTGGGATATCAAAATAATTTAGCAGCTCACCCTCAATTTCACTTAGGTTTATAACAGTGTTGCATATAGGAGAAGTCCTATTAACATTATTATCATCAGTAGATTGTTTTAGGTTTGAGTCATTGTTTTGCAATAGTCTCGAACATTCGGGGTATTTTTCTGCTACAGCATCAATTAAGTCGTTTAAGTCTGCTACATTTTCTATGTCCTTCCAGCTACCAAGACTGTCGTCATCGCTTGATGCTGACATCTCAGCAGGCTTGTGACTAAGTCGCAATAATATAAAATACGTAACTCCTCTTCCAAAATAACCACCTGCGAAATAATAATAACTCTGTAATTTACCATGTCAATGTGTGGTTATAAAATATAAAGCGCAGTGTTCAAGTAGTGATACCTCGTATGTTCGCGAATCTCGTGTATATTACTAATGGTGATTCCACGGAAACAAAGTGACTTTCTAACCAAGGTTTATACTCACCTAATTTCGAATGAAAACTATTACCTATAACAGTAACAATAAAGCAAAATACTATCCATCAAATAAGTACTTACATTTGTTCAAAAGACAGCTGAAGTAACACCAATAACTCAACTGAAGAACTCAACACACCAAGGTAAACAAAATCACCATGTCTTTTAAAGGCCACCAAAAGAGATACGTGTTCTCACTATACATTGCCGTTTTACTGTTATACGTGGTATCACTTCTAACGAGATTCCCACTGTTACCTAGGTTTTTGTAGTTTACCTGGTGTCACTACACAAATGTAGGATTTTTTCTGAAGAAAACGATACCATAATCTCAAAATGACAAATTTTGAAGTTACGTGGTCTCACTTCTTAGCCGAAGATATGCTCTCCTTCGCCTTGATATATCTTGCTTTCATCTCCTTTAATTTTTTTGGATAATATACCTAGACTACTCTCAACAGTAGACGGAGCTGAAGCCATGATCAAGACATCACGAAGAAGCTACTGGAAGTCTGCAAGGGACTTACTTTTTATCAAAAGACCCAGACATCTTAATTAAAAGTATTTTAGTCTACGTCTCTCCTTGTTCCTCCAAAGCTTCCATTTTTTAGCACTTAAGATGAAATGGGTGACGTCTAGTCTGAGGTAACATGGAGGTAATTCATTGCCTTCTTCACTTAGAGCTAAAAAGTTTTTTTTTGATTGTCGTTGATATCGACTGAACGGCCAAAATATCTTACAACAGCACTTTTTAAGGCTGGCGAATTTTCCACGTTGATTTCCTTTGGACATGGAGCACCCTTCCTTTCCCACTCATTTAACCAATACAGTATTGTATTTGCGTCTTGTTTTTCTGACAACATTTGCAGCACGGGTAGTTGGAACTTGCCAGTATTCATAACCAACTCGTTAAAAATATGTGGCCAGAAATGTTATTGAGTCTTACAATTTTCTTAACCAGACTCCCCGTTGCGTCTAACGACAAAATGCTGTATTTTTCTTTGCAGTAATGTTTATAAAACAACATTTGAGCTGGAGTAGAATAGTGCACAATGGTTTTATCCAAAGCAACGTCATGAATTGACCCAGCATATGGCTCAGCATGTTTCATAATGGCTAAGTTCATGACAGGATGTGCACCCTCAACAACCCCTAACGCAGCATCTCTTTGAGTTTACTTTGCTTTTCGAAAAACATTCGAGGTATAAAGAATAGGAGGCTCGACGTCTCCTTGTTCCATTAGGTTTTTTGCGGTCACCTTCTATAAACTACAGCTGATACATTTTACAATATTGTAAGGATGTTCATCCTTAAGTTTGACACTTCCAGATACATGGGGTTAGAAGTGCACGTGGGATTAATGTAACGCGCAATAGTTAAAGATTCGTTAACTGCATACAAAAAGGTGATGATTTTAATGTTTTGTCCATACATCATAACCGTGTTCTAGTTTGTCTTTTCTCTTTCCTCGTGTAAAAGTATCCGTTACGTAGAGAGTATAATATGCCACACCTTTGGCCTGTGCACTCAAACACTTGTTTGATTTCTTCCTATATTTCTTACGAAATTTCGTCAAACAAATTCACTATACATATTAAGTTTTGTAATAATATAGGAATAACAACTGAGAAAAATGAAACATAACAAAAATAAAAATATACACAGTTCCACACGTAACATCGATATTATTACTCGACCTTATTACTCGATGCGGCCAGGTCGGTTTTGGACAGTAGGGTTGGTAGTGCATGGACGGGTTCGTCAGCTTTGTCAAAATTTTGTATTGACCTACAGTCCTACAATCGATATTTGCAGGTTGACTTTACTCTGTATATTTCATATTTGGTAGACGGTCGATATTTGTATAACGAGCAACGTTGTTAAGACAAAAATAAGGAGTTTCAAGTTTTTATATGTTTACTAGCTGATACCCGCGCCTTCTCCCGCATTTTTTTTAGAATAACTGGTACGTCATAGGCATCTCCTCCATGTCTTAAAAAATATGAATTCTATTATTCATTCTCGTAATATGACACTAATTATCATCGATACTGTTAAAATAAGGTCTTATATTTAGGACTTCTCGAGATGGGTTTTCACCATGGACACTTCGGGCCCCGTACGTCCAATTGATTCGACCAATATTGGAATACTGTTCGCCGGTATGGTCTCCCTACCTATTGGGTCACGTGGAACTCGTTGAAAGAATTCAGATAAGATTCATCAGGCTGATTGGGTTGAGACTTGGATTTGCCTACGACGGGGTTCCTGTTGAAGATCTGCAACGCCACTTTGGGCTCCTACCCTTGAGCACCAGACGCTAAATTGCTGACCTGATGTTCTCGAAGAAGATTTTGTCGTCGTCTTGTGATTCCCCGAGACTTCTAGATAGGATCAATCTTCGTTTTCCTCGACCATCTTCAAGATCTGCCCCGCTTTTCGAAAAAGGGAATTCCTCGCTACAAACTATGCGTACAACAGTACAATACCGAGGATTCGCAGGTTGGGAAATGGTCTTCTGCGCATATTGATTTGTTCAGCATGTCCGATACATCATTCAAGAGGGAGGTCACGAAATATCTTTCTGGCCACATGTGAAACTCTGACACTGAATGTTATATTTTGCTTGCAGCTTTTTTGTTTTTTTAACACTTTTGTTTATGACATCAAACCCTGCATGTATTGTCGCATATTTTATATTTCGCTAAATAGAAATGGTTTCTTGTGAATTTTATATATTGCTTGCTATTTTCTTAACACTTTTGTTCATATATTATAATGGCATCAAAATTTGCATGTATTCAATTCAATTCAAACCTTTTATTGCCGTAAACAATATACATTATATGGTAAAAGTCAGCGATTTAGTCTAAAATTGTGCGAACATACCACAGTGTCACATTCATACATACATATTTTGCATTCATTAATTCCAGTCACTCGCCAATTTTCACCATTTTCAACGCCAGGGTCTATTTTCAAAATGGGTGGTCTCCCAGTTACATGCCAAAAACTCGCCGACATTATAAAATGCCATTGACGCTAAAAAGCGTGTTTAAGACGGGTTTTTAACGCCTTAGGCGTTGGTGCATTTTTAATGGAAGCTGGCAATCTGTTGATAAAATGGACACCTGCTTGCGAAGGCAAGTGTTCATAAACCACCGTTCTATGTTTTCCAGAACAGTAGTTGTCTCTGCCTCTTGCCTCATATCCGTGCACGTACAGTTTTGGCTGCCAGGTAGAGTACTGGAGATTGAGCCATTTTTCAGCTCGGTTAATGTACTTTCTGCTTTTTTGTAATGTAACTCGAGCTGCTGTTTGGCTTTGTTAGATTCCACAGCGTCATGGGTCTTAGATTGTATGTTTAAAAAAATCACACCTCTTGCATGTATCGCTTCTATGATTTTAAACGATAACTTTGGAAAGTCTTTTAAAAATACTTTACGATAAAAACTTGTACGTTACCTGACTGTCAGGGTATTTTTCCTTAAAAGCAGAAAACATAGGGTTCATGTTCAAGTCTTGACTGAGGTACTTCCTTTCAGATTTATTGCGAGTGTAATGTGAAACATCTCTGGGAAATGAGTTAATGTGGTTTTAACATTCATTCTATCACGTTCAGTGTACTTGAATGTTCTAGGACCACCACGTTTTTCTTTAAAAACTGTGGAGCCTGATAGATTTAGTTTTACCAAAAGTTAAACTTTTTTTGGAGAAATTGCAAAAGTACTAAAAAATGAGCTTTGCATGCCCTTTTGAATTCCCCGGTGCTATCAGGAAGTGTGTAGCAAACTGTTGTCTGCCGCCTACTGTCTGCCGCTTCATTGTAGTTCCCATGACGCCTCCGTTGAACATCGAGAGCTTCCAGAAGCCCCATGAGTTACGTAGCTTGTTCATTATGATCAAGTGTATGGTAGTCTTCAAACAACTTCGTTTTCATGTTAACAATCTCTCCGCAGCTGTACCTGCACTTGCAGGAAACCTGAAAACAAAATGAAATAATTAATATTTTATAAAGAATCCTTTAAGCTTTGCTATATTTTTATATTAGTTAGATTAGGGTAGGCTAGGATTGGTTAAGTTAGAAGTACCACTAACAAACTACAGTGTGCAGCAGCAGCAGCAAAGTTAATATGAAAGATGTATTGTGTGGATTTTAATCAAAGACAATATTTTAATTTTATTATTTAGTTATAAAAATGGTTCTGTTGGTCGAACAGTCCAAGAGTGGAAAACCCCTCATCCTCTACAACAATTACAAATATAGAGAGAGCCATTGCTTAAAAAATGGGGAAAGAGCCTGGCGATGTCTGGGAAGAAAATGTGGAGCGACGGTGAGGACCAATGCCGAAGCTACACAACTAGTGTCGTCCAGCGGCAAACATCACGGGCCCCACCCGGTCACCATGAGGACTTTATCATTGTCGCCTCCACCCAACCGGTCTATGGTGTCTTCCGCGGCACCCGTTTGCGCCTCGACGCCTGTCTCCTCGCTGGTGCAGTCTGCCGTGACGTCCGTACCGTCCAACCGTGCTGAGACTTCCGCGCCTGCCGCCTGCGTTTCGGCCACTGTTGCCTCGTTGGAGCGGGATGCCGCGACCCCGGTTGTCTCTCCTGGCACTGCGCGGTGTTTGTCGGCAATGGAGATGGCTGACCTGGTTGCTGAAAATCAACAACTGAAACATCGTTTACTGCAGCTTGAAGAACAATACAAGCACGTCCTTGACCACTCTATTGAGTCGGACACTCGTCTCATGCAGTATACCAACCAGGTGTTCGTGGCGGCCACATCGTTGGTTGAGTCGCCTGTACGCGCTTCCGTGGCTGACTGCGCCGTGCAGTGCGACCCACCACTTCGCGCTTCCGTGGCGGACTGCGCTATGCAGTGTGAGCTGCCTACTGACTGCGGAGATCAGCGTTGTGCGGATACTAGGGACCTCGTGGCTGGCCTCAAGACTGCAATTGAGGTTCTGGAGGCAGAGCTGAATAGCTTGAGGGAGAAGGGGAGTAGTGGATGTACGCGTGAGCAGCCTTCCGAGTGGTCGGTGGTGAGCGACAAAAGAAGACATCTTCCGACTAAAACTAATAATAAATATCAAGTACTTTCAAGCCTACGGCATGCATCACCTCCATCGAAATCCCCTGCAATGCACAGATCCCCCAAAGAAGACCGGAAGAACGAGAAAAAGAAAAATAAGAACAACCATAAAACCAATCTGCCTCTTTCTTCAATTTTTATTGAAGGGGACAGCCACGTCCGTGGTTTGGTTGGCCATGTGCGGCGGAAGGTGGCCCGGAGAACGAAGGTGGATGGCTTGTGTAAACCTGGAGCCAAGCTGCTGGAGGCGACGTCCGATGTGCCTCCACCTGGTAGCTGCTGTGTTATCGTCGCCGGGACCAATGATGTCGCCTCCGGTCAGCAATGCAATGTCTACCGACACCTTGAACAGCGCAGTGTGACTAGGCTACTGACCTCCGGCGTTGTTGTCTCCACCCTGCCTCACAGACACGACTTACCACCGTGTCATCAAATTAATCAAGAGGTCGCACTATTAAACGCATATATTGAGGAACTATGCGCAAGATACCGTGGGGCGGTGGTGTTGGATTTCAACCAAATAAGCAGAAGTGCTTTCACGTCTCATGGGATGCACTTGAAGCAGAGCAGCAAGCATCTTCTGGCGGACCTGCTGATTGATTGTCTGCGGAGGTTGAATCGCTCCAATCCTCGAACTTCGTCCCGGATTCCTGTCACCGCTGCCGAGCCACTACCGACACGGCCACAGAGGTCTTCAACTACCCCAATGCCGACTACCTTGGAACTGCCAGTCGCTGCTTATCCCCACGTGCTTCCCTATGACTCATTCGCAGAGGCACTAAAAAGCGGATCATCGATAAGAAAGCCTGATTCAACCTTTATTAATGCCATGAATCAGCAAAAAAACTGTCCGCCTTTCAGTTGTGTGAATCTGACATAAAAATATCAGAATCGGGGAATTACCCAACCAAACAGTCTCAAGAAAACCCAAATCAAATTCAAAAAATTCAAAATTCAATTCAAGCATTTTCTGTTTTGCACCAGAATGCACAGTCTGCCACAAATAAAGTCGACGAGCTGATGCTCATGGCAGAAGAGCTGCATCCTGACATATTTGTTGTTTCTGAGCATGGCTTCACGGCTGATACTGTTGCAATGTTCAGAATCAATAATTACGAATTGGCTAGCGTTTATAACCGAACTAACTACAAAGGGGGTGGCGTGGCAATCTTTGTCAAATACCGACTAAATTACCAGCCATTAAAAGTGGATTATAGTAGTGATCTAAACTTTGAAGTGGCTGGGGTAAAATTTGATCAAAAATCCATTGGAAAAATCACAGTAATTGGCTTATATAGATCTCCAAATGGGTGCAGCACCACATTTTTTGAAAACTTTGAAACACTTCTAAATTTTTTTCATTCAAAATTATTGAAGTTCATCATCATTGGTGACTTCAACATCGACGTTCTGGACCACGCTAACCCCCTGGCCCAGCGGCTTCGCGATATCTTATCTTCTTTCGGTTTAACATGGTCCGTGAACTCACCAACACGAGTCTCTGCCGCGTCGAGTACGGCCATCGACAACGTCATCACAAACATCCCAGACGTTTCGGTCTCTGTTCTGAACGCGGCCATCTCGGATCACTTCGCCCAGGAAGCCATAATTACCCACTCCAAACCAAAATTTAAACCTCCCTCCGTGAAAATAAAACGAGATGTAAAGTCTGCAAACGTTGATCTTTTCAACAATTGTCTCAGGAAGGAGTCGTGGTCATTCCTGGATTTTTTCGATCAAGTGGAGGAAGCCTTCAATGCATTTTTAAAGCGAGTAATTTTCATTTAAATGTCACTTGTCCATTCAAAATTTTCAAAGAACGTTTTCAAAGGAGAAGAGATACCTGGATTACTCAGGATATTCTCAAATCAAGAGAAAGGCTTAAGTTTTATCATTCGATATATGTAGGGACCGAAAACGAACAATTCAAAACTTTTTTTCGAAATTTCAAGCAAAATTATCGAAAAGAAATAAGGATGGCCAAGGCACGAGATGTCGAAACCAAACTGAGACAATCAGACAATTTTTCAAAAAGCGCTTGGAACATTATAAAAAACAGCACAAAACAACAAAACTTTTCCAAATTTTCAACTCCGACACTTAAAACAACAAATAAAATAATTGATGATCCGTTTGAAGTGGCAAGCGAATTTAACAAATTTTTTTCAACTGTGGCTGAACCAGACGACTCATTTTCGGATAGCCCTCGCGATGATCCATTGACGAGACCGATCTCGTCTATGGTTCTTATTCCTGTGAGTGAGGTGGAGGTGGCCCGTATCGTGCGGGATTTGAGACCGAAAAAATCCAGTGACACCAATGGCATGTCTGTGTGGTTGCTCAGGGGGTGCTTCAAATACCTCTTGACTCCAATCACCCGACTGATCAATCTTTCATTTGCTCAAGGCGTATTCCCGTCGGCATTGAAGATTGCTAAAGTTATACCAATTTTCAAAAAGGACGATGCTTGCATTCCAAGCAACTATCGTCCAATTTCTATACTCCCAGTTTTCAGCAAAATTTTCGAAAAAGCTTTTCTCAAACAATTTGAAAAATTTCTTGATCGTTACGAGATTCTATGTCCCGAACAATTTGGGTTCAGGAAAAACAAGTCGACAATCGACGCTGTAACGAATCTAATTTACAATGTTGTCGAGGGCCTAGAGAGGCGAGAGCACGTGCTAAGCATATTTCTCGACCTCTCTAAAGCTTTTGACTGTGTGCATCATGCAACACTGTTGCACCAGTTGTGGTCAAGTGGTATTCGGGGACTGCCGCACGATTGGATCTCGTTTTATTTAAAAGATAGAGAGCAGTGCGTGCAGATTGCGAGTGTCTTGTCAGACAAAGTCAAAATGCCCTACGGTGTCCCACAGGGATCAATATTAGGACCAGCCCTTTTTCTAATTTACGTCAACAGATTGAATTCTACAATCCAGAATGGAAAATTAATTCAATATGCTGACGATACGACTCTCTGCATCAGATCAAAATCAATAAACGAACTTGAAATGGAGTCATTCATTGAATTGAATTCATGCATCGAATATTTCTCCAGAATCAATCTGAAAACAAACAGTTCCAAATCAAACGTCATACATTTTTGCCTTCGGCAACAAGGACAAGAGCTCCGACCCGCGGTGATGGTGGACGATTTCCTTCTGGAAGAAACAGACTCCATTAAGTTCCTTGGAATGTACCTTGATTGGGGGCTGACATGGGACGATCACATTGAAAACGTTTGCTCTAAGATTGCTTCGGGAATTTATTGAATTGAATTCATGCATCGAATATTTCTCCAGAATCAATCTGAAAACAAACAGTTCCAAATCAAACGTCATACATTTTTGCCTTCGGCAACAAGGACAAGAGCTCCGACCCGCGGTGATGGTGGACGATTTCCTTCTGGAAGAAACAGACTCCATTAAGTTCCTTGGAATGTACCTTGATTGGGGGCTGACATGGGACGATCACATTGAAAACGTTTGCTCTAAGATTGCTTCGGGAATTTATGTCCTGCGCAATCTTGCAAAATTTTGTTCGGTGGATGTATTAAAAATGGCCTATTTCGGTCTGATACATCCACATTTGACATATGGCTTGAGATTGTGGGGAAGCTGTTCCAAGTACAGATTTGAAAGAGTTTTCAGATCTCAAAAGAAAGCCGTAAGAATTCTTTCAAAATTAAACCCCAGAGAGTCGTGCAAATATGCCTTTAGGGAGCTTGGATTGCTGACCCTTCCCTGTCTCTATATTCTCGAGGTGGCCTTGTACTGCCGACTTAAATGCGAGTTGGTACGGGGCAGGGATGTCCACCAATATGGGACTAGAGGCAGGAATAACTTTCGAGTCGAACAGCACAGAACGGCAGCTTTCGAACACTTACCATCTCAAGTTGGAGTCAGACTAATCAATAGGCTCCCTGAGGGCATCAAACAACTCAATGAAACAAAACAATTCAAAACTCGACTAAAACATTTTCTTATGTCAAAGGCATTTTACTCAACTGATGAGTTCATGATGGGCCGCTGGGATGAAAATTTTTGAAATTAACAATAACCACGAAATCCCCGGTTCTGATACATGCAATGTAATATAATTCTTGTATGTATTTACCTTGACCAACATCATTTATCTGATGTACTTATTTACTTTATATAGTTATGTTGACGCATGCCATGCAATATTTTAATTGTTTCACGCAATAAAGAATATTATTATTATTATTATTAAAGAGCTATCAGAGACCGTTTGGATGCTACTACACACGCAGTGAAGTCAGCTGTTGTCTAGTGGTGGCGCAGTGTCGCGGCGGCAGTCCGGAAACTGAGAAGATGCGAATCTCTAATCCACTCACTCCAACTTGCGCGGCCAAAAAATACTGCGCTATAGGTTAAGTTAGGTTAGGTTTTAGAACTATCGGTAAACTAAAAACGAGCCATATATACGCCTCGTGTAAGGAAACAAGACAATATGGATTTAATAAGCTATCACACTTACTTCTACAGCAGGCAATGGTTTCGCTGCTATCTCCTTCCTCGTGTGTTTGTTTAGTGCCATAAAGACTTCCCACTTAGTCTTGCTTTCTTCTGTTTTTCTCTAAACGCCAGCTTCTTTTCACTGACATCTTCACCAAAAGCACTGTTATTCAAATTGTTGGTGTCGTCAGCCATGATTGTAAGGAAACTTTATAACTTGAAATAAGCAATATGAAAAACACAGGCAAAGGCAATGACGGGTAGAGCACGCCTGTATCAACAGGAGTGGTGGGAATAGAGGTGGGACGGACGACAACGCGACGGCACTTAGATCCTTATACATTGCAAGCCCGCCCCGACATACTACCAGCGCATTCTGTTGCATCCTATAACAACTACTAGGAATTTTGTAGGAACATAGATCACATTGCAGGGCATTGGCATGTGGACATAGATCGGTTTGCAGTGAAAAACCCCATTACGCTAAAAGATGGCACTTAGATCCCTTTGCAATTCTGGTCGTCATATGGGCTCGATCGTGCGGTGCACAACACTTCTCGCAGAATTATCTATTTCGTAAGGACCAGGGGGTTGTCTTACCGCGTATACTTCTAAATTTGCTGTGTAAAATGTTTTTACACATACTAGCGCATGGATCTTTAGTCCGTATTTTGCTGGCTTGTTTTTGATATACTGTCGTAAACTACACCTTCTACGGAAAGAGTCCAGCATTTCATCTAAAGTTACAAACTCGCTCACTCTGTAATGAAGTTTGCAATTTTTAACAAATTCTTCAAATAATCCATTATCGGAGCCAAATTGTCAAGTTTCTGTCTATCTTCTCTACTTGTGATGTCGTCGAACCGCATTGCAGTGAGCAGGAACTTGAATCTTTTGATAGACATTGCACATCTAAAAAATTCTACACCAAATCCATCGCTACTTCAAAGCTCTTCAAGTATCTGGTGTGAAGACTTCATGACACCTGCCTCTCATAAATATTTTGGTTCAAATACAACCCTAAAAATATTTAATGTATAACAAAATTAAACCATGATAAAAAAACATATAACTCTTGATATACATATTTATATAACCCAAAATACATTTAGTCCGATTCAGATCCTGACTCCTCTGCTCTTCTCCTCCTCTTCCTTCCACTTCTTGTAGGTCTTACATAGTGCTCCAAGCTGCTGTAACATGTTGGGTGAATACCACATTGACATCCTGGACACCAGTATCTACATCTGGATGATTTTTGTGGAGTTGAACAGACAATACATTTCCTAAGTTTTGTCCCAGTGAGTCGCACAAGATTGTGGCCCACATCACCAGCTGGACCAGGTAGTACATCAATTGGAAGAGGATTATTTTGTTGCTGTCCCAATTCCTCACCTACAAGTGATTCAATTATGTTCACCGTGAAGGCGTGTCGAGACAAAGGTCTATCAGTATTATTATTGTAAAGGATGTAAGCGTTCAGAAGTGCCATGTCAAGAAAATTATGAAACAACTGTTTCCAGTACTTTTTAGTTGTTCTTGAGCTAGTCAAATGGTAGATAGACTTGTCCTTTGCATCAACTCCCCTCATATTCAAATTATATTCTCCTATGAGTTTAGGTTTGAATGCTTCAATACAGCTTTTTTGCTTTTTATCAATACATTATCTGCGGCAAGTGCGGTTGACAGCAAGTATACAGGCTTTCTTGTTTTTTTTTTTTTTTTTTTGTTTGTATCCAACTAGTAGTATTTTGTCCCTTCTGTAGTAAATTGTTTCTGTAGGTGCTAATTTAGTTTGAATAAGGTTTTTTGACCAGTCTTTGGATCTTTTATTTATGGTGCCAGTTATGTAAGTTTGTCTTTCCAGAAGTTTTTCAGTCAAAGGTATTTTAGTGTAGTAGCTGTCGGTGTATAGGTGGTAGTATGTATCCAGTAAGTTACATTTGTTCATAATATGTAATACTACTTTCTCAGAAAATGCAGAATTAGAATCATTCAGCTCAGAGTGCAAGACATAGTTTGTACGGCTGTCACAAAGTTCAAATTTCTTGATTCCAAAATCTGGCATGGCGTTTATTGGGAAGGTATTGAATGTATGAACAACGGTTCTTCATACCGACCATTGACTCTTCTAAACACATGTTCTGAGAAGGTACAAAGTATCTTTTGAAGGTGTTATTCATCGTATTGTACAATGGCCTAATTTTATACCACGGATCGTGGCCTGGCTGTCCTTTAGGTATGGAAATTAGAGAACTGACATGAAAATATGATCGGATGGATTCAGATCTATTGATGGGCATTACTTCTGAAAAAAGGACAATTTTTGGGATTTTGAGGTTGACCAGTACTGTGCATAGTTATTTCTGAAAGACAGTCCCATGTTTATAGTCAACGCGATGTACCGCATCATTTCACATTTTGATACATCAATCCATTTTCTCAATCTACTGTGTGGGGTTAGGGTACCAGAATTTCTTTTATTGGTCAACTGTAACTGAGCGTAATTGTTTGTTTCCTTTACAAGTAAATTCCAAATAGCATCTGTGAAAAATAAAAAAAATAAGTGAGAGGTAAGCTATTTCTTTGTGGTAAACTTCTTGGGTCAGTATTTCTTTGTTGAAAATTAGATTCAATGTCCATTGGAGGTTCAGGTGGATAGATATGTAACCAATTTCTAGATTGTTGTGGCTGTATCTGGTCATTGTTAGGTAGAGATAAATCATCAGACTGAGGATGAGTAGGCCTAGCCCCATGTTGTGTTTGAGATTAAACATTTGAACATGAAGGTCTTACCAGAAAAGTACTGTTGTCAAATGAGTCAGTATAAATATTAGTGTCCAAATTAGGATTGTATTCCTCTCCACTTCCAGAAGAATAGTCCTGAAGAGAAATATAACTGGGACAGTCGTCTACATCTGTTCCAATATCACCTAATACGTTAATCGCATCACTATCAATCGCGTCACTAATCTCTTCATCTAAACAGTGCCTAATCGCACTAGAACGGCTAAGTTTATTCATAATAAAACATAAACTAGTATTGCAAACGATTTACAACAGTCGAAGACAGTAAACTAAAATGTGACGAGAACAGTAACAGCAAACCAAAGCAAGAGCTGATCGTAACAGTAAAGGCGCGGGCGCGGTACAAATCAGCTGATTGTTACATCCCCACTACATTCCAAAGACCACCAAATATCGATTCCAGTAATACTGGTGGAAAGGGCATTTCTTCCTCTTTCGTACTATATAAATAACCAGCTTATCGCATATCTCGATATAGTTGTTATATGACGCTAACTAAGAATCGCACTGTGCGACTCTATCAGTACAGATGGGTCTATTTAAGTCGCACCATGCGATCTTATCAGATGGAGGGATATACAAAATGCCAAATACACATTTTAATTCCTCTGGTGTGGTTTCTTTTGCGTCTCTCTCACGACTGTACCGTTCCTTGTTACTATTAATCCAAATATTAGTTGAATGTGTAATATCTAAAATCATGGAATCTGTGAAAAACAAGCTCCAAATATCTAAAGCAGTTATAGCGCCTTTTGCTACACCAACAGTGCAACCCATCCTCATTCTCAGTAGGTTTCTGGCAGGTGTTCTACGTTCTTTACTGGGTTGCATATTCCATAATATTTTTCTATTCCTGCTAATATAAGCTTGAGACCCATCTGCTTTTGTGACAATATCACCATGTAAACGATTATGAATAGGGATATTATCAAGTTCATCAAAATCGTCTGACATATTTCCTAAAAATACACCACCTTCTTCATGCCCTTGCACATCATTGCCTTCCACTCCTGAGCAAGATGAACATGTCCTTTATCGTCGTCAGATCCAGCCACATTTGTGTCCTCTTCATCCGATTCGTTGAACAGTTGTCGAGCAAATGCACCAGTAGGCCTTCCTAGTACTTCGTTTTCTTCTATTTCGACACTACGCAGAAGCCTAGCTAACCTGTTTTCGTCACTTACATCCATTGTAACTAACAATAACAATTATAAACGTCACAGAACGTACGTAAAACTGTCTACAAATAAGAAAAAAACGAATTAAAACTTTGTTTAAACACTTTTAGCAGCAATGAATAAAATAACCACTAAGTCAAATCAATAGAACATTCATGATATTACGGAACACGGTTGGTCGTACTGTAGACCTCTGACTTGATTGCGCGCGAGAGGAATGCGGCAGCGATTGCTGGGGCGCTTCTCCGTCACCGTCTACGACCCCAACCGAAAACATCGGTTCTGTCAACATTGACAGCCCAACCCTCTGAATATACCTCTTCATATCATAATATCAATATCATAATATCACTATTACACTATTTGTAGCCTATTCAACACATTTATTTTTTTAATAAATAGTTTTATTTCTGGAGTAAACTTCATGATGAACACTTGATACTTGGTAATTGGCAATAGAAAACACAATTTCAAATTGAACTTTTATTATTATGTAAACATAAACCAGAATAAGTTGTGAAATACATGAAATATATTGATAATACATTATAATAAATATGTTGATAATATATTATAATAGTTGGTGTATAATTAAAAAAATATAATAAACAGAGTATTTTTGTTACATATTTTATAAACACTGAAGTGAGAAGTGGTAATTTACAGTACGGTATTTGCCGAATACATAATACATTGTTTAAGTTAAAAGTTACAAGTTGATATTTGAGGAAGTTGATTCTATTTGATTTCTAACATAAAAAAGGGAAAACAGCAGGAAATTTTGCTTATATATATATAATGTGCTATTTTACGACTTACAATTTAATCATCACTTGTACTTGGAAGAGGTTGAGCCAGTTCACTGTCAGATATTTCTTCCTCACTGTCATCTGACACTTCACTGTCACTGCTGTCCATTCCGCCCAACTCAATCACGAATTTGTCGATGGCATCTTCCATCAAGCCGTCCTGTTCCCAGTAGTGTTGTTCTAGCTTCAAGGTGTGGTTTGTGAAGCCTTCCCAGTCGATCTTGCTAACAGAACTTTGCGCTTCTCGTGTTGCCTCTTCCAGTTTCGTTAGTGACAGGTCTCCTCTTATGTTGTTTCCTTTCACCACTCTCTTGATTTTAGCCCAGGCCAGCTCAATTGGGTTTAATTCACACATGTAGGGTGGTAATCTGAGAACCGCATGGCCTCGCCTCTTCAACGCCACGTCGATGCGATACACCTTTTCTTTAGGTTTGTGCTTTTCTATCAGCTCGTACAACTGAAACTTTTTCATATCTGCTGAGCATTGTATGTTGTTACTCTGCAGCCAGTCTATCATTTCCTTTTTCACAGCGTACTTTGTTGGCGCCTTATTTTCTTGATGGCAATGATAGGGTACATTGTCCATTACAATAACACTTTTTTCTGGAAGGTTAGGCAGGAGTTTTTCTTCAGCCCATTTCTCAAAATTATTACCATTCATTTGTCCGTGGTAATCCCCCGTCGCTTTACCCGCCCTAAAAATTAAAGCAACCCCTTTAAGAAATCCGTCTGTAGAACCCGCGTTTATAACAATCAGTCTGTTGGATGAACTTGTGTTCGTCAACACACCAGGCACTTCATCACTACTCCAGCACTTCCCGAATGTCAAATTGTTGTCCACCCATGTCTCATCAATGTAAAATATTGGTCTTTTTTCATGTCGAAACCGTTGGATATCTCTCAAATAACGAGCACGCCAATTAACTATGTCTGGCCGCTCGATAAGAATTTTTCTTAGTTTGTTACACCGTTTCCACTTAAATCCCATTTGGTGCAGGAGTCTTCGTAGGGTCTCTTCTTTCCAAGGGAAGTCAAGTTTTTCTTTTAAAGCAATTAACAGTTTAGGAACAGTGGGCACTTTCTTCCTCACTAAATAAAAGTCACTCACAACATCTCGAACGACTCTTCTATCAAAATCATCCATATGAAATTTCTTCTCCTCCGAGTACGGCCTTTTCTTACCAGGCGTAGTTAAAGGTGTCTCTCCAGCTGCATCTCCTTCCTTTCTAATGCTAGAAATTGTCCTCACCGAAACACCAGTGTAATTCTTGACTCGCAAATTGCTCTGTTTCATTAAGTGCTGCAAATTACCAGTTCTCGCTTCTTCGTCACACTTACTTATCACTCTCCTTATCACTTCTCTTGCTTCACTATGCACAGTCTGTCCTCTTTTACGCACCGACGCCATTCTCACAACTAACTAGTAGCTACCGAGCGTGTAACAGCGCTAGCGCAGTGACTTTCCGTGGCGCCGTACACAAACATCGTGAATAGTACGTGCGGTTGCTAGGCAACGACCTATTTGGCCCAATCGCGGAGCGGAACTTCCCCCTCACCCCTGTGTCCCCTCGCACGCAAACAAGTCAGAGGTCTACAGTACAGAGAGTTTACCTCCAGGTATAACTGTTACACGCACGGGCGCACAGGGAAGCAGCCTCCAGCGCCAACGTAAATACGTCCTCACACTGACAAAAAAAGAGAAAGCGGGCAAACCGACTGGGTGGTCGATCAATAAAGAAAGAAGTGGGGATGGGTAAAACTGGTGACACTCAAGGTCACGCGCTTTTAAAGATATTTAGAAAAATAAATCAACCTGGAGCTAACCTCCAGTATGCGCCCGATGCAGGGTTAAAGACGAGCAACCGGATAGTGAACATATTAGCAATTAGTGATTCACAATAAAACAAAATTATGTCTTCAAAAAAATTCCAGTTGTGTTCGAGGTTCTGGACTGCTAAGGTCGATAAGTAATGTGGCTGGTGCTGTTATAAATCGTGCGATCGACATTTTACCTGTAGAATTACTCCTAACTGGTTATCAGTATTGTGGATTGGAATGGATGGCCATGCAATTGGTCCTGAACGCCCAATCCAGCGACCTGGAAAACGACCGTTTAGGAAATCCCATCTGTTAGGTATTGAGGTGGTGCTCCGCCTTGCTGCTAGTAGAAAGGAGCATCCTGTTGTTCATCTTCATCAGTTTGAGGAATCAAACAGTTCTGCAACATATCAAGGTAAATGATACCAGTGACAGTTCTCTCCATGAAGAAAAATGGGAATTTTAACATCCAGAATAGGAAATTGTGTAATGTTGCCAACGCCACGGAAGAGAATGATTATGTTAATCTACACACTTTACATACATCAATGGCCGATTGTTTAAAATTAAGTAATGGGAAGTTTGATGTCAACAACAAAATTCTTCGAGGCATAGTTGAGGCTGTTGATAAAACTGATGTTATAAATTTGGAATATTTATTAAATCATGCTGTAACTAAAAGTGATGATGGGAAGTTCTATGACATTAAAAACTTAGTTTTATCTAATGTTGGTTCACCTTCAAATCTTCAAGACGCTGTACATGTTCAGTATTTACATGATCACGCACTTACTCAGGATATAGCTAAAAAAGAATTTGATGTTACAAGTGATGCTTTTTTTAGGGATATATCGGGTAAGGTTGATTCTCTTCTTGGTACCTACAAGAGACTCATCTATGGATAGACCTAATCCAGGAAAGTAATAGTGACAGAAAAGTCGGTTTGCATGGTCTATAATTGACTAGAAACGTGCACATGGATCATACCCTTCTCCTCGATTTTTTAATTTTGAATTATCGGTAATACGAAAAAAATTTAGAAGCATCGCAAACCTGTTACGGCTCATCATTTTCCGAAACCATGAGGATGTTGACCAGTAGCTCTCAATATTTGGCTTGCGAATTAGGCCCATATTTGTTATTATTGCAATAAAAGCCTTCATTTCATTGATTGTAGTGTAGTCGATTCATTTACCCGACTATGAGGAGAAATCATCCCTCCAAGAGAATATATATACTGAGCAGCATAACGATTTGTCTCTGTTACAAATGAGGTCAAGATGTTTACTGTAAAGAATAAATTGAAATAAGATATAGGTAGAGAGTTTACATGAGGACGGTGTTTAGGTCCAGGAAGCTCTGAATATGTGAAGTTGTGAATATATCCAGGATCATTAACATCATCAACTTCATCCCAACTACTGCTGTCATCTTGGTTAGGTCTAGATGAAACACGACCACGACCAACAGCTCGCCTTCTTCCACCCCCAAGGCCACGTCTATACATTCTAGGAGGTGGAACCTGTGGGGTATTGAAGGCTGAAGCATTATCTTCTTCATCAGATGATGATAATAAATCATCATTTACAACACTTAGCCTAGGCCTTATAAGTGGCAGAGACAGATTCTGAATACCAGATGTGCTGGTTGCTCAGGGTCGAATGTCGGGTCTTTGTCACTATCATTGATAATAAATCACAATTTACAACACTTAGCCTAGGCCTTAGAAGTGGCAGAGACAGATTCTGAATACCAGATGTGCTGGTTGCTCAGGGTCGAATGTCGGGTCTTTGTCACTATCATTGATAATAAATCACAATTTACAACACTTAGCCTAGGCCTTAGAAGTGGCAGAGACAGATTCTGAATACCAGATGTGCTGGTTGCTCAGGGTCGAATGTCGGGTCTTTGTCACTATCATTGATAATAAATCACAATTTACAACACTTAGCCTAGGCCTTAGAAGTGGCAGAGACAGATTCTGAATACCAGATGTGCTGGTTGCTCAGGGTCGAATGTCGGGTCTTTGTCACTATCATTGATAATAAATCATCATTTACAACACTTAGCCTAGGCCTTAGAAGTGGCAGAGACAGATTCTGAATACCAGATGTGCTGGTTGCTCAGGGTCGAATGTCGGGTCTTTGTCACTATCATTGATAATAAATCACAATTTACAACACTTAGCCTAGGCCTTAGAAGTGGCAGAGACAGATTCTGAATACCAGATGTGCTGGTTGCTCAGGGTCGAATGTCGGGTCTTTGTCACTATCATTGATAATAAATCACAATTTACAACACACTTAGCCTAGGCCTTAGAAGTGGCAGAGACAGATTCTGAATACCAGATGTGCTGGTTGCTCAGGGTCGAATGTCGGGTCTTTGTCACTATCATTGATAATAAATCACAATTTACAACACTTAGCTTAGGCCTTAGAAGTGGCAGAGACAGATTCTGAATACCAGATGTGCTGGTTGCTCAGGGTCGAATGTCGGGTCTTTGTCACTATCATTGATAATATCAGAATCAGATAAATCTGAATATGACGAGCTATCATCCAAACTATCAGTTTTATGATGTACACTGTCAATTACCTGTACTGTACTACTTTGTGAAATAAGATCTACAAGTGTGTTCTCACTCACTGGTGAATTTTCTCGTTGTCTCTTCATCACAAATAGTATGTCAAAACATCACTTTCAAACAATGAAATACTACTATATTCACAACCAAAAACTGTATTATTCACTAAATAAATAGTAAGTTTGCACCAATAACCCACAAAAGTGCAACTACAAACGATAGTAAACAACTGACTGGCGGGAGACATTTAGATCAGCTGATTTGACAGGCCTACAACTCACTTCATTACCATTACCATTACCACTGGAGCAAACGTTGACCAGTAAGACTGGATATTTCTTGTCAAAATAAATAAAACATTAAAACACTAATAACATTGTCAAAAGGTTAAAATAAACTATTTACATGGAACATGGAGGCTGTTAGCGACCTCAACTAAATGTCCGTCATGTTGACCTCAAAATATTCTTCAATTTTATAAAAACTTTTTGACCTAACCCAGCACACCACTCGACGTCCAAAACTGTTCCTATCCAGACTGCGCACTTCTAGGGGCAACTTGTTGAACACTCGCAGAGCCGTGATTTGGTGCGAACTCTTCGTCTTGGTCAGTCTACAGCGAGGTATATCAAGAGCTGACTTGCTCCTTACATTGTGGCTGTGGACATCACTTCTTCTTGTAAATGAATCTTCATGTAACTTAATGTATGCTAGACAGTCCACAATGTATTGGCCAGCAACAGTGAGAATACCTAGGGCCTTGAATAAAGGTTTGCAGTGATCGGTGTAACCACTGGATGTTAAAATTCTCACCGCAGCTTTCTGCAGAAGGAGCAAACGTTGACAACTCAAAGCATGGCCCCAGAGAAGAATTCCATATTTGATATGACTGTGGAACAGCCCGTAGTAGACGAAGAGAAAGTGTTCTGGCGGTAGTAGGTCTTTAAGCCTTCTCAAGAGAAATATGACTCTGGAGAGTTTCCTGTAGACAGCATCAATATGCGGCTCCCAGCTAAGTTTCTGATCCAGCAGGAAACCAAGCAACTTGACTGGTTCAGTATTTACAAGGTCTACAGTGCGACCGAGGCTGCAAGTGAGTTGCTGGGTCTTTAACTCATTTAGCTGCAATTTGTTAGTTTGAAACCAGTGCTTGGCCTCTCGAAACATAACTTCCGGCTCGTCCCCAAGCTTGACAAGGTCCCTATTCCTGTTCACAATGGTGGTGTCATCTGCAAACAGCAGAACCTTCCCACCAAGGGTAAGGTCGTTGACGTGTATTAAGAACAACAAAGGCCCAAGACCGAACCCTGGGAACGCCATAAAGAACTGGAAGTGTCTCTGATTCTGCACCACCTAGTGAAACTTTTTGTGTCCTCCCTGACAAGTATGACTGCAGGCTCTTGATGACAACACCTGAAATGCCATAGCGCTCTAATTTCTTGACTAATATATCATGAGATACACAGTCGAACGCCTTTGATAAGTCACACAGAGTAAGTTGGACAGATTCCTTGCATTCAAAAGCCTCCAGCACCTGGTTTACTAGATCCATCACCGCAGTAGTGGTTGACCTACCCCTCCTGAAGCCGTGTTGCATGTTGGAGAAAAGACCATTTCTCTCGAAGAAGTTCACTAACTGTTCTTTCATCACATACTCCAGAACCTTACTAAGAACGGGGAGAATGGAAATAGGCCTATAGCTCTGGGCAAGATCAGGATCGCCCTTCTTAAATATTGGTACTTGTCCTAACTATCTTCAAAGCATCAGGAAACACTCCATCTCGGAAGCATAGTGGCATTGATAATCTTGTCAGAGTTGAACTTTTTTTAGCCTCATCACCTTCCCTACTGTAAAACCTTTTAGCTTTAAGATATAGGCTGTTGTACCTGTCTCTTTCCACCTGGAGGGTGGCTGTTTTAAATTTGTCATTTAGTAAAAGAACAAAAACCCTGTACTGTCCGCATCTGACTTGTTTGCGAGCTTAAGGAATGCACCTGCCATTGGCTGAGGCTGTCGACCAGCTGTCACTTCCCGCACTACTACCCGGCCTAAAACTATTAGTTATTTGCCTTGTCACATTATAACGCCAGGAAATTGGTGTATTTAAGTAATTTATTTATTTCCAACGGCAGCAGCCAATTTACAAAGACAGGCATAGATGGTAGAATACAGGGGAAAATAAAATTAATACAATCAGATGAAAAATCTACATAAAGTAACAAAATAGGTATACAAAAATTTGATAATAAATAATAAGTATCCAAAGATATAACAAGTTATAAATATCCAAAACATAACAAAAAATAAAAATAAAGATTAACAAACAACAATAATTACTCAAGTATGGAAGCAACTCAGAAAATTGATTTAAATAAATTGTACTTTACATAAAAAACAACTAAAGTATAGGTAGATATCAACAAACGTAGAATAATAATTAATTACGTAAAGGAAAAAACATTTATAAAAACTTTTTGTGCAACAGGAACAAGCAATCAACTAGCTAACGAAAGTATAAGATTGATAAGAGCGAACATAAATAAATAGTGCTAATAAATTAAAGTATAATATAACATTTAACAAATAACAGTAGAAATTCAATAAATACAACATATAATACAATGAACATGCACTTAACACACCTTAAAGCTAACTAGGTCTAAATAATTCTATATAGGTCTTAGTATATATTAGGTCTTAGTAATTCTATATTTATGGTATAATGACATTTTTTACATGAGCTATAACATTGTTTACTCTTATCCTAAAACTGTAAAGTTGTTTAAATTATAAATTATTATTCAAACCATAGCAACATGAAGTTGTTTTACTTATTATCTTGAAAAATGTTGGGACTTGAAACCATACGTATTATAATAAAAAGTCCGTATATTTTTAAAAATATGACACAAAATACGTTTTGTTTTCTAACCTTAGTCGAGTGGACATGCGAGATCTGATTCAGAAGAACTCTGGTTGTCGTCATCGGGGTCGTCACTTTCACTGGAGTCCACGCCACCAAGTTCAATAACGAAGTGGTCAATGACGTCTTCTATTAATCCATCCTTTATCCAGAAGTCCTGCTCTAGTTTTAGGGTGTGATTTGTAAAACCTTCCCAGTCTATTTTGGTAACAGAGTTCATAGCATGTGTTGTCACTTCCTCAAGTTTTGTTAAACATAAATCACCTTTGATATTGTGATTTTTAATTTCCCGTTTCATGGTAGCCCAGGCTAACTCTATAGGATTTAGCTCGCACATATAAGGTGGTAAACGGATTACTAAATGTCCATGTGCCTTTAGTAAAGAATCTACACGGAAAATCTTTTGTGGAGGTTTGTGTTGCACTATTAAATCGTACAGTTCAAATTTTTTCATAGTCGTGGAACAAGCTATATTATTTTTAATTAACCATTCAACCATGTCATTTTTAACTCCATATTTAGAAGGAGGTTTATTGTCTTGAAGGCAGTGATATGGTGCATTATCAAGGACAACTACGCTGTTTTTTGGAAGATGTGGCAATAGTTTTTCGTGAACCCATCGTTCAAAATTAACGTCATTCATTTGACCATGGTAATCACCGGTAGCTCTGCCAGCTTTGAAAATTAAATTGCAGTCATGAAGAAATCCATCTTCTAACCACTATTAGTCTATTAGATGAACTCGTGTTTGTCAAGACGCCAGGAACACCAGGACCACTCCAACATTTTCCAAAAGTTAAATTGTTGTCCACCCACGTCTCGTCTAGGTACACAATAACTTTACCCTCGTGTCTACACTTTTGTATCTCTCACAAATAACGAGCACGCCAGTTTACTATATCAGGCCGTTCTATTAAAACGTTCCTGATTTTTCCACATCTCTTCCACTTAAACCCCATGGTATGAAGTAAGCGTCGTAAAGTGTGTACTCCCCAAGGAAAGTTAATCTTTTCTTTAATTGCCGTTAATAACTTATGTACCGTTGGCACTTTCTTTTGTACAATGTAAAAATCATTAATGGTATCACGAAACACTCTCTGGTCAAATTCATCGATGTGAAATTTTTTTTCCTCTGAATATGGTCTTTTTTCCCAGGAGTACTTAACCTTTGAACGCCAGCGCCCGAGACCGCGGCCTTACCCGTCGCCGCCAGGCGTCTCAGCCGCTGTACTACCCAATACCGCCAAGGCATAATTGACGTTTTAAACAACCTTTTACGTTCCCGCTCTGTGCTATCCTTATTTTTTATGCAAATGGAACGATTTTTTTTTTGTTTTCTAGCATATTGTATACCGCTATCGAATAGTGTTGATTAAATAACACTACATATAAAAAAAAGTTTTCTATAATGTGATAACGCCTAAAGTAAAAATATTTTTATTTAAAAAAATTAACCTTTAGACTAAAAAATCAGTGGTAAAAAAAATATTTTTATACATCGCAAACATTTGTATTTTGTGCACTTGTTACATATCTAACTATTTACAAATTTTTAGAACTCTATCTAGAAAATTAGTGTGTTTACAAAAGTAAATTTGAAATGTTAACATTTGAAAATAATCTAATATTTCAAGAGCTACTTATATTAAATAAGCTTAAAAATACTTACGTGTTATAGTAATGGAAGTTTTATAGGTACTGATAATTGTCAATTTAAAAGTGTTTCTTCAAAGAACACAGGAAAATACACAAATAACATTATCAAATATTAGTAAAGAAGCAATATTATATTTACAAATATATACAATCAGTTCACATTCCTTTAGCATGTATGTTTCGGCAAGCACAAAGGGTGAACACTTTTCTTGCAGTTTTTGCAAATGTACCTACTTTTCTTCCTTTTGCCACCTTGGGCTGTGCTCAAACCTACTACACACAGAGCAATTTCTTTCTTTTCCACCAGGTAATAGGTCAAGAGGTTCATTGCCAGCACGTTGTGCTTGAACTGGCGCTTGGTCACCGAGCCACTCGGCAGCAAGTCCTTCGACTAGTGCCACAG
The DNA here is from genome assembly GCF_021130785.1 of Homalodisca vitripennis. Taxonomy (NCBI): domain Eukaryota; kingdom Metazoa; phylum Arthropoda; class Insecta; order Hemiptera; family Cicadellidae; genus Homalodisca; species Homalodisca vitripennis. Next base: position 462,200 of record NW_025776583.1, on the reverse strand, counting down.
TAAAATCTAGTCTCGATATTCGGATTGTCTGTGTTATTTTTGTATAGGACATATAGGTTCACAATCATCCGTCCAAAAATGTGGAATGTTACCTTTAGCCAATATTTAAGCGTACGTCGTTCGTCCAGGTAACAATACAAACATTTGGTCTGACGTGTCTACGCCACCCATATAGGAGTTATACTGACGAATGACAGAAGGCTTGCTGGTAATAAATACTTTATTTCCCCGTTTTTTACTTTTCAACTCACTTTTTGCCTCAGCATTAGTTGACAAGAGAAGTACTTGCTTTTTTTGCGATTTTTTCAATCGGGCAGCAACCAAAAGCATTTTTCCTTTGCGACAATATTTAGTTTGCCCTACACCAAATTTTTGTGTAAGGGTAGGGGGTATTCCTTGCCTGTTTATTCGTAAAGTGCCTGTCAGATGAGTAAGTTTTGCGTACAAATCATTGGCCAACGGAAATGAGGTGAAAAAGTTGTCGACAAATACATGAAACCCTTTGTTCAAGTAGTTTCCCATTTCTTAGCAATTTCATTACAACAGTATACCCAAGTCCATGTTTGACACGTCCATTGCTTTGTTCTGTATCTTCTTTTAACCCTTGTAGCAAAAAAAAGATAAACAGTAGTGAGTAACACTGTCGCATAACAACCACAATTTTACTCCCACTTATGATGGTGCTTGTTGGGCAGGTACTGTAGCAGCTGTGTGTGGATTTTTAGTGGCCCACTAAACTTTCGTCAATAGACAGCTGTTTATTTGGTGCATAGTAATGCTTGAATACATTGTTAGCATGATCAACAATAGGAGCAAATCGAGCACATGGGTCATATCCAGGCTCCTTTGGGTGAAGGCAAGTGTCGCGTATCTAGCATATGGAAAAATTTCAGAATTGATTCGAATCTATTTCTAGAAAACATTTTCCCGAACCAAGGTGAATTCTGGGATGACTTTTTGTACTCCAATATGACTCAATCGTTAGGCTTTTTATTCAAACCCATATTTATTACAACAGCTAGGAAAGCTTTTATCTCAACAAAGCTGACAGGCCTCCAAGCTCGACTTCTGCTGTGATTTCCTAATTTATGGAGGTTTTGTTGAATAAAATTTCTAGCATACAAGTTAGTGTAGGTCACTAATATGTTCAAAAAAGTCATAGGGAAATAAAGATCAAAATAAGTTATGGGGGCTGAATTTCGAGGAGGACAATGTTTACAGCCAGGAATTTCATTGAACTGAAAGAATGGTTATACCCAGGGTCATTGTTTTCCTCTATAATTTTTCCCACTGATCATCGTCGCGCTATTAGACTCACTGCTTGAGATGTTTTCAGGAAGGCGGGCCGGCCACGTGGCCGCGGCGGCGTAGTTGTAGTTGCTGCACTTCGATCTTCATCCTCAGATGACGAAATTACTGGACCTATTTACAGGCCTATTGCTAGCTAAAGTTCCTTGAAAATTACAACTTGTACTAGGGGTAGGAGTATAAACTAGGATCCAAGTCAGTATCATCAGCTTCACTTTCACTTACTTCAGATGACGAACTGTTTTGCAAATTGTTTATTTCACTATCACTAAGAAATTCGTCCTCAACAATAATATTGTGGATTGTGTTGTCACTCACCGGCGAACGACTCATCTTGCACAAATAATACAGATCACTAACTTCAGAGAAAAACTAAACAAAAAACCAAGTAGGCATCTATGAGAAAGGCGGGAACTTGGCAAATAGGTTAGTCGTAAACACTAGCGCACGCTCGGCGAGTTAGAGAAGTAAACAAACAGCTGAGTCAAGGTCTCCAGGACTGCCAACATTAAAATTGTTCACATATCATCTTATTTAGTCAAAAGGAAGTCGAACAGTGTCGACACAAACTTTTAAAGTTCATATGTATATTTAAAAAATATTTTTTCCTGAACGTCCGTCGGTCGGACGTTGGCGGTTTTGGAACGAACCTAGGCTGTCCGATCAGTCGGACGTTGGCGGTTTTGGCATAAACCTACACTGTCCGATCAATCGGACGTTGGCGGTCAAAGGGGTTAAGGCTTCATTACCGGCTTCGACACCTTCTTTCCTTATAGATGATACACTTCGCACTGATATACCCGTGTAATTAGCTACCCGGATATTACTCTGCTTCAGTCTACTGGTTGGAGAGTACCCGTATTTGATTCTTCATCACACTTTTGAATAACTCGCCTTATAACATCCCTTGCCTCACTGTGAATTGTCTGTCCCTTCTTGCGAACCGGAGCCATTTTGAAAAGCTAAAAACTCACAAATATACACTATATTAAATTAAACTTCCTTTCACCTAATGAATTTACACTATGTTATACATTAAAACGTAGTAATACAAATTTGAGGTGCACTGGTGAAATCACAACTCTCTACTACAAGGTATTCGCGGGCGAATGTGCGAAGGTGACTAGTAGCGCCGCGCCGTTGCCGGGACAACGGTGACGTATTGAGTGTGGAGGGGAGTCCTCACCCTCGCCCCCCTCACCCCACGCGCGCAAACAAGTCAGATGCGGACAGTACTGCCTCAAAGCTGTAGTGTACCAAGGCTGATCCCCTTTTAGACCTTTTGGTGCCCTTACTTCCCGCTCAGGAAAAAAGTTGTCAAATATTTTAACAAGCTTACGGAAAAAAAGATCAAAAGCTTCAGTTCCATTGTCAATAGATAACAAAAAACGCCAGTCACTGCAAGCAAGTGCCTCTAAGAATAAGCTAATGTTATCATCTGTTAATGTTCTTTTATAAAACTTGTAATTAGCATGCCAGTTAGGTAGGCCTAGTACATTTTTACTCACCATACAGTATACAGTATACAGGGTTTGTCCGGAAAGTAATAGGACTGAGTCGATTAAAAAACATTTATTGAGCAAATCGTTACAATTCTTTACAAACTTTCAAAATAGGCTCCTGCGTCGATGCAGCGCTGCTGGAGTGCTGCTTTTGAGCAGCGCGATTTCCAAGCATTGAAGGCATTCTCCGGAATAGCCTTTAGAGCCGCGGTGCAAGTTGCTTGGATCCCCTCTGTCGTCTCAAAATGCTTGCCATTTCAGGCGAGGAAACAAAAAAAAGTCTGGGGGCCACATCTGGGCTGTAGAGCGGCTGTGGAAGAGTTGGGATGCCGGCCTTGGTCAGGTAGCTGTTCACAAGAAAGGCGGTGTGAGCAGCAATTTCTGGTCGCCAGTGAGCACTTTGGGGACCATCTTCGCACACACTTTGCACATGTTCAAATGCTCCGTCAAAATTTCATGAACCACAGATTTCGGTAAATGTAACCTCTGGGCAATTAAACGAATACTTAGTTGACGGTCTGAGTTCAAAACTTTGGAGTCACATTGTCGGTGTTTGTGGAAGTCGAAGGTCTTGCAGCACGGTCTTCATCAGCGATCTCTTCCCGGCCCTCCAAAAAGGCCTAGTGCCACGAGAAACACACCACTTCTTGCTAAAGCAACATCTGGGTAAGCCTGCTTGATTATATCAAATGTCTCTGTCGCAGATTTACCGAGTTTCACACTGAATCTAATCGTGTACCTCTTCTCTAACGAACGCTGCATTTTTAGCTTGCACCACTCACAGAAACACGTCACGTGAAAATGCCTATCCTGACTCTTCAGTTTCTCGGAGACAACTGACCAACCGCTTGTTCGTTAGCTAGGAAAGCCCTCTACCGAATCCAGTCGGTGCGCGCACGCTCCGAAGTACAGTCTCAGCAAAAGAAAATCAGTCCTATTACTTTCCGGACAAACCCTGTACATCTGCAAGGAGAAGGGTTACGATACATTGGTAAATTTGTACCTCTGCCTCTAACAGCCAGTGTTCACCTATACACAGAACCTCCGGCCTAGTTTCACTCACTAAAATAGATAACAGGTTTAGTTTCGTCCTTAAACACTGGACATTAATAAATAACAACCTGAGCATAGGGCTTTCTGTACAAAGAGCAGGACCTACTCAGTCTATAAACTTGATTACTTGAAACTGTCTCAAGGCCAAGTTTACCATCTGAATTAAGGTTTGTTAGATTCACCGTCTCCTCGAGCAAAACCTCCTTTTGCCTAAAAAAGTATTCTTTCTCTTGTCAGCATTAGAGTACTTCTCAGAAGGCCTAGACCTAGAACGATTTGGAAAGATGTAATTAGAAACTAGCACACCTGCAGGCCACACTTCAGGCTTTAGTAGATCTTCCTTCTTATCAACAGGTACGGCTGTTTTGAAGGACTTATATCCAGGGAACTTGGTGCGTAACTCCTCACAGTGAATGTCACCCGCACAAAAACTCAAAACATGATTTTCCACTTCTTTATACTTACCGATAATAGAAGATTTAATTTCAGAACTTCCTTTATTTCGGCGATTTGAGCACTTCCCCTTAACTACATCAGCCCAGTTTTCACTAGAAATTGCGGAACTACTTTTTCCGCCATTTTCATCAGCGGTCTTGGTTACAGGAGTAGTTTTATTCACTCCCAGATCACCCGATGAAGCTTCGACAGAGCTAGTACCCGATTGGTTACTTTCACTTTCTGCCAGTGACTCTTCCGGTGCCTCAACAACCGCTGTTTCCCTTTGACCAGCGGAACAGCGGTTAGAAACAATGACGTCACTAACTGAAGCCTTAATTTTCCTAATTTTCTATATTTCCAACTCTACGACTTAGCTGTAGAACATTAGAACTCAAATTATCTAATTCACTCAAAATTATACTAAAACAGTTAATGTCACCTTTAGGATCACTTTAGACTACGTTCGAGCATTTAAGGGCCCGCCTATTTTCGATCAGGTTCGTAACCTCAACTTTACAGGTATAGCAGAACCACACGTTTTTATCGCCAATTTTCTTCATAAATCCATTCTTGCTTGGTAACATTCACACATCCTGTATGGTACCAAAAACCGCAAATAGCCTCACACTGAAGTCCGGCTTGATTGTCTTCTACGGGTTTTTTACACGCACCACAAACAGTTGATTCACTACATTTCCATATTAGTATTTTAGAGTGCGTATTTCAATAATTATATGCATATAACATTAAAACGGGTTCTTTTCTGAGTAATTCAATATATATTTTACGTATATTACGTTTAAAACAAAACGATGATTTGTTTACAGAGCCACTATAGTGGCTCGCGGCGCTCAAGGTACCATACACCTCGAGCCACTATAGGCGGTCAAAGGGTTAAATCGTTTTATTCAAGGCATTATAGTGATAGTAAAAAAACACTATAAGACAATAGTTATAAGACAAAATCAACAATCTAATCACTCGTTATTCAACATTACAAACCCTCAACACTGCAACTGAAATGTAAACAAACCACAAAATAAAAGCTGTCAAGTTATTATTACAGTATTTAATACTGTCTGACATTGTTACCAACCTAAACTATTGACAACACAAAATAATAACTTGTATTATATATCACGTGAGTATTGTATTATACATATAAATAAGTATAAATGAATCAATACATAGGCTAGACTAAACATAAAAAAGTAAGACGTTGAGGTAAGGTGAATACATCAACGCCATTCTTGTTTTTATTTTTTTAACCATGAAAAGCAAGGAAAGTACTAAGAAGTGTTATATACGTATTTTATTAAACGGGATATAATCGAGATTTTTTAAGATAATAATAAAAATTGAATTTTTTAACTCCTTAACGGCTTTTTAAAATTTTTGAAAAATGTAAAAGTGCTTATTTTTTATGTCATAATTTTGTTTATTATACATATTTAATGGCATAAAACATTCAAAACCGTATATAAATGGTATTTTAAATATAAAATATCAGCAAACATTCCCTTTTATCTTGTTTTCATGGTTCCGATAAGTTTTTCAAAAAGACCACTAAACTATTTTCTTCTAAACATAGAAATATATTTAAGACACTATATACACAATATTTACAATCTGGCCCATAAAGGTTTTAGTAATTTTTTTGGGTATGGAATGCCTTGAAGCACGGAGCCGCGCACAAGCCTACATCACAGACACTGCACTGGTAGCGCGACTCCCGGCGCACATTGTGTTTGGAGCAGACCGCACACCTCCTTGTTTGACTTTCTTTCTTCTCTGTACGAGGCGCATACTCAAGGAAGTGACGTTAAATGAGACGAAGAGGGTCTTCTTCAGCAGATGGTCTTCCTTTTATATGTTTTTGCTCTCATCATGGTGTTCTCCCAAAATTGAAGATTTGTCAATTTCTCCCCTTGTTTGGCATGAAGCACATGTGCATTGAATATGCACATATTTATCAAGTGATTGAACTCTTTTTTGTACCATACCTTTTGTCTTTTTCTCTCTAATGGGTATGCTGAAAGCATCTGGTCGACTTTGTCAACACCACCCATGAAAACATTGTAGTCATCTACTATGCCCGGTACTAGTGTCACTTTGCCTTTTCTTGACACCTCTTTGAAGTCAAGTTCATGTTTAGTGGACATGAGATGAACATCACGTTTGTCAGACCATTTCATATACATCATTCGTCCTGATTCTTCAACTGCTACAATTACTTCAATTTTTTAAGTTTTTTGCCCACGGCGTGCTTTGGCAAACTCTTATGGGTTTTTCATACTGTTCCCACAGGTCAGTTTTTCTTATATTTAGAGCTAAAGCGGCTTGAGGACTGCAGTAAAAATTGTCTGCATAGACACAGTAGCCTTTATCAAATAAATTATTCATTAGTGACAAAACAACGTTTGTAGCATGGCCATAGTTCTCGTTTTGAAGTATGTTAGTTTCCGTTCCAACATAAGTGATCATGTTCCAAATGCAACCTGAGTTGGCCTCAGATAAAATGTAAGATTTTATACCAAATCGAGCTCTCTTTATTCTGATAAAGTGCTTGAAACTCAACCTCCCTTTCCACAAAAGAAGGCTTTCGTCAATCGACAGTTCCTGGCTAGGGTTATAAACTTCTGAAAACTTCTTCACAATGTAATCAAAAACAGGTTTTATTTTGTGGAGTTTTTTTAACTATTTCGGGGCAAAGGGGCATTGTTGAAATGCATAAATCTGTTCAACAGTTTGATTCTGTTGTGAGAAATGAGATTGGCAAAACCAGGGGTAGAGAACAAAGGTTTTTTTGTAAAATATTTACCTACTTCTGGCCTCCAGATTAGACCAAGAATTACGTAATTAACCTACAGAACGAAAATCTCATTTGCATCAGTAGGTTGCCATGAATGGAACCTAAAAAAATTGGCGAAGGGGACGGAAAGCCAAAAACTCTTGAGCATATGCATTTGTTTGCTCAACAATCACATTCACTAATTCATCAGTGACAAAAAGTTTGAATAGTTCATAAGGGTCATTATAGTCATTTATTTCAGCTGTACCTGTAAAATCAAAAGGTTTGCACCTTTCCTGAGTCTCACTGTAATTTTCCCATTTGAGAGAGTGTTTCAGCCACTGAATACGCAGGTAGTTGTAGCTCTTCTCGGTATCGCCATCTCCAAAATCGTCGAATCCGGCGCGTCGTCTTCACTGTCGCTATCTGACGAATCATTGCCAAGAAGCAACCCTACTAACTTCGTCATTTAGATAGTCCATGACGTACTAAATATCCGGCCCACTCACTATCACGCAACAAACTATAAACGTAAACTGACGGACGAAAATATAGATAGGGTAAAAGCTACAGTTATTGGCACTTTAAGGAGCAAAATTGGTAGTTATTGTTAACCCGGGAGTGGTCGCGCCTGAATCGGGTCGCTGTGGGTCTAGGCAGGGCTGCCACTCACTACATGCTCTAAAATAGTGAAAAAGTGAGCTTTAAAAACTGAAATAGTGAGGGAAAAGTGAGCTTTCAGCACAAAAAGTGACCTTAAAGTGAGTAAATTCGGGTGATTTCGTGACCTTTTTGACCTAAATCCGCTTTAAAAATGACCTGAGGAACATTGAAAATGTAATATAATCGTAAGCCTCATGGTCTGAGGGAAGGCAGAAGGAAAAGAAAAGTAAATACAAAAGGTTAAACTTTCTTTATTACAGTCTAACATCAAACAGTGACAATGAGAAAGATAAAAATTTTATTTCGAACAAAAATAAATAATATTTAATTAAATTGGCAGTTCGTATTCTCATGAACTAATTGGAAGCTGGGTCATCCGGGTCCTTGTTCGAATCCTCGCGCCGTCGCTTGCTGTGGTTCTTAAACATGCATTCAAGGAGGGATGAAGTTCGCTTCTGCACCGCATTCATCAAGGGATTCGCGGTCTTCTGCCGCATTTCCTCCGCGCGAGCCAGCATACTCTGCGCCCCCTCCAGCATGCCCTGAGCTACTTTCGCTGCCTGAATGTCTCCCTTCTGGAGGGCGGCTTTGAGCTTCTTATTGGCATCATTCACGAGTGCATTTGCCGATTTTCTTTCTTCTTCCTCCTGCCCAGTGGCCTTCTTTAAATCATTTTGAAGACCCTGCAACTCCTTTCTATTATCTCTTTGCCTAGCCTCGTCTGCTTCCTTTTGCTGGAGCGCCCTCTCATCCTCCTCTCGTCGTCGCAGCTCCTCTTGCTTTTTCTGCCGCTCAGCCTCCAAATATTCCTTGTAGTGGCTACTAGCTCCGGCAGCAGCTTTCAAAAGCTCCGGAGTGATGGGGACCCGATGGGCTTTACCTCCGAACTGCTTCATCCCGTCGTGAGTGTTGATGCGCGCGTTGAGCGTACGCTCCTCCATTGCAGATCGATCAGCAGGCATTTGAATTCGTGACTCAGAAAAGCCCCGTTCCACGTCTGCACTCCCATGTGCTGCAGCCAGAATGGCCTTGACGACTAGAGACGATAGGAAATTTGGTCTCACCGCTGAAATCCTTCAGATCAAAAATTCTACTCCAGTAATGGTCGATCCTCATACCGGTCTCGTATTCTGGGAGATTTTCAAGCTGCAGGAGTTTCCATTCATCCCGCAGATTGTCTTCTTGAACATCGGGGAATGTCAGTCTCATCAATTTGTAGACGTGTACGATGCCTCGCGCCGACCGAGATTCTTTGATTTGTTGAGGTTGAAGGCACTTCAAATACCTAGTTTCTTTCCCAATCTTCAAAATTGACTTCTCCAGTGTATGGGTGGCTGCCTCCTGGTAGTGCTTTCGAGCCTCTTGACGAAATTTCAGAACCTCTAGGTCAGAACAGTCTTTCAGTAAAGTCTCAGTTTTTGTTCCAATCTCAACATTTTTGAGTTCTACCAAATTCTTAGTATCATTGAAAAAATTGACTCTCATACACTCACTAGCATTTTTTAACATGTCAGCCTAACAAAACTTACTTAGCAGTAAAATGAACAAATTAGAAACTTCTTCATATAAAACATGAATCATAGGTTACGCGGTTTGAAACACCTTGCAAAATCTCTCAAAAAGACTAGCACTATATATCACAAATGATATTTTGGCAGGAAATGTACTATCCTTCAGACAAGTTGCAATGACCTGATAGCACTTAGAATCCATCAGTTTCTGTGCATCTCTACCCTTCTTGAGAGGGATGGCCTTTAGAAAATAGTGCTTTAAGGCCGGCCACTGTTCTTGCAGCCTTTCGGCAGCAGGTCCAAGCGTGAGCCACCTAGACAAGACATGTTTAATAAACTCATGATAAGGCACATTTTTTAGCTCCTGGGATTTTTTGTACTCTTCAGCTCTGCATGGGTACTCTAAAAAATGTTTAATTAGAATGATGAGCTCTGAAACTTCCATCCCAAAAGCATCTAGGCCTTTCTCAAAAGCATTATGTAGAATGTGAATATTGCAGGAGCCAATATTTAGGAGGTCCCTATCATACTCTGCTTTCGTTTTATCAGAAAATTTTTTCATGATAGACTTGTTAACATTTGGGCCATCACAAGAAAGCATCAACATTTTACCCAAAAATAATTTAGCACGATCAAGTGCTGCCATAAGCAACTTAAAAACAACTTCAGCTATTGCTGAGCCAATGAAAAATGTCTCTAGGTGGCTAAACACAACTTCCTTCCTCTTCTCCGAATAATATCTGAGCCCCACTTGGAGCTCCTTTGCTCCCTTTTCATTAGTAGTTTCGTCGAAACAAACTGTGAATGTTACAGCTAACTGTACATCCGCAAGCATCAAATCGCGGAAATACGGGCCAAGGGCATCGGTCAACAGATAGCCGAGTTTAGTGCGTCCCAGCGTCATGTCGTTCGGGACGTGCTCAACGCCAAACATTGCTTGAAAAGTTTCAACTATGTCCTCGCAAGAGTTGGCGGAAAAGCTCGCCTGCACGCACTTCATGGACCAAATGAGTTCCGCGCGCAGCGCCGCTGATTGACGCAGCGCCAGTACAATCGGCGCGGAGGTGCTGGCAGCGCTGCTGGGCCCTGCTGCAGATGTGACGAAGCCGATGGATCCGCTGCTGCGCCTCCCACCTGACACTGCGTAGTCGCCGGCCGTGCAGTCATCACCAGCTGTTGAGGATTCATCTTGGTCCTGAGTGCATCCTTGTGTTTCTGCGTACCCGCATGCTGAGAGAGAGCCTGGCTTCCTTTCGAGTCCACCTGTACCGTGCACAAGCACACGATACAGTCGGCAGCAGTGTCACTAGCTCTGGTCGCCCACACACTGAATGGCTTGCCGGTGGTGACGTCCGTTTTGGAGAGCCAACTGTCCTTCAGTTTGCACTTCGGCGGCATCTAAAAGAAGAAAGATAAAAGATACGAGTAGGAAATGAGAGATGGGTTTGGAGTATGCGAGAAAGACACGTACGCTGAAGTGCGTGAGAGACCGACAGGGGTGGTCGCCACCGAGTTGTCAATCTCGCACTTCAGTCTACTCCGTCATAGGACACTCTCTCGCACACTCCAAATCCGCCACACCGAAAAACGAAGACATGAGAAAAGGCGGCAGATTTCGTGCCGACAAGCCCTTCTCGGCCGCGTCAGAGAGCGAGTCGGCAGCGCCACCAGTCACAGCGGAGAGCGGACGCGGAGTATCGCCGACAGCGACGAGGCTCGCACTTTAAGCTCCTCGCGGCCGCGCACCCGGCCTGAGTCACGACCAACAGTCGGCTAATTGCCTTGGTGTGTGTGAGCGGAGGGCCACGGCTCGTACGTGTGACACACTGACGGGGCGCGACCCCCACCCTGCTCACCCACACCACCTCTACCCGACTCCGGGACTCACGCGGCCGGCGGCGGCCCCTTTCATGAGACCGTCACTATTACTGGTGGCAATTGTTCCTATTCACATTTTAAATGAAAACGACGTTGCATCCACACACTCTCCTTAGACCCGCAAAGGTTCCAAGTTGACACCCCACTCCACGGATAACACAAAACGTGTCCGGAAAGCAAGCGGATAGCACTGATTCATCTACGTCTCCGAAGTCGAAAATCTAGACTTCCAGTGACTTTATTACAACTAAAACACTACACACTGCAGAGGAAATGACTCACCTTTCATGAGAAGGATTGGCCAGTGGTAGATGAGCCGCGACCACGACAGCGTACTTCAACTCGGACAGACACCCGACACCCTCTCCTTGCAGGAGGACGTTACGATAAAACCAATTTGTAATATAGAACCTTTATTGGTTAACGCACAACACGAACCATCAAAGGGTATCAAGAATACAAAAATAGTGCAAAAACTTACCTCAGAGAGAGAGAATCCTCTACGAGTGTTGATGCGGCCGCTACACTACACCATGCGACAAGACGCTCGCCTCTGCCCCTCACTCTGGTCGCGCTCGCGCCGGCTCAGTCTCCGTCACAACAAACAGACTGCCTGCTCGGGCTGGCTGCCTGCCTCGGACAGCTTGGCGTATTCGCCACCCCTCCCGAGTGGCGCTGCAAGCTGCCGTGAGGGTACGTAGCGCTCCGCAAGCATCCGCGGTGTCTTTTGAAACTAGTTCCCAGCTTCCGCGCGTGATACAAAACGTAGGAATACCATTTCTGTGTGTAGTAAGCGCGATTTGGCCATTTTCGAACACCAGACAGACGAAAGTAGTGAGGATTGTGAGTAAATTGGCGGAATAGTGAGGAAAGTGAGGCCCTTTCGAAAATAGTGAGTTGTAGTGAAAAAAGTGAGTCAGTGGCAGCCCTGGGTCTAGGTGACCCGCAAATTAAAACCTTGTTATATCTGAAAGCTCTATTACTTATTTAATTAATAATACATAATATATGTTAATTTTGGAGCTAGGTAATAGAATTTAACATTTTTCGGAAACATTTTTTATTTATTTACATGTTGTTTTAAAATTATGAAATGTATGTCACAAATCTTAGCAGTTTATGTTGACTAATTTTCTAATGTCTGTATAAGAATCTAGTTACAAAATATTTAAATTTTAATTATTGTATTTATTGGTTTAAGATACAAAATACCTAAATAAAATTTAAAACACATACATTATTTCGAAATATTTTTAGTAAATTGTCCTGTTAAATTTAATAAAATAAAAACTAAAACCTAAGTAGAAAATTATTAAGTAAAATATTAAAACAACTATAAAGTATTTAAACCTTACCTAATATTGCATATAATTAATTTTATAATAACTACATCTTAAAATAATCAAAACTTATCACTATTCTTAAAATATCGTCTTGAGAAAAATGTTTGAAGTAAAACAAGTCAGGGACGCACTCTTCATTGAGACCTGAAAATAAATTACATTTTTCAAAAAACTTAAAGTTTAAAGATTTTCTCTTTGACTTGTTATTATAATAAATTATATTACATAAGTAAACAATATGAGGTTTAACTTACATTAGTCGTCTTCCAGGCAAGTCAGACAGGTCATTTTGCTGTGTTTTCCACAAACAGGGATGCTGCACAGTGCTCACATGTTGAAAGTTTTGTTGCCAGTGCGGTTACATAATCCACATCGCTTCCTCTTTCTCTGGCCTTCTTCTTGTTCTTGTTCAACATCTTCTTCTTCATATTTTAGAATTGTGCGTATATTCATTTTGATGGACTTAGGCAGTGGACCCTGTAGACGGCTCCTCATGTAGGGTGATACTAGTTCCTTGGCTAAGCTCTTCATCCAATGTCTTCTTAGGGGTCTGCCCTGTCTGTTGTTCCAAGCGCAAACAATAAAAGAGTTCAATCCAACTACATTGAGTAAATTATAAAAAGCTGTCAGAGGCCATCGATTCGTTTTTCTTGAGATTGAGTACAGTGAACACATTTCGTCTACTACATCGACCCCCCCCTTTTGTTGTATTATAAAAGGTTATAATCTCCGGTTTTTTTTTGCATCACCAGAAGCAGGATCAATCTTTCTGCTGTGGCGCATGTTAGACACCAAAAGAACAACCTTATGCTTCTTTGGAACATAGGAAACAAGGGTTGTTTGGTTTTTTCCAAAACCAAATAGTGAGGAATTGATGTCCCGGCCCTTTGTAACCAAAAACTGTTTCGAGATTTCCGTCTTGTTTTTCCTTATGGTCCCAACTAGTGTAATCTTATGAGTTTACAAAAGTTCATTGGATAACGGTAAGCTACTCGTAGTAAACCAATTATCACAGGTGACGTTTCTATTGGTTCCACTAATGGGTTCCACTAGCCGAAGTACTACTGGGATTGGTGTTTGCCTTATTTATGTTGTAAGGTCCTGGAAGGGGATTTCCCAGATAAGCTTCCATGTTCAGAACATAAAATGTACGGGAATCGACTAAGGAAAATACTTTTAACCCATATTTGGCCGGCTTGCTTCTCATGTATTGGCGAAAAGGGCACCTTCCCCTAAAAGCCCACAGCATTTCATCGATTGTCGCGTATTCTCCGACAGAGAAGTTTTCTACACATTTCTTCACAATGAAGTCAAACACTTCACGTAATGGAGCCAATTTATCTTCTGCCATCCTGGGAGCACGTTTTCTTTTATCATCAAAGCGTAGCATTCTTAGAAGAAATTTAAATCGCTGATGGGATAAGACACATCGAAATATTGCAGCACTAGTTCCTTCGTCACTCCACAATTCGTCTTTGTTTAGGTGTGCAGATTTTAAAACTCCTGCATAATATAAAAGCCCAAAAAGAGTTTTGATCTCGACAATGTCCGTATGTTTTGCATCTCTTTCTCGTGTATAATTGTCTACATTTCTGTCAATATAAATATTTGTGTAATTTACAATCTTTTGTATAATTTCATCAGTAAAATAACACTGCTATGCTTCTAAAGGAGTTTTAGCATTTTTTCCATTCCCCTTTGTTCCTGGCAAATGAATAATAATGTTTCTTTGCCTTGTACGGACAGATTGAGTCGGTTCTGCTTTTGTCCAGCGCGTTCTTTTATCTTTTCCTAGGTAATGTCCTCTATACGCAAGAGGAATTTCATCATCCGAGACAGGTCCATCATTTTCCGAATCTTCGTCACTCTGCTCTGTATCTGAATTTCTGCAGGCATCGCCCTCTCTTTCTTCTATTTCATCTACGTCACTTCCAACATCAGTTTCAGCTCCAGTTTCAACATCGGATTCAACATCTTCTTGCAGGGCCTGGAGAATTCTGTTTTCATCCAACACTACACGCTCTGCCGCTCTAAAGGGAGCACTTGTACTTGAGCCTTCAGCCATTTCACTTAGTTTTTGAACAATAATATAGAATACAAAATTATATGCTATAAATGTTAATAAAAACACCATAAACGCTAAAAAACACTGTTCAAAAAATAATTTGATGTAAGACACTTTGACAATGAAAACGGTCGTTGCGGGTCACGGTGACCCACACGTGTCTATCCCGGACACCAGTCTCGCTTAAACTGAACAAAACTGTCCTGAGTTGTAGTGGGTGGGGAGGCAGGCAGGTATGCGAAAGGCCGGAAAAATCAATATTTTTGTACAGTCAGGACAGATGACAAAAGTCACGTGCGGGTCACTATGACGCACAGCGACCACTGCCGGGTTAATAACACATTCGGTTTTTAAGTTATCAATTCATAGTTTGTGTTCGTGATTTCATCAATACATATAGTAACTAAAAATTAAGTGACAACCAATCAAATTATTCGTAGTAAATTATAAATAAATTAAAAAGCACCCAGAGCTATATCTATTGGCACATGCCAATAACCATGGTAATTGGCACCTAAATGCCAATGGTTTGGGCGATGGTTATTGTCAAGGGTAGGAGCAAATAGTGCATTAAATGAAAAACAAGTAGGGCTGTAATTAAACAAAAAACTGTCACTTTATTTACTTATTATTTAACATAAAACTTCATTTAACGCTTAGAAAAAACTTCAAAATATTTTCATGGAATTTTAAGTTCATTTACTATTTCTTCTCCAAATTGCAAGCAGGCTTTGCACACATAAATATTTTCATTGTCTTCAAGGGAAAAGTCACCCAAACAGTTCTTGTGAAAAGTTTTACTGCACAGATCACATTCAACTTTTTTCATTGAGTCGATAGCTTTGAAATTGTTGCCACACTTGTAGCACAATCCTAGACCTACTTGGCGATAATCAGAGTTGTCTTGAGCGACCTTGTTAGAATATACTTTTTCTTGAGGTTTTAAGTCTTTCTTGTTTTCCGATTCTCTGCAAGTTGATTGTTCTGCTGTGGTTTACCTTTTTTCTTAAACTTCAAACCTTTTCATTAAACTTCACGACTTTGATTCACCGTTAGGTGCCTAAATCCCTCGTCACCGAGACAATTGTAGGCCCTCCAACAGTCACTAACAATTGTGGTACCTGGCAGAACCCATTGTTTAATTATGTCGAGCAAAGTGTCCCTATTTAAAATGATAAATTTTCCATTGTGGGGAAGATTATTTATCATGCTATAAGTTATGTTGTCAAAGCCTGGGGCAGTATTCTTCTTTTTAGATGAAATTACTTTCTCTAATTCGGTTATTGTAAAGTTGTTTTCCAGTACGTGAGTAGGCCTATTTTCTGGTATTGATTTAGGAAAGTTGATCTCTGTAAGTGTTGCAACATAGTCTGGTACAATTTGTTTCATGGCCTTGTCACACAAATCTGTATTATATATAAGAGGGTCTGAGTAGTCAGGGTTCTTCTTTTAAATTTTTTTAACGACTTTCCATGCATATTGTGAACATTTTTTGTCACTTATTTCAGCACAAAAGTTTTCCCATGCTATTTTTTTCATGTTTTATGATTTCTTTCGCTTTTAGTTGTGCTCTTTGATAATTATTGTAATTATAGGCTGTCATGTTAGTTTTAAATATTTTAAATAATAATCTACGGTGAGAAACTGCTTTAGAGCAGTTTGGAGTCCACCATTTTTTTGTCGTAACATTAAGAATGTTGTATAAGTTTTCTGCATTACAATTTTTATTTTCCGAGAAAGGCCTATTATTGTCAAGACTTATTTCGTTGGATATTTTTTGTTCTAAGAAATTTTTATAGTCTGTCCATTTAGCTTTAGTATAATTTCTATGCGTTTTGTTGTCTCTGTTCAGTATTTGGTCATCCACATTTTTATCCATGGTAAAGTTTAAGATAATTGGAAGATGATCACTTCCCATTGGGACGCTATAGATTTTCCATTTTTGTAAGTTTAAGTACATGTTTGGTGTTATAAATGTAAGGTCTATGGTCGTTGGTCTTCTATATAGAGTAGGAACTGTTGTATGTACATTGTCATTGGCTAATATGAATTGAGAATTATTGTATGCATCAAATATGTCCTTGCCTTTCCGGTCAGCATACGAACAATTCCAGAATGGATGGTGTCCGTTGAAATCACTGCTTAAGATTTTGTATCCTTGATCATCTTCAAAGAGCTTATTCCAAAATGTCAGAGCAATTTGTTTTTCGGGGCGGTATATGTTATATATGGTTATTGGTGCTTTATATTTTTTTATTTTAACTATTGATATCTGTATAGGTTCCTGAGTAATAAAATCTATTTCTTCGTATGGAATGTCTTTATTGACCAAAAATGCAATTCCCCCATAACCGTCTTGCCTGTCTTGTCTGATGACATTGTAGTTTTGGTGTGTAATTTTAATTTCTTTATTGAGCCAGGTTTCTTGGACAATTGCTAGGTGGATTTTTTGTTCTTGTAAAAAATGGGTAAATTCAAGCCACTTTGGTTGAATTGATCTAGAGTTCCATTGAACTATATTTAGTTGCCCTATTTGGGATTGTTGTAAAATATTCATTTAGCGAGTGGAGGTAGTTGGGGATGGATTTAACAGGTTATTGTTTCCTGCGAGGTCTATATTATCACTAGTATCTAAGTTTTCCTTGGCTGAGAATACTGGGTCATTTAAATAGTAATCAAATAATTCATCTAATTTTGCTTCGGGTAGTGTTTTTCCTGTATGCTGTTTCTAAGCTCTTCTATTTTTGCTTTTACCCGTCTTACCAGCCATTCCCTATCGTTGGGTGGAATTATAATTATTATTGTGGAGGGTTTTTGATAGGGTTTCGGATTACTATTCTTTTGGCTATGGTAAGTGTGGTCTAATAGGTTCTTATTGGGTTGATTTTTATTTCGTCTGTTAGCCTGCCTAATATGTCTTTGGTAGGAGAAAGTTGATTCTGTTTCAATTCTTTTTCAAGACTATTAAGTGTTTCAAATTTATTTTTCAGAGGGATTCGGTTTTGCTCTGCTAGGGATTTTACTGCTTCGGAGTATTTTTTTGGTTGAACTGGGATGAAGTTAGGTTGATAAGTTTTTTTTTATTCAATAGGGAAGAACTGGCTCGCTGTAAAATAAGATTCTTTATGTAGGCTCATGCGGTTCATAATGTTTTTTTGCCGGATGAGTCCTGGGCAGTTTCTGGAATTACTGATGTGTTCTCCGCTGCAGTGAACACATTTCAGTATTTTGTTACAATCTCCATCATGGAACGGCTCTACACAGTTTCGACATAATCTTTTGTTGTTACAAGGGGAATTTGCTACGTGCCCATAGAAGAAGCATCGGTAGCATTGCCTTACCATTATTTGGTAAGGTTCTACCCTCATCAATACGTGATTAAGTTTTATTTCTTTTGGTAGTACGTCAGAGTCAAAGGTTATTTTCATGTAGTGTGTGTCTACTAGTAAGCTTTTTTTAGTTCCATTTTCGTTTACTCAGATTTTTTTCTTAAGTCTATACGCATTTAGAATTAGGTTTTCACTAATTGCTTCATTATTGACTTCGGACTCTGTTACCTCCAGATCTATGAAAACTACTCCTACAGATTGTACCCGCAAAGTGGGTATAAATGCTTTGTAACTCACCAAATCTTGTCTGCTTATTAGTTATTAGCGGATACATAGTCTGAGCGTGTTATAGTTACGTTATTTCCAGATCTCTTAATAAATTCAATACCATTGCATTTTTTAAGTATTTTTCCAATTTGGAAGGGGCTTATTTTCTGTTTATCTATGCTTTGAACAACTACTTCCCACTCAGGCGCGGCTCCAGAATGACTTCTCGGGGGGGCAAACCGTGCAGGTTGCCTACTTACAGGGGCAATAAAACCCAAAAAAATCGTGAAATGAGAAACAGGGAATGGGGAAGTGTTTACACGAAGAAAAATGAGGGCACATTAATGGTACAGTGCAATAAGAGTATTTTATTCATGAACAATTCTAAAAACATAACATATCGAATTTCCAATTTCTACTACTACACTGTCAAGCTTAATTAATCCAAAGCAAATTCTAGCCGATGCTTACCATCTCTCGTCTTAGCAAATCTATCTATTACTTTTTCAATATCTACATTAACATCTCTGTGCGTAAGCATGAGGGCCAATCCAGTTAAGCGGTCTTGGCGCATTGTGCTTCTTAGCCACGTCTTAAGACGCCTCAATCCTGAAAATGACCTTTCTGGGGTTGCGTTGCTCACAGGGAGGGTAGTCAAAATAACTAAGAGGTGGTTAATTAACTGGTATGCCTCCTTATCGCAAGATTGAAGAACATCTGCAGATGACTTTGACTTTGGTAAGTTGTTTGGATCCCCTCTCGACCACTTACTGTACCATAATTCCAATTCGGCGCTGAGCTGCAGTTTTGCCATTTCAGGACTACTGCAAGGCAACAATGAAAAAAATGAGTCTACAAACTGTGTGGCTTTTTGTTTTAGGTCCAAGTCAGCCGCAGAACTTAGCATATTCTCTGGTAGAAGCCAAGGTAAATTGAATACTTGTATTACTTCGGGTGGAAATCGGTCTTTAAGGTCCATCACAATGAAGTCAAGGAGAGGATTGAAGACGGCTAGACGGAAGTACTCTTGCGGTGAGTCCGTTGAATAGTTATCTCGGAATCCTTGACGGATACATCTTCTTGGAATTCGAATGACGACATCAAGAATTTTGGTCATGTCTTCGATTTTCTTCCAGATGCCTTTGAAGTGCTCAACATTATTCTCACGGCGCGAAGACAAAACCGACACAAGGTTAGATATTTCTGACGTCGCTACGTCCAAAGTGAGTGAGGACTTCTGTAACAGTTTACTGACAGGCAAGGTGGTCGCGAGAACATCACTAAGACAGAAAACAGCTGTAATATACTTCTACTATTATTATTATACACTTTAAATAAATGGTTAAACTTAATTTGTATTCTGATTATAGTTAGAAATAACAAATAACTCAGTATGATATAAATGTGAAATTTAATGATGATAAATTAATTGACATACAAGTTTGAATTTTGAAACAAGATGGAGGATACAATAATGGTAAATTTTTAAATACAATTCTTAATTTTTAGGGCAGGGTGGTCGTGCTGGCTTAATGAAATAGAAATATTGGGTATTTTTTTTTATAAAAGATATTGTAATTTTGAAAAATAATTTTGTTAAAATTTTAATTATATTAATTTTGAATTATTAGCCAAATCGAATGTTCCTGGGTTTTATGTTCTTCCAATAAATCACTAATAAACTTAAAAGGAATTTTCTCACCCAATGTCTGTCTTCTGCTTCTTTGTACTTCAGTGATAATAAGAATTTAATAAAGTAACCTTTCAAATACTGCTGAATAAATGTAACCAGTTTCTTTATAATAATAATCTTGCTTCACTTCTTCCAGATCCCTCTCTCCTCTTCACCTTTCAAATATCTGCTCTCTTCACTCTTCAACAATCATCCCTGCACACTGTATCACTGACTTTAGTTCACTTTATAACTTTTGAATTTTATGTGTAATAAGGTGAATTTTGATTAATTTTGATTTCGTATTTATTATTGTTTGTAGTTAAATTTGAGACAATTTATAAATAATTATTCCTTAATTATTATTACTAATAAATTTCTAAATTAAATTAGGCCTAAGTATTGAAATGAATGTGAGATGGGCGTATGAAATGAGTCATTACAATATCCCCTCAGAAATCATGTGAAATAAATGAACATGGTTTCGATACAATGACGAATGAATAGCAAATGATACATATGGATGTGTGATACTTAAAGAGAAGGATGAACCACATTAAATGAGTGAATTAATTGATGATCTTACATACTATTTAATAAATTGAATTGACAAACAAACAATAGGGAAAAAGAGAACAAAATTAAAATTAGGGTTAGGTAGTATTTAAGCTAAGCCAACGAACAAAGTTACAAGTTTCTTAGTATACAATAAACAAACAATAGAGAAACATTAGATCAATGGCAAATATTTACTCGATGTCAAAAGGACATAGTTTTATTTTTTTTGAAATACACTAATGAATTGTGTACCGTTATAGCGGTATACTTTCCACTAACAAATTATTATCCCCTCCTGATAGGAAAATGTTTATATAGTATTGATTAAAAGTGTCTATGTCACTGGGTGTATAGTTGCACTGTTTATTTGGGGAAATAGTATTAATTTCACACAGGTCCCAACGCATCAACTTCAGTATATTCTGTAGCGTTGTTGACCGAGTTTTTATATGGCTTCAAAGAGGATATATGATAAGGTCCATATACATGCTCTTGGGATAAATCAGAAATTTGGTAGGTCGATTTCCCGAGGATTTCTTGAATTATGAATGGTCCTTCGTACACTTCAAATAATTTTGATGTTTCACCAGCTATAGCTTTAGAAAGGTGATGGGACTTTACCAATACTTGGTCATTAATTTGGAGAGAAACTGGTTTTCTCTTTTCATTTATCTTATCAGATCTCTTCTTTCTACTTTCTTCAAGTTTACGCCTTGCAATCAGTAGTTTGTGTTCGATTGGTACTTCTTCAGCTAGAGGGTTTGATACATATTTTTCCCAAAATCTGATATTTCTTGTTCCAAACTGTAGTTCGTTTGGTGTGAATCCAGTTGATTCATGGTAAATTTCATTAAGACATTCATTTATAACAGGTACATATTTCACCCATCTCTTATGATTCTGTGAACAATATGTTCTGAGACAGCGCTTTATTTCTCTAATTGGCCGTTCTGCCAAATTAAAACTGGGGTGATACACTGGACTGTATATTAATTGTATGCCGTGGGATTCAAATTTCCTGATCCATTCGTTACTTTTAAATTGGGTTCCGTTATCTGATTGAATTCGTTTAGGAAAACCGTAATTAGGAAAGTGATGGTGAAATAATTTATGTAATATACTTCTGGTTGTTGCTCTTTGCAGTGGATAAAGTTTAACGAATTTGGTAAATATGTCAATAACAATTAACATGTATTTTGTATTTCCTACACTAGTCGGTAAGGGACCTATGATGTCAACTGCTAACTGGTCATTCTTCTCTCTGCATTTAACTCCTTTGGCTTGACTGTTGAGTGGATGGTTGTTGATTTTGCAGCGCTGACATTTATCACATGATGATAACAGTTGCCTGATTGTTCGATGCATATTCTTGAAAATAAAATTTTCACGCAGTAACAGGAAACATTTTTTTGCACCGCAGTGTAGATAATAGAGATGGCATTCTAGTATTAGTGGTTTAATTACTGATTCTGGGATGACTATAAGCCATTTGCCCTTAAATTTTTGTAGTAAAGTGTTGTCATATAAACGATAATTAGTATATAATTGTTGAAATTCATTTGTTTCCATAGGTGACTGTAAGATTTCTATAAGTGGTTGTAGTTTAGGGTCTTGATGTTGAAGCTGAGGTAAGTTTCGGAGTTGATCTTGTAGATGTTGGTCGGGAATTCTCTCGATGTAATGAATAGATAACTCAGTGAGGTTGTTTGCATCGCTTGACATGTGTTGTGGGGATATACGACTGAGAGTGTCAGCAGTAATGTTGTCCGTCCCTTTGCAATGGATTATTTTAAAGTCGTACTCTTGTATAGCCAATATCCATCTTGCTAATCTATTGTTTAGCAAACGGCAGGTTTTCAAAAAAGTTAAGGCGTGGTTATCTGTAATTACTGTTAACTTAACGCCCATAACAATGTATCGACACTTCTGTAGGCAGTGGATTATAGCCAATAATTCCTTTTCGGTTGTGGTGAAACGCTGTTCTGCTGGTTGTAATGTGCGTGATATGAACATAATTGCGGCTTTTTCGTTATTTTCTTTTATTTGATATAGATGTCCGCCAATTGCAAATTCGGACGCATCGGTCTGTAAGTAGAATTCTTTGGATGGATCGGGGTGTGTTAGAGTGTTAGTTTTTATGAACAGCTGTTTAATTTTGTTGAATGTTGTATCATCATCTCTAGTCCAATGAAATTTAACCTTCTTTGACGTTAGCCGTAATAGTGGCTGGACTGTTTCAGAGAATTTATGAATAAATTTATTGGAATAATTTATACATCCGAGGAATGCTTTTAATTGTGTACGACTTCTGGGAGTTGGGAAGTTTAGAATTGGATTAATCTTACTGTTATCCATACGAAGACCTTCATTTGTTAGAGTAAAACCTAGGAATGGTACAGAATCTTTACAGAATTGAGATTTTCCAAAGTTTATTGTCATGTTGGCTTCAGCTAGCTTTTTGAATATGTATTCTAGGTGTTGTAGATGTGTATTGAAATCGGGGGAAATGATACATATGTCATCAACGTAAATTGCTGTGAAAGCTTCTATCTCATCATCAAACACGTTATCAAGAGCTCTTACTAGTGCAGCTTGGGAAGTAGAAATTCCAAATGGTGTGACTTTGTACTGGTAGGTCTTGCCTCTAAATTGGAATGCGGTGTATTGACGCGAAGTTTTTAGTAAGTGGGATTTGCCAATATGAAGCCGTTAAGTCTACACTGCTTATAAATTTTGCGTTTCTACATTTACTCAGAATTTCGCTAACACTGCGGTTACCTTCGAAATCTGGTTTAATTATTGCGTTTACTTTGCGGGCATCTAAACACAATCGAATTTCTCCAGACTTTTTAATTACTGGGATGATAGCATTTACGTAGGTACTTTTGCTTCTCTCGATTATGTTAAGGTTCTCCATGCGTTGAATCTCAACTTGTACAGCGTCTTGGTATGCTTGAGGTACTGGATAGGTTAATGATTTAAAATTTTTAGGATTTTCTATATTTAATTCGTGTTCATATTTAGTGCAACATCCGGGTTTGTCTGAGAAAACGTCCCTATATCGGTATAGTAGATTGATCAAACATTGTTTTTGTTCTTCATTTATGTAGTTATTAGGGATTAGAGTTTTCATTATATCTTCCACCGACATATTATCTTTGGATGATATATTGTGTTGTGTATCAATGTAATCATTATTCTCATTATTAATCTTGTTATCTTCCCATTGTTTCATAGTGCCATACTCATTAAATGTTGACATTGAGTCATTAAAATCTTCCATAAGCATAACGCCTTGTTGAGTGGTGATTTCACATAAGTGCCCTTCATTTATTGCCATTACAAACTTCATTACAACATTTGTATTGTTTATTTTCATATTTATCGTATTATTATTAAAGTTTAGCTCTGCTTTCCATAATACTAGCATATCCATTCCTAAAATCACTGGTTTGACAAGATGCGGTACTATAAGGAATTGTATGTGAGTAGTCTCGTCAGCTACCGTGATAGGTACATATATGACTGTTGATTCGTTTTGAAATGTTTCCAATAGCAGTTTTAATGGTAGTATTGGCTAGAGGCAGTTCTTCAA
This sequence comes from Homalodisca vitripennis, assembly GCF_021130785.1. NCBI lineage: Eukaryota > Metazoa > Arthropoda > Insecta > Hemiptera > Cicadellidae > Homalodisca > Homalodisca vitripennis. The sequence goes on along the minus strand of NW_025776583.1, from coordinate 438,227 downwards.
ATGGCTTTAATGATTGTTGGTTATCCATAAACCAAGACTCTGACAAACAAGTAGAGGTAAAGGTGGTAATATGAGCCCCTACTTTCTTTTTTGTAAATAATAATTTTATTTTTTTATTTTTACCAAATTATTTGTGTTGGACTTCAACTAGAACATTTGGTGAATATATTTATAAATAATGCAGTCAATTAATTAAACATAAAGTGAAATAAAAAATAAAAAATCAAAACAAGACGTATTGTTAAAAAAAATTTCTGTGCTGGTATTATGAGCCCCTAAAGTAAATACATGGAAAAGAGTGTTAAAAATGACAGTCATACAAAAATATCCTATATGAAAATTGTATTTTATTAATTACAAAACTTTAACAGTGTAAAAAAGGTGTAAACAAACAGAAAATATTTTATGGTCTGCAAAAGTCACAAACATACACATCTTTTTCAGCCCCAGCACAATCATTGTGTGCCCACATTTCACACATCATGCACTGGATCCACAGTTCTCCTCGATGATCGGCTGAGTAAAGTCCTTCACAAAACATACAGGGCGTATGCTCATCTCCGGGATTATCAACTCCCACAGGCATTTCCAAAACTGACTCTCCGGAATTGACGGAGCAGTCCGATTCATCTGAGTCCTAGTCTCCGAAAATTTTCCGTTTTACAGACTTGACAGTGTTTTTTGTCTTTGTTGCAGACTGGATTTTTTCCTTTTTCCTTTTCTCTGATTCTTCTTTTTTAGCGTCAGTCAATTTCTTTTTTTCCGCTGCTTCTAGCAGAGCATTTTTGTAGGGTGATGATGTGACCAGAGCAGCTTTTGACGGTTTCGGTCCTTTGTTTGAAACTTTTTTTCTTAGGTTTGGGTACAGGCCATATATCCTTTGGTGACACAGCAGTTGTCGAATGTTGTTGTTTTCCACATTCACCGGATGGACCTGCAAGGTCTAGGTCTTCAGTGGACGGTCGAAATAAGGTGGATGTGATGGGTTGTAGGTGGGCTTCGGTCTCGGGCGGGTTATCCTCACTTAGACTTTGGATAATCTCTTCAGGATCATCGACGTCCTCCTCTGAGTGTTCAAAGTTGTGTACCATTTGAGGCTGTGTCGGCTTTCTCTTTCTTGCTTGCAGTAGGGTTTCCATGTCGAATGTCTCTTCAGATGATGGTGCAAAGTCTGCAGCAGTGAAGACATTCCTGTTGCATGGATACAATCCGGTTGTTTTAAACCCATTCACAGCTATCGACCCTGTCTGGCAAGCTAGGTACGCTTGTCCTAGAAGCTCTGCAATGTCATAGGGTCCCACTCGTTTTTCGCCATGTCGAATATACCGGCGTATTTGTTCACTGTAGTGGTGTTTTAGTGGCCCCAGGAATGACTTGTCTAACGGTTGTAGCTTATGTGACGTGTGTGGGGGCAAACTAATGATTGATATGAAGTTATCCCTCGCAAGATTCACAATATCTATGTTTTTTGTGTGAGAGTTGTGACCATCTAGGATCAGAAGTACAGGATCTTCTTTTGTTGGCTTAGTCTTCTCAATAAAATGGCGTAGCCAGTCTGTAAACAGGTTTGATTGTATCCACCCTGAAGGGTGGCACCTACCAATCGCCCCTGGTGGAGCACCTTTCATAAGCAGATCTGTCATGTTTTTTTCTTGGGAAAATTAACATGTGCGGAATGAAAGTGCCCCCTGCGCTCATGCAACAGATGACAGTCACAAGAGAGCCTCTTTCAGCTGAGCTAAGAGCTCCCACTTGTCTCTTCCCCCGTAAACCAATCACTCTGGGAATTTTACTCTGAACCACAGATATCCCTGTCTCGTCGACATTGAAAACTCTGTCGGCTGGGTATTTGTGTTTCCTATACTCAGCTTCTAAGATGTCGAAGAAATTGTTTACTGCCTCTTCATTGAATCCATTTGCCCTTGAAAATGAAGTTGCTGAAGGTTTCAATACAGATAATACATCCTTGTGCCGCCTCATAAAATGGTCGAACCAAGCCCTACCAGCTAACCCCTCTGTTTTGAACGGATTTTTTATCCCGTTTCTTACACAAAGTTGGTAAGCTATTCTGCGAACATCTTGTCTGGTGAGACCGTAAAACTTGCTCTCCATCTGAAGCAGGTACTCAACAAGCTCCATTTCCAGCTGGTCTCCCATTATAGTTTTCCTTCCCAGACGAGTGGCAGCTGCTTCTTCTGGTGGCTTGTCACCTCGAGCAAGTCTTTGCAGAGTCGGTCTTGGGACAGAAAATTTCTGAGAAGCCTTTTTCAATCCCATTTCTTTGTTCCTAATCGCATTTATTGCCATGACCATATCATCGGTATTCCAATTTTTTCTTTTAGGTTTAGGTGCCTTGCTTAAACTCTTTCGTGGCATCTGAAACAATAAAAGTAGGAACACAAGTTGTAGTGCATGTAATATGAGCCCCTTAAAGATGGGGCTCATATAACAGGCACAGAAGGGGGCTCATATTACCGACATCGCCATATTGAATTTCCTTCATCCATAATCTATCTTTGTTACTGTCTGAATTATTGATCACCCACAATAAATCAAAGCTTAAAACCTACTCTATTAGATTACTTAGCCTATTAGAGTTACTGCAATCAAATAGTAATCATAATTAATGGCTAAAAAGTACCTTTTTAAAGTTTCTTAGTTGAAGAAAATACGAACACCTGTTGCAACCACCAACTATCATCAATAACTGAACCAGAGTGCTCTAGCGGCCTAAACAGGAACTTAATTTAGTGTTTCCATCGATCCCCACTAGATTGCGTGCGCTGTATGACCAGATATATTGGGGGCTCATAATACCTACAGGGCTCATATTACCACCTTTACCTCTAATAGATGATCCGGAATCAATTAAGGCATTAGTTTCTACATTATTAATTTTGATGTTAATTTCTGGACATCTTATTTGTATAGGATTAGTTATTAGTGGATGTTCTATTTTTTCCTCAAAAAGGAAATCTTTATCACATATTATGTTATTAACTTGAAATTCACTACTACGGTTATAGTTCGAAGAATAATTCTGATTTAAATATCCGAGGTCGTTATTTTCTAGCGCTGTAGTTTCGTATTTTATTTCTGGTGCGATGTTTCCTCGGTTCCGTTCTACAGCGCGCAGCCGTTTCCCGCCGCTGGAACGTCTTCGCTGCGGTCGTTGCCGGTACCAGAAGGTAGATTTCGAGCATTTTCTCCCTGCCGCACGATAGTGCATACTTGTGCCTGTTCTGTGGTGGGGTAATGTCTATCGTTTCCTGGGTAGTAGTGAGTATTCTGTCGATTTTGGTAGTGGTCTTTGTATGGTTGTGTCTTACTCTTGAATTCATTATCATTACGACTGTTGTATGAGTGGTAATAGTTCTTGTTATGTTGGTTTCGATCATTATAATGTTGATTTTGTCCGTGATATTGATTCCTTGGCTGATATGCTCTTTGTTCAATGTTATTATGTGGTGTGACTGGGGATTGGTGAGGTTTCTGGTGTATTGGCTTATAACCAGATGAATTGTGATTTTGGGATGAAATTATTTTGTTCCGTTTTGGGCCGTCTCGGATGTCTTCTCGTTGTAGTAATCGTTCAAACTCTTTAATGGTGTTAATGTTTTGAACGCTCCGGCTGTCCTGAATAATTTGTTCAAACCGTTCCGATAAAATGGTGACGATTTCTTCTTCGGTTATTGGTGGGGTAATCGATTGTAGTGTGATAACACGCTCGGTGAAGTATTCAGCACAAGTCAATGTTCCATTACTCTTGTAATGTTCTGATTCTATTTTTGCACGTATGCCGCGTTGCACATCACGACTCCAATATTTCGTAGTTAATTCGTGTGAAAAATCCTCCCAGTTTTTAATATCGTGTTTTATTAATTGGAACCATCGTGACGCGTGACCTTCGAGACTACTTTCTAATATGTCAATGAGATGTTCAGTGTTAGATGTGTGTGTGAGTTGCACACGACCTATATTTTTTTCGTAATACCTTCTAATTTTTTGTAAAAATTCCATTGGACTGGTAGAACGTCCGTTGAATTTTGGCACTTGTCTGTCTACAGAATCTCCTCCGGTACAAATGACTTGCAATGGTTCACATGGTTTCGTCTCAATTTGAGATTTAGATTTTATATTTTCTAATTCACATTCATATTTATTAATACACTCGGCTAGATTGTTTATTCTATCATGATTGTTTTGGATTTGTGCATGGGCGTCATTTCAGCTTTTTAACTGGGGTGGCAAGATCTACTGGGGGGTATGGAATACCCCCCAGGTGGAGGGGGGGTCCGGGGCCCTCCCCCGGAAAATTGTAAGAAACTGGCTTTAAATTTGTTAGTATTTTAAGCTTTTTCAAGCTATTTTTACAAAAATTTTACTGCTAACAACTTAGCCTAAAACAATAATTTTTAATGAATTGAGTTATTAACTAAACCACAAGGTCCACAAGTGAGGTAATTATTGTTCACACACAACTCAAAAGTGTGCCCAATTTTAATTTATGTGTGCCCAGCCCGTTTGTTTTTTATAAAAGGAAAAATCAAGTAAACATGATCAAACAAATTTCACTTTATTCTATGTAACCAGACTGCATCCACAAGTTAGTTTTAAACAAAATGAAGCCTTCTCTTCTGGCTTGAATTGAAGTCATCAATTACTTTTGAAATGTCTATTTCTACACTCCTTTCAATATCCAAAAGGGCTAACGAAGACAACCTCTCCTGGCCAATAGAGTTTCTAGTATATGTCTTTAACCGCCGTAAGCATGAAAAGGATCTCTCACACGATGCCGAGTTCATTGGAATTGTATAGTACAAACGAAAAAGTTCAAAAAGCATAGGGAACACACTTTTCAAAGATGTTTGTACAAAAACGTCAGCTCTTTCTTGGATACTTTTGCTTCTTTATTCCTCCGTTCTGTTAAAACAGTTTAGTTCAGACAGAAGAATGTCATAGTCTAAACTATAGTATTTACACACATACTGTACACTGGCTGTGTCTATATCACTTCCACCTAGAACTTTGCTTAAGTGGTTAAGTACATCTAGGTTGTTTTCTTGAAGCCTGGCCTCTATCTCCTCGCTTAGGATATCAATAACTGGCCAGAGGATTGAAACTTTGTAGTACTGTTGTACAGATTCAAATGGAGCTTTACTCCCACCCCCGATTTTTGAGGGAATTTTGCCCTTTCTTGGCAACTCGGCAGCTCTAAACCCGCACGTGTCAGCAATTTCTGTGCAGTGATTGAACAACTTGGTGAAAAACTCATCTGTTCTGAAGGATTGCAAAACTTCAAGTGTGCTGTTTTTTACAGATTTCACAACTTCATAGGTCACACTGCTTGACTGAAGGGTCTTTGACAGTATGTCACATTGTGTTAGAACTCTCCTGAGTAATAGAAGGTCAAATACAAAGTTGAAGTCCTCCATATTTTTCAACAAAGCATTGGCTTGTCCACCACTGTCAGGGTCTGTTTCAGAAATCTCTCGTAGTGTCGTAAGAGTGGCATCAAAATTATCTAACAAAGAACGCACTGCTTCGACACGGCAAGCCCATCTGGTATCACTCAAAGACTTCAATGTTGCTGTTCCACCACTAAAGCTTTTTGCACTTTTTTGAATGTTTTCAAAAACAGCATGTCTTTTAGTTGATTTCTCAATGAAGTTGTAAAGACTTTGAAGCACAAAGAAGGTGTTTCTTATTGAATTCACGCTTGTGCAACAGCTTACAATGCACAAGTTCAATATATGTGCATTGCAGTGAATGTACATTGCCATGGGGGCTTCTTGTATAATTCTAGCTGCCACTCCTTTGTAGGGACCCCTCATGTTCGAAGCCCCATCATAGCACTGAGCACGCAGATGTTTAATATTCAAGTCCAGTGAAATCAAAACGTCCTTAAGTACATTTGCCAGTGTATCGCCATCAGTTCTTCTAGCACGGTAAAACCCCACAAACGACTCATGAACTTCTAGTTTATCATTAACATGTCTCAAGACAATAGCTACTTGCTCGTGCTTTGCTATGTCTTGGGTCTCATCAGCTATAATGGCAAAAACATTTGCATCTTTAACTTCTTTGGCAATGTGCAACTTAATTTGTTCCCCAATTATGGACAGAAGCTCATTCTGGAAAGTCGCTGAAGTATATTGAAAATTTTTGCGATGCTCTACAAAGAATTTGTTTACTAAACTATTATCTTTGGAACGAAGCCTCATCAGCTCCAAAAAGTTTCCTCTGTTTTTTGAATCTGTAGATTCGTCATGACCTCTTAGAGCAATAGATTGTCTCCCACAAAATATCAGGGATTCACACAAAGCCTCTAAGTACAATCTGTTTTCTTGTACTTCTTCTGAATACTTTTGATTTACTTTTTCAATAACAGTGCCACTTTTGTCGGCTTCTCTTAAAGAACTGAGTTTAGTGTTACTACTTCGATGCGAGTTACTCTTTTCATGATTCTCAAATACTTTTACAGCTTTCTTCCATTTGGAAAACCCACTGAGTGTAAATACATTTTCTGCATTTTTTTCTTCTGGGCTGTAAAACGAACGGCAGGCAAAACAGAACGCTTTGTCAGTTAGAGGACTGTATTCCAGCCAAGGATACAGTTTATACCACTCTGGCCTAAATTTCCTACCATCCGTTTTAGGGAAATTTAATTCTCGTGGTTGGAATGAGCCTTCCCTAAAAAACGCCTTAGCCAAACCTGGGCCATGAGCAGGATCACGTTTATTAATTACAGTGATTGTCAATTGGTCAGATGAACTAGAGGAACAGCTAGGACTCTGCACTTCATCTGTAGGAGTAGTTGTGGTATCTTCATTTGTAGTTGTGGTTGTTAACTGAGCCGATGACGAATCTAAAACGTCTACTACAGCCGGTTCTGGTTCATGTTCCAAAACAACTCCTTCTGGTAGTTCATCTTCTAACCGTTTCTTTTTGTTTGCTGGGCCTGAGCTAAAGTAGGACAGCAACGAACTCTGCCCTTTTTTGTTCTTCTGAGCCTGAAAAAACCCCATTAAGAATAGCAAAAGAACATTTAAATAATGGCAAAATGCTACTAGAACACAGAGTCCTAAACCTAAAATTAATACAAGTCTAATATAACATGCATAGGCTTTGCACAATTTTTTTGATTTTGGGCGCTATTGTGTGTGACACTATTTCTCATCTCTTTGTTTTGACATCGTACCATTTGATAGGGGATTGAAAGGGCAACAAAAAAGATGCCCTGACATTTGACTTCAAGTTTATGGTTTTCATACAATTTTTTGTTTACAATAAAATGTTTAAACAACTAAAACCATAACCGTAACAATGCAGAACTAACTGGCAGAACTAATAAAGTTAGAAGTTGAGGTTATGTTTTTTGGGGGCCATTTATTGAAATCTAGTCAGTAAAAAGATTTTCTATTTTTCAGCATTAGGCCTAGTTGGATGTAAACAAAGATGGGGAAACTCCAGAAACTGACCAACACCTAAGTTTAACCTACGAAATAAGAAATAACTGAACTAAACTTACCATCTCTTAGTCCATGCAATCATACGACGGTTCACTTGAAATGTAATTCACATCGTACTGCAACTGCACTAATCGAATACATCTACTGAGGAGTAAGGTTAAAGTAGGCAGGCGACACGACAGACGTTGTCTGCTTCTAGCTGTAAAGACAATATACTACAACAGGTGCCCTGTTGCCAAATCTCCCTCGCCAACTGTGTATTACAGAGTTGCCGTTTCCAGACGGCAGACGAGAAGCAGCCTACATTGCTCATTCTCGCTCTTCACGCATTTAATGTTCCTTATTTCATTTCGTAAATTCTACTACACCAATATTTCATTTTAAGTTTATGATTTACAAGTTTTTAAAAGACGTGCTATCTTTCTGTGCTAAACTAAGCAAAATTAATGGAGAATTGATAAAGTTAAAAGGTTCCCTATTGGTAGACTTGTATTTTCCAGTTTTAAGTAAGTTATATGTAAATTATTTAGACATTTACTTCAAAATTCTGGGGTGGCAAAATACCGGGCTCCACAATTCTGGGGTGGCAACTGCCACCCCTTGCCACCCCCAAATTACGCCTATGGATTTGTGGTTGAATTTCATTTATAATGGTTTTGATTTGTATTTTATTTGTTTCCGCGTTTTCATGTCGTACTTGGTCTATAGCATTTTTTATTTCAAAAGCAATTTTATTTTCTAGAGTTTGATTTTTGTTTTGTACCGATTCTAATATCTTGAACTGTTGGTTATTCATCTGTTGGTTTACAAATGCCTTATGTTCTTCAAAACTATGATTTAATTCTCCTCTAATGCTGTCAGTGGATTCTTTAATTTTCAGGTCTATTTTTTCACGGAATTGATCTTGATTGTCCCTTATAGCGTTCAATTCATTTCGGAATTCAGTTTGATTATCCCGCAGTTCATTAATTTGTGTCTCGAGTGTCTCCCTACAAGATTTGATTTCATAGCTAAGTTCGATTTTAGTTTTAGAAATACAATCACTTATTTCGTTTATTTTTGCGTTTAGGTTTTCGTTTAACTCAGATTTAGTGTTAATCAAATTTTCATTAAGTTGTTTTAAACCGTTCATGATAGCATGAAGAGCTGTCGATTGGGATTCGTCAGCGGTTTGTTTATTTGACCTGTCACTGCCAATGGCATCAACTGATTGAGTATAATGAGAATGTTCAACTACGTTTAGTGTGGGAGGCGCAGTAGCTCCATCTTCACGTCTCTGCAGGGAATCAGGGAAATTTGCCGCGTAGGTGTTGGTAGCACTGTTTTCATTCATCCGTGATTGGTTGTCGACCGCTGTGAGATTGTTGACTTGGTTAGCGCGAGGAATTGTGGGAGTTTGTTCTGCTTCTTCTCTCTGTCCGCTTTTGTCTTCGATACCGGGATTAATGGCGTCTTTGTTTACGTTTAGCACTTGGTTATTTTCCATATTATCTGTTAGGAATGGGTACCGTTTAGGGTATCTTAAATTAAAATCACGGGACATTAATTGCGATAAAAGATAGAATAATATTACAGGACTAATGTATTGTTAATTAAATGTTTAATATAGTGAGTTATTAAATAACCTATAGCCTATTGACAGACAATATGAATAAATGACAACTAACTACGTACAGTACTTATGTCTAGGCTATTGTTACGATCTAGAAAATTGTCTCAAATCAAAGATTATAAATATTTCATTAAGCCACTACGTTGGACGCCAATTTTGTAATATCCTACTATTACTACTATTATTATACACTTTAAATAAATGGTTAAACTTAATTTGTATTCTGATTATAGTTAGAAATAACAAATAACTCAGTATGATATAAATGTGAAATTTAATGATGATAAATTAATTGACATACAAGTTTGAATTTTGAAACAAGATGGAGGATACAATAATGGTAAATTTTTAAATACAATTCTTAATTTTTAGGGCAGGGTGGTCGTGCTGGCTTAATGAAATAGAAATATTGGGTATTTTTTTTTATAAAAGATATTGTAATTTTGAAAAATAATTTTGTTAAAATTTTAATTATATTAATTTTGAATTATTAGCCAAATCGAATGTTCCTGGGTTTTATGTTCTTCCAATAAATCACTAATAAACTTAAAAGGAATTTTCTCACCCAATGTCTGTCTTCTGCTTCTTTGTACTTCAGTGATAATAAGAATTTAATAAAGTAACCTTTCAAATACTGCTGAATAAATGTAACCAGTTTCTTTATAATAATAATCTTGCTTCACTTCTTCCAGATCCCTCTCTCCTCTTCACCTTTCAAATATCTGCTCTCTTCACTCTTCAACAATCATCCCTGCACACTGTATCACTGACTTTAGTTCACTTTATAACTTTTGAATTTTATATGTAATAAGGTGAATTTTGATTAATTTTGATTTCGTATTTATTATTGTTTGTAGTTAAATTTGAGACAATTTATAAATAATTATTCCTTAATTATTATTACTAATAAATTTCTAAATTAAATTAGGCCTAAGTATTGAAATGAATGTGAGATGGGCGTATGAAATGAGTCATTACACAGCCACAAGGAAAAAGGGGTCTGTCAACGCTGCGCGGAGCTGGACAGCCATACTAGATGAAGACGTATCGGCCCATTCGCTGATTTCATCCAGACACTCGATAACTTTAGACAAATCCACTGTGTACTGTAGAACACCATCATGGCGCTCAATCCACCTTGTCTCGCAAAGACCTGACAGTTGATGACCCAGCTTAGTTTTCAAAACCGTATTTCTCTTAGGAGAGTCATCAAAAAAAGTCACACAGCTCTTCATCGTTCCGATGGCATTTCTAATGCTGATAACTTGATTTGACTTCGAAAGGGACAAGTTTAATTTGTGACTGAAGCAGGGAGTGCGAAGGGCGTTTCTCGCATACTTCTGTATCTCTTGCACCGCACCCTTCAACTCTGAAACCATTACAGAGCAGTTATCTGTTGCAATTCCAATGCATTTGTCAAGGTTCAGTCGTAGCTTCTGCAGCATGCGTATAACGATAAGCCCTATTGCTTCCCCTGTTAACTTTGTTTCAGTTGCAGGTTCTCTTCGTTCTTCTTCCTGTTCATCATCCTGTTCTGCTTCATTCTGTTTTTTCTCTGTTTCTAAAATGTCGTCAAATGTGTCAATGAATCCTACGAAGCTTTCGTGGACCTGCCCTGCACTTGTAACGTATCTGATGACTAGACTCAATTGAGATTTGTGTGATATGTCCGTTGTTTCATCGAACATTATTGCAAAATACTCTGCGCTACGTACTTTTTGTAAAATACTTTCAAGAATTTCATCACCAATGCAATTAATAAGGCCATTTTGAGTATTCTTCCCCACGTACGTTGCCCGGGCAGATGAAGTCATCAGATGTCGCTTGAGTCTCCCATCACCTGATTGCGTCATTAACCTAAGTACTTCTCTAAAGATTCCCTGATTGCATACAGCACTGTTGACATTTTTTCGAAATACGTAGTTCATCTTTTTCAGGGTACAGTTCACCGTCATCTCTATGACCTCGAAAAGCTAAACCCTGCCGCCCAAGAAACATGCAAGCCCTGATGATTGGTTCCAGCCGCTCTCTATTGCTTTTGATTTCATCGACGCGTTGCTGATTTATTCGGCTTGCAACTTGAAGTTCCGGCTTATGGTAAATTAGCATGAATTCTTTGCTAGCCTCAACAGCTTCTTTGTGGTATTTCAAGCTTTCATGGAAATCTAAGTGACCATCCTTACCCACCAGTTTCTTGAAATTAGTAAGTGGTTCACTCACAAGTTTGCCCAACCTCATAGCCTTATTATGACCTGCTTTACCGCTCACTGAAAACAAGGCGCAGTACTTGCAGTACAGACCTCTATCACGATGAGAAAGAACAAGCCAGGAACGATATTTATCTAAGTGCCCTTGGTTCAAATATCTTTTCCTTAAAGTCCCATCTTTATTTTTCATAGAGGTGGAACTGAATGGTAAATCATAATCAGGGGGTGGCCGCCAAGGATTTTTCTAATAATTGGTACTTTTTGTGATCAGAAATAGTTTCCCCTTTGCCTATACAATCACCATTATCATTCGCAACCCAATAAGAAGAAGCACTGGAGGTACCAGGAGGTTGACCGATGGGTTGAGTTGGCTCCGGGTCGCTGATAGTTGATGAGGGCACGGTAGGTAGAATAGAAACGGTATGGGCCACGCGCATGTTCCCCCACCACTGACGACGTCAACGGGGCCCACTCGCTGCGGTGCCCAGCTCATAACAACGTTACTAGTGCTCCTTCCCAGCATTGTTTTATTGCGTTCTTGCCATACTCTCCAATACAAATTTCCCGCAAGTCGTATTTTATAACTGAAATGATGTTTTGTCTGCTATTAATTGTTAATAAAAGCTTTAAATTTAACGAATATAATATTATCAATACACATTGTGAATAGTACAATAAATTACACTAGGTCTACACTTGGGCCTACATAGCTGCATTGATATGGTGATCCGAATAATATTTTACACATGAAATAATATTATTGTTAGTGAATTGAAATTTAAAATATTACCATCCTAAATGCTTACAATAATAATATTATAATTAAACATATAGTTTGTCGTGTCAAACAGTGTGCTTGAAAAGTCCCGGAATGGTTTTATTGTTTTACCATTTCTTGTGAAGCAATGAGACTTGGCATAAATGTATCAATATTACCCACAAATATAGATTTTTTATACAATTTTAAAAATACGTTAAAGGAAACGTTAGGTTAAAACACAAATAGACAAAATAATGCATTAGCAGAGTTATTATGCATTACTTACTCGGTTGAAATTATTGAAGTTTAGCTAGCTTTTTTGACTCTTTTCTTCCACAATTTGTTTTTTTTGTTTCCATAATGTTTCCTCTTGTCACTTTTCTTCTTGTTCATTGCTTTTATCCTGAAGAATGTGCGTGTTCGCACAAAGCAAAGAATTGCATACTCATCTATATTGCAATATTTGGTTTTCAAAACACTAGTCAGAGTTTTCATTACATTGCAGTCTTTATTAAGGCTATTTACACCATGAAAATTGTTAAAGTCGATTTCCATATTTTTCACAGTCCATTCCCATTCTCTGGTCGGTCTCATCAGAGCTCCACGTGATATAGCAGAGAGCCAATCGTTTTGTGATGGGAAATCTTTCGTTGGATGACCATAAATAAAATTTGATTCCAGTTTTTTCTTCTTTACCCTATAGGCTATATATCCAGCCAGCATTTGAATCAAATCCGTCTTTTCTTTAGTCAAAACATCATATTCATTAGTAGCTACGTTTCCGATATCTCCTGCTATTTCTGGCTCAATAACTCCTATCAACTCATCTTCTTCTTGTGGGTCAACTTCTATAAAACTACTAGTTTCACTTTGTTCAACTTTTTCCTCAGAGCCTTTTTCAGCAGCACAATCGAAACTGTTCAATAAATCAACGCTGAGGGTGGATGTCTCTTCACTTTGACAGTTTCCAGTAGCTACAATAGAACTTGCAAAGTGGCCTAAAAGTAAAGCTTTTATTCGTTGTCCAACAGCTATCGGTAGAGGGTGGTCATAAAATCGTCCAAGCCCACGAATCAGGGAAAAATACGATTCAAGGATGTCCTGATTGCACCTGGCTGCCATGATGTAGGTAAAGCCTTCAGCTCTCAAATCATTGTACAGTCCCTGAATACTCAATATAGAAATAAGAAAGCCATTTTGAAATGGTAACAAGTTGGACTTTCCCAAGACACGCATAGAACTGAACAAATCAAAGAGCTCATTGAGAGCGTGATTTTGCTCTGCTAAATGTAGCCCATAGGCTACCTTTAGTTTGTTGCATGGGTGATTAGGCATTCGCGAATTAAGAACATCAAAGCCATTGTTAATGATCCTAATAAACTTCACAATGGATTCATTTCCGGGAAAGTTAAATTCAATTGCTGTAGCAACTGTCCCAGAGAGTAGCTCTGCGGCTTTTCTTACATTTTGCCTCTCGGTACCTGACAAAAGTATATGAGAGGTGGAAATTTTGTAAGCAAACTTCAAATCCTTTTCATGTTGTAGTTCAACGAGTTTAGAAAAAATTTCTTTTGAAACTACTTCGCCAGATTTCAATTGATAACCATGATCCAATAAATGGTTCCTACAAAGTTTAAGCAAATGTGGAACATCAAAAAACGCCCAAATTTGACGAGTGGCGTCAATTGGATTTTTTAAACTAGTTACTTTGCCAGGTATAATACCCAAGGTTTTCATAAGCTTTTGGTTAGATGGTCCCATGTCACTTACAAAGGCCCTTACTCGAAAACCTGTAGCTTCCACCTTTGCAATGGTTTCAAACAAAAGTGCCTTATCTACAGGTCGGTCAAAATCATAAAAAACGGGTTGCTTCCACTTACCTACTATGCTTCTGACCACAATCACTTGTACCATGGAATATGGACCCAAAATTCGATCTTCCACATTATCATAACATAAGTCAGAGTTGACCTTCATTTCATCGTAACATAAAACCACGTTCTTTTCAAAATCACTAAACACGTTAACTTGAGTTTCCATAACTTTTAAACTCATATCAATGAAACCTGGTTTTATAGAAAAGTGACTTAGCCGACGTTTAATAGTAGTCTCACTTGGCAGTGGGTGCTTTAACACATCTCTAACGAATGAAAATGCCTTTTTTGAAATACATCTTAATGTAATTGCCTTTGAGACATCCTCTTGGCTCCAACTCCTACACTGACCTTGCAAAATATACTGTTGTTGTGATTTTGTAAAAAGAGATTCATATGACTTAAGTTTATTTTCCAACACGGAAATTTTTGCAATTGCTTCGGCTAATTGCTTATTCAACAATAAATTATATTCTGATTCACTTTTGTCGTTTACTATAAGGTTTTCATCATTGGTTGATTCTGGAATCGCATCAGACGGTTCATCTATGTTGGCGATCTCACAAAAAATGTTACTAATTTGTTTTTTTGTTTCCCTACTTTCAACTCGTTTTAATCGTGAGATTGCACGTTCATTTAAATTTGACAGACCAAAGAAAGGAACTGCTGTGTTCTTTAAAATCCTTCTACTTTTCGTATTTAATAACTCAGATTTTAAGTCTCGCTCGAAATCATGTTCCCCAAAATGGGCTGAGCATACTTTGGCGTTATCGACGTTAAATTCATCGGCCCTTTTGCATGCATTTACCCATTGTTTTCTTAAATCAATATCCGTAGGGAAACGATGAAAAGATATTCCCGTTTCTTTAGAATGTCTTGAATGGTTTGAACAACCAGCTACTGCACAACACGGCATTATTATTATTACATTTCACTAGGCCAACACATAGTCACATACGGTACTTTTAACAAAAATTAAGACTGTAAATAACTTAAAACTTAAATATATCAACATCAAACGCACTATAGACACTTCACTCAGCCTACTGTCAGACACAATGACAAAAAACGCGGGAAACATACAGCCGAATGACAGCCGGAAACAGACAGTAGCTTGTAGTTCCACGTAACCAGGTAGCGGTGAAGTCGGCGCTGGGCCCCGTTGACGTCACATGCTACTGCGCATCCTCCTCGCGACCCCTACCGTGTCTATTCTACCCACGGTAGGTAGAATAGAAACGGTATGGGCCACGCGCATGTTCCCCCACCACTGACGACGTCAACGGGGCCCACTCGCTGCGGTGCCCAGCTCATAACAACGTTACTAGTGCTCCTTCCCAGCATTGTTTTATTGCGTTCTTGCCATACTCTCCAATACAAATTTCCCGCAAGTCGTATTTTATAACTGAAATGATGTTTTGTCTGCTATTAATTGTTAATAAAAGCTTTAAATTTAACGAATATAATATTATCAATACACATTGTGAATAGTACAATAAATTACACTAGGTCTACACTTGGGCCTACATAGCTGCATTGATATGGTGATCCGAATAATATTTTACACATGAAATAATATTATTGTTAGTGAATTGAAATTTAAAATATTACCATCCTAAATGCTTACAATAATAATATTATAATTAAACATATAGTTTGTCGTGTCAAACAGTGTGCTTGAAAAGTCCCGGAATGGTTTTATTGTTTTACCATTTCTTGTGAAGCAATGAGACTTGGCATAAATGTATCAATATTACCCACAAATATAGATTTTTTATACAATTTTAAAAATACGTTAAAGGAAACGTTAGGTTAAAACACAAATAGACAAAATAATGCATTAGCAGAGTTATTATGCATTACTTACTCGGTTGAAATTATTGAAGTTTAGCTAGCTTTTTTGACTCTTTTCTTCCACAATTTGTTTTTTTGTTTCCATAATGTTTCCTCTTGTCACTTTTCTTCTTGTTCATTGCTTTTATCCTGAAGAATGTGCGTGTTCGCACAAAGCAAAGAATTGCATACTCATCTATATTGCAATATTTGGTTTTCAAAACACTAGTCAGAGTTTTCATTACATTGCAGTCTTTATTAAGGCTATTTACACCATGAAAATTGTTAAAGTCGATTTCCATATTTTTCACAGTCCATTCCCATTCTCTGGTCGGTCTCATCAGAGCTCCACGTGATATAGCAGAGAGCCAATCGTTTTGTGATGGGAAATCTTTCGTTGGATGACCATAAATAAAATTTGATTCCAGTTTTTTCTTCTTTACCCTATAGGCTATATATCCAGCCAGCATTTGAATCAAATCCGTCTTTTCTTTAGTCAAAACATCATATTCATTAGTAGCTACGTTTCCGATATCTCCTGCTATTTCTGGCTCAATAACTCCTATCAACTCATCTTCTTCTTGTGGGTCAACTTCTATAAAACTACTAGTTTCACTTTGTTCAACTTTTTCCTCAGAGCCTTTTTCAGCAGCACAATCGAAACTGTTCAATAAATCAACGCTGAGGGTGGATGTCTCTTCACTTTGACAGTTTCCAGTAGCTACAATAGAACTTGCAAAGTGGCCTAAAAGTAAAGCTTTTATTCGTTGTCCAACAGCTATCGGTAGAGGGTGGTCATAAAATCGTCCAAGCCCACGAATCAGGGAAAAATACGATTCAAGGATGTCCTGATTGCACCTGGCTGCCATGATGTAGGTAAAGCCTTCAGCTCTCAAATCATTGTACAGTCCCTGAATACTCAATATAGAAATAAGAAAGCCATTTTGAAATGGTAACAAGTTGGACTTTCCCAAGACACGCATAGAACTGAACAAATCAAAGAGCTCATTGAGAGCGTGATTTTGCTCTGCTAAATGTAGCCCATAGGCTACCTTTAGTTTGTTGCATGGGTGATTAGGCATTCGCGAATTAAGAACATCAAAGCCATTGTTAATGATCCTAATAAACTTCACAATGGATTCATTTCCGGGAAAGTTAAATTCAATTGCTGTAGCAACTGTCCCAGAGAGTAGCTCTGCGGCTTTTCTTACATTTTGCCTCTCGGTACCTGACAAAAGTATATGAGAGGTGGAAATTTTGTAAGCAAACTTCAAATCCTTTTCATGTTGTAGTTCAACGAGTTTAGAAAAAATTTCTTTTGAAACTACTTCGCCAGATTTCAATTGATAACCATGATCCAATAAATGGTTCCTACAAAGTTTAAGCAAATGTGGAACATCAAAAAACGCCCAAATTTGACGAGTGGCGTCAATTGGATTTTTTAAACTAGTTACTTTGCCAGGTATAATACCCAAGGTTTTCATAAGCTTTTGGTTAGATGGTCCCATGTCACTTACAAAGGCCCTTACTCGAAAACCTGTAGCTTCCACCTTTGCAATGGTTTCAAACAAAAGTGCCTTATCTACAGGTCGGTCAAAATCATAAAAAACGGGTTGCTTCCACTTACCTACTATGCTTCTGACCACAATCACTTGTACCATGGAATATGGACCCAAAATTCGATCTTCCACATTATCATAACATAAGTCAGAGTTGACCTTCATTTCATCGTAACATAAAACCACGTTCTTTTCAAAATCACTAAACACGTTAACTTGAGTTTCCATAACTTTTAAACTCATATCAATGAAACCTGGTTTTATAGAAAAGTGACTTAGCCGACGTTTAATAGTAGTCTCACTTGGCAGTGGGTGCTTTAACACATCTCTAACGAATGAAAATGCCTTTTTTGAAATACATCTTAATGTAATTGCCTTTGAGACATCCTCTTGGCTCCAACTCCTACACTGACCTTGCAAAATATACTGTTGTTGTGATTTTGTAAAAAGAGATTCATATGACTTAAGTTTATTTTCCAACACGGAAATTTTTGCAATTGCTTCGGCTAATTGCTTATTCAACAATAAATTATATTCTGATTCACTTTTGTCGTTTACTATAAGGTTTTCATCATTGGTTGATTCTGGAATCGCATCAGACGGTTCATCTATGTTGGCGATCTCACAAAAAATGTTACTAATTTGTTTTTTTGTTTCCCTACTTTCAACTCGTTTTAATCGTGAGATTGCACGTTCATTTAAATTTGACAGACCAAAGAAAGGAACTGCTGTGTTCTTTAAAATCCTTCTACTTTTCGTATTTAATAACTCAGATTTTAAGTCTCGCTCGAAATCATGTTCCCCAAAATGGGCTGAGCATACTTTGGCGTTATCGACGTTAAATTCATCGGCCCTTTTGCATGCATTTACCCATTGTTTTCTTAAATCAATATCCGTAGGGAAACGATGAAAAGATATTCCCGTTTCTTTAGAATGTCTTGAATGGTTTGAACAACCAGCTACTGCACAACACGGCATTATTATTATTACATTTCACTAGGCCAACACATAGTCACATACGGTACTTTTAACAAAAATTAAGACTGTAAATAACTTAAAACTTAAATATATCAACATCAAACGCACTATAGACACTTCACTCAGCCTACTGTCAGACACAATGACAAAAAACGCGGGAAACATACAGCCGAATGACAGCCGGAAACAGACAGTAGCTTGTAGTTCCACGTAACCAGGTAGCGGTGAAGTCGGCGCTGGGCCCCGTTGACGTCACATGCTACTGCGCATCCTCCTCGCGACCCCTACCGTGTCTATTCTACCTACCGTGGATGAGGGGGCTGGTGAGGGCGACTGCATTGGCGATGGTGATGGAGTTGGTGACGGGGAAGGCGACGGTGACATCATCGGAGACGAAAATGAAGAGCTGCCCGGGGCCGGCACCGACTCCGTACATGGCCCTGTCACTGAGGTTGAAGCTGGTCTGTAGAAGGAGTCGATTCGGCGCGTCGTTGAGTTGGCAGACTTTAAACGCTTCGCCTGAAATTTAAAAAAACAACAACACTGAAATAAAAAAATATGGCCACAAAATCAGAGTATTTATTTCCAAAGCGCCCGCGCGTGGTAGGACTACGACTTGTCCTTACATACCTTTGATTCATCCCTGCTCTCATCGTCGCCTGCAGGACCTGGATTCCGTTCGATGCCTGCCTCCAACAGCAGCAAGAAGCCCACGAGCCCATTAAAAAACTCCTTCCGCATTTGAGAGTCTGCAGGTAGGATGCACTCTGCGACCAACCCAAACTTGTGGTGCTACAAAAGGAAACAACAAAAAAAGCAACACGTAAATATCTAAAATTTCTATTTCATGCTTGCATGTACCGTTCCTGTTATCGTTATCAGTGCAAAGAAATTAAAGGATGACAGTAATCTTATCTTACCTGGCGCAACGCCTTGAGAATCGCCAAGGGTTCTGTGTCTGATGGGAACCGATAGGGGTAGCATCCCGATGCCGCGCCATACCGCGTTCTCGCCACAGGCACCGCTGGCCTCACCCTTCCAGCGTGGGTGCCCACGGCGGCCCGCCACTGGGTCACGTCGACACCCATAGCGCAGCGCGACACAGCATAGGAAGACGCACAACTTTCTACGATACGATTCAAGCACTGCACTGCCCTTTGCAAACAAGTACTGACTCGCACGACACGAACGCATGAAACAAAACAAAACAACCACCAGCCACCAGTCCAGCGCGAGCGCGAGACAGCAGCGACCGCCCGCCGAGCCGTCGAAGGGCAAGGGCGCGCGGGGAGAGAGGGCGGTGTCAATATCAGAGCCGAGCCGAGCCGGGCCGGGGCTGGGGCAGGGCAGGGGGAGGGCGGCGTCTTCTTGGAGGCGGGCGCGACGCGACGGC
The DNA here is from genome assembly GCF_021130785.1 of Homalodisca vitripennis. Classification (NCBI taxonomy): domain Eukaryota; kingdom Metazoa; phylum Arthropoda; class Insecta; order Hemiptera; family Cicadellidae; genus Homalodisca; species Homalodisca vitripennis. The sequence continues at coordinate 418,539 of NW_025776583.1, read as the reverse complement.
CGCGGCACCAACAGAGAGGTGTCTCGTGTCAAGCCAAGCCAGCTAGCCCCCAAGCGCGCGCGCGCGCTGGCCGCACACCGCGCGACCGCCACGCGCTTTGGCGCTCTCTGTTCTAGGTCCTAAGTCTCGCGTAAAATGCCTAATTTTTGCCATCCGAGCCTGATTCTCGGGGGGGGGGGGCAAAAGCCCCGTGGCCCCCCCCTGGAGCCGCGCCTGTTCCCACTTGGTTGCATAGAGAAATTATAAAACTCATTAGATAGAAGGAACCAAAACACTTGATACCTTTTTGTAAAATATAGAATGGTCATAAGTAAAAAGGTTGATTTTCATATGATTTTTACTATTAATACAGCTTCGGATGAGGCTTGGTTCTGTTTTGCAAAAAACATAGACGTCTGAGCTGAATAGCATCATAGTCCTATCTCATAATGCTAAAATTTGTGGGATGGATCCTTTTTGCATAACTACGTCCAATTAACAAAAAATAATTTTTAGAAATTGTAAATGTTTTACAGCCGTATTTTTCGACATTGTTTATTGTATGAGAATTGTGTCATAACTGACAGAGCGCGGTGTACACCATACCCCATGAGTTTGCGTAAACATTTCCATCCACGAATATTTTAATTGTTTTGCTTAACTCACTCATGGCTCATAAATTCATTCACATACCATATCATACATGTATATAGACATTTCTGTAACAGTTTCTACTATTGATGTTCGTAGAATAGGACCATAGTTGCATGGCAGAGTAAAATTTGTTGGTGTTGGGTATTTGTAATATAAATTAAAAATACATAACATATGTTTTAAGAAATTGTAATAACATATTTGTTGTTATCTTTTAAGTTTGTACCCGTTGAATTCCAGAGTCCAGAGAAGAAAGAAGACAAAAGAAGAAAGTGGTGTTTTTTTAGCGGGTATGCCATCAAAATACTATCTGGTGGAGAGCCCCACACTTGTTCGCTTGGTTACGGTAAGACCAAGCATTCGTGCAGCAATGCATTTTTTCACGAGCTCAAAAAAAGTGGTTTGTGTCATATTAAATCTTACTTTTTTTTGTAGCTCTCATTATTTTTAAAATTTCCTGACTACATGGAAAACAAGTACGAGCATTGTCTGATAAAAAGGTAGTGTATTACTTAAATAACTACTAAGTACAAACCACAAGGAAATTCAAATTCATTACAAATTCTGATTACACAAATGGTCTTCTGACGGTCGAAGACCAGATGTGGGTACAAAGTATTATTGCGGGCACTTGTTTGGTTTAGTCTCAGGAGTGGCTTTTAGTCAAGAACGCCCGTCTAACGGAGCATTTAATTTAGACGATGGGACCTCTGACGGCTGACACCACCTTTTTGACGTTGGTATATTGAAATTCAGCATACAGAACATCTGTGTACAAAATTTCATTGCGGGCACTTGTTTGGTTTAGTCTCAGGAGTGACTTTTATTCGAGAACGCCCATCCTACGGTGCAATTAATGTAGACGATAGGACGTCTGACGGCCGACACCACCTTTGTAACGTTGGTATATTAAAATTCAGCATACAGAGCATCTGTGTACAAAGTTTCATTGCGGGCGCTTGTTTGGTTTAATCTCAGGAGTGACTTTTATTCGAGAACGCCCATCCTACGGTGCAATTAATGTAGACGATAGGACGTCTGACGGCCGACACCACCTTTGTAACGTTGGTATATTAAAATTCAGCACACAGAGCATCTGTGTACAAAGTTTCATTGCGGGCGCTTGTTTGGTTTAATCTCAGGAGTGACTTTTATTAGAGAACGCCCATTTAACTCTAGAAGTGGCAGGCACCGGATATACGGCGCGGTCGGCCGTCGTCTAAAGTAGGAAACCCACTATGGCTTGCTTTACACTACAATGACAATCCCTGCCCTCACAATTGTGAGGGTGAATTTTACACCTAGAAAATCCTAACCCTCACAATTGTGAGGGTTTTTTTTCTTCTTTTCTGTACAAAAACCTACATGATATTTAGAACAGTAACTGTTATCAGGGGTGTCTATGAAATGTTGGGAAAAGCAGGTATTTTTGTTGTTGCTGCAAGTTATAGTTTGTAGGAGCAATAGTGTTTCTAGTTGTTCAAGAGCAGACATGGAGGGAATAGGCAGGATCAAACCAAGTAAGTTTTAATTTTTTATATATTATTTATGTTTAGTTAATATTTTAAGACGTGCATACAGTAAGTTAAATGGTACATTTCTATTACATATACTACCTTTCTTTTCCCGAAAGTTTAAAAATTATCCAATTTTTTAGGTTGTAAAATCTAACTAGCACAATTGTAAGGGTTAGGACTGAACTAGTACTCAGGTTTGTTTTCGGTACCCTCACAATTGTACCTGAAATTTACCTACTTTCATGCAGCGCTAAAAGAGGTATTTTTTTATTTTAGGAAACAAAGATGAACAAGATATGATTTTGGAGGAGTTACTGAAAAGCGTTGGTGACGACTCAGAAATAGAAGGTATGTCGGATGATGATGTGGAAGAATCAACAATAGTCAACTTGACAAATTCTCTTAGGCAAGATCCACTTGGTCAAATCAAATCAAATCAAATCAATTTTTATTGCCAGGACATAATCACATGTATAGCAATAGTCAAGATATTCTAAAATTAATATCTAAAATTTAAAACTTTCACATCGCCTCAAACCACATTCAAACGTACAAATTTTCAGCCAACTCCACATTCATCCAGCCAATATTCCCATTTCCAGCGCCGGTAGTCAGTTTGCTAATTGTGCGGTCACCCAGTCGAATGCCATAAACTCGTCAGCACTGTAAAATGCTTGCGACACTAAAAAGCGTCTTAAACGAGTTTTTAACACCTTAGGCGTTGGGGCATTTCTTAACTGATCTGGCAACTTGTTGATGAACCGAATACCTGCCTGGGAGGGCAAGTGTTCGTAAACCCCCGTCCTGTGTCTTCCAGTTCGGTAGGCATCTCTGCCTCTTGTCTCATACTCGTGTATGTCACGGCCCCGGGTTAATGCACATTTGGACAAACAAAATGAGCTTGTCTCAAGAATGTAGAGACAAGGCAGAGTCAACAGTTGCAACGTTTTGAAGGCTTCTTTGCACGATTCTCGGAATTTCAATTTTGCGATTATGCGAATCGCTTGCTTCTGAATTTTGAATGCTCGGAAGAAATGGTTGTTTGCGCAGGCTCCCCATAACACCAGACCGTAAGTGAGGTGGGGGTAGATCAAGCCATAATACGCCGTCATCAGTACCTGAGTAGGGCAGTACTTGGCTAAAGATCTCAAGACATAAATGCCTGAGGACAGTCTGGAACAAACGTGGTCAATGTGAGCATTCCAAGTCAATCTTCGATCAAGGAATATTCCCAGAAACTTTGAACATTCGACTTCATCCAGCACTGTGTCTTCCAATAATACGGCTGCACCGTCATTGAGATTTCCTGATCGCAGTGCGAAAGTCAGGACGTTTGACTTTGAAGAATTTGCTTTGAGGTTGAGGCTATTGAAGTGCTGGACACAACTGTTGACGTCGAGAAAGCTTTGTTGTTCCAGAATCATTTTGGATTTGCTGGTAAAACAAAGTGTTGTGTCATCAGCATACTGCACAAGTTTCCCGTGCAGTAGTGATGAGTCTATGTCATTGACATAGATGAGAAAAAGAACTGGACTGAGAATTGATCCTTGAGGGACTCCATATCTCAGCTGCAACGGCTCGGAAAATTTGTTTGAGATTTGAACAAGCTGTTTTCTGCGGCTTAGAAATGAGCTAAGCCACTGAAGAGGCACGCCTCTGATGCCATGGGATTCAAGTTTGTCAAGCAGCTTCACGTGGTCGACACAGTCGAATGCTTTAGTTAAGTCGAGAAATACACTTAAAGTGAGATTTCGACTTTCTAATCCCTCTACTACTATTTCAACAAGACTCACAATTGCATCAATTGTCGACTTGCCCCTTCTGAAACCGAATTGGTGTTCAGAAAGAAGGTTGTGATTATTCAAAAACTGAAGCATTCTTTGTAAAAAGATTTTTTCAAAAATTTTGCTCAGAACAGGCAAAATAGAGACAGGCCGATAATTATTTGCAGAGCATGGGTCGTCTTTTTTGAAGATTGGGCTCACCTTTGCAATTTTTAGGAGCGAGGGAAAAACTCCTTCTTCGAATGACTGATTTATTAATTGGACTAGTGGCTTGGCAATATGCTTGGAGCATTTCTTTATAAGCCACGCCGACATCAAATTAATGTCGTTTGTTTTTTTGGGTGGGAGCTGCTGAATGATTTTCACGATCTCTTCCTCAACTACAGGAGCCAGTGCCAATGAGGAAACTGGTCCCTGTATACGCGTGGGGTTTACTTGAGGAGGTGGTGGACAAGGATTTTGCTCACAAGCAACAGATGCGAAAAATCTGTTAAACTCGTTCGCAACCTCAGTCGCATCCTCCACAAGCCTATCCCCAATTTTAATTTTGATTGTTTTCTGTGTTTTGTTTTTATTGTTTATGATGCCCCAAACTGTTTTAGAAATATTTTTTGACGAGGTGATTGATTTTGAGACATCATATGCTTTCGCGGCTTGGATCACCTTTCTGTAAATTCTTTTGTAATTTCGGAAAAAAAAATTTAAAATCTTCATTTGATGTGGTTTTCTGAATTTCGGAGAAAAATTTTAATTTCTCTCTCGAAACCAAAATTCCTTTAGTGATCCATTTATTGTTAGTCCTTTTGGGACAACATTTATTTCAGTTACTAAACAATAACGAAGAAGATTTAGAGGGGGAAGATCAGGTAGATATCTTAGAAGAGGAAATGAATATTAATGAAAATGAAGAATTAACAGATCTATATGAAGAAGTAGTACAAGAAGAAATGGAAATTGATGATCAAAACAATTCAGTAGACAGTAACATAGATCAAACCTCAAATAATGAAAAACAACTTCATCATAATAGTAGTATTAAGAACAAAAATAAGAATGTAAATAAAAAAGTTGGTGGTGATTATAAAAAAATAACAAAACACAAAAAGGCGAGACTATTATCAAATAAAAATAATTGGAAAGCTAAACAATTTTCCTGCCAAACATTTTCTACAGTTGTTGATGAAACACTAGAATGTCAAGTTCTAACTCCTTTAGAGTATTTTTGTAATTATTATGACGATGAATATTTTAAAAAGGCAGCCGAATTCACAAACCAGTACTGTTTAAGTAAATACGGTAAAATATTAAATACTGATGCAGCAGAAATCAAGAAAGTATATGGAATGCATTTAATTATGGGATGCATAAAATATCCCAGGCTGCGCATGTACTGGTCCATGGGTATTTCATTGGACCCAATACAAAAATCTATGGCTCGAGATAGATTTTTTCTGATAAGGAATTCGCTTCACGTGGTTGATGTAAATAACCCTCCACAAAATAGAGATAGACTGTGGAAAGTGCAACCAGTATTGGAAACAGTCAAAAGGGGTTGTGATAAGATTTTGCGTCAACCTAGCAGTTATTCAATCGATGAGCAAATGGTCCCTTTTGTAGGGAATACAACGTTAAAACAATATGTGCCTAATAAACCCAGACCTGTTGGACTTAAAAATTTTGTTGTTACAACATCTGATGGAATAATGCTCGATTTTGAACTGTATCAGGGTATAGATACCAATCTTCCAATGGCTAAAGAGATGGGGTTAGGGCCAGCAGTTGTTGTAAGACTGAAAGAGAGTATTCCTCCATTAAGTGTATTGTACTTTGATAGATATTTCACAACTATTTCTCTCATGGAAAAACTTATTGCTGAACAATTTTATGCAACTGGAACTATGATGACAAACAGACTTAGGGAAATAAGATTTAATCCAGAACATCTAAAGCGGGGGCAGTATGAAGAAAGAGTGTCTCCAGATGGCAAGTGGTGGCTTTGAAATGGATGGATAATCATAGTGTTGTTATTCTTTCATCGGTGTGTGGGAGTCAACCAGTGACACTCGTTCAAAGATGGTCCAAGAAAGAAAGCGTGTACATAAACGTTGAGTGCCCTGTAGCAATAGTAACATACAATAAGAATATGGGAGGAGTTAATCTGTTAAACCAACTGATTGAAGTTTACAGAACCTGGTTTAAGACCAAGAAATGGACACTTAAAGTCATCATTCATTTTCTTGATCTTGCTGTGGTAAACTGTTGGTTGCAATACCGGAAAGCATGTCGCGATTGTAAAAGGCCAAAGAAAGAGGTGATGGATTTATTAAAATTCAGGATGACACTTGCAGAGACATTAATTTCTCGACCACTGAATACAAGACCACTCTATCACAATGAAGACAGTGATGAAGAGGAAAATTCAAAGCCCCAGAATTGGCGTGCCCCTATGCCGGGGATTGACAAAAGGTAAGCAACATTTAATAGGTAATTACTGACAGCTATGATCACGAGTTACTTAAAAGTTATTTACATATTTAAGTGTGTAAGACATTTTGGTCATCTGAACAATAAATACTCTTATTTATAACATTCTATAATTCGAATTCGTTTATTTGTTTCAGGTTTGATGGATTTGAGCATTGGTCTGTAACAGAGGGTGGAATACCTCCACGGATGTGCAGAATGGAAAGTTGCTCTTCCAGAAGTAGAATCAAGTGTGAGAAGTGCGATGTGTATCTTTGTCTAAGCAAAGATAAAAACTGCTTTAAACAATTTCACCAGAAAAAAATAAGCCTCCAGTTCTATAAGACTCTCCAGCCTTATTATCAGATATATTTTTCTATAAGTTTATATGTGTACACATTATAATATCACGTTACTAATATAATTTCATAATCATAGGAAATTTTTATTTTGTTTTAAACAAATACAGTGATAAGCTACGCTATTTACTTGCCTACACTAATTTACACTCTTCCTTTAAAAGGTTTATAATTCCTTAATATGCGTTATAAGAAGTTGTAAAAAGTGTGATTCAGTTATTCATATCATGTAAGTGTTAATTTTTATAACATTGCTTTTAAGAACGCTTTCTACAAAATACCTAATCAACATAATTTGAGGGTTAATTAAAATAACCTAAACTTTAGGTAGAGCCTAACCCTCACAATCGTTTGTACATCGTGAGGGTACATTTTTTTGGTTACAAAATTTTCAAAAATTCTAAAAACCACTTATTTTGCCATTTTAGAACTACAACTACTTATAATTAATATATTTTTGTGTTTTTGCGATTTTTTATGTTTCAGAAGTCTAGAAGGTCTAATACATGAAAAACACTGGGTCTGAATGGGGTAAAGACGAATCAAGATGAAGAGAAGAAATAGATTGCATTGGGTACACCCAATCAATTTGAGAAGAAATGAAGTAGGTGCATTTTTACACTTTTTGAGGACTTGAAAAGTGATAGTGACAAGTTCTTTAACTATTTTAGAATGAATATTCAGAGTTTTGATGAGCTACACTTAAAAGTAAAAGGCGCCGCAAAACAACATTTAGAGATTGCATCCAGCCTATACAAATGTTAACAGTTGCAATCAGGTAAGAGCAATAGTGTTCTTTGAGGTGATTTAACCATACCTCAATAAAATACTGTACAGTGGTTGACATACCTTCATATCTCAGTTTATTTGGCTGATATTCAACTGTACAGCAAGTTCTTTGTACACTGTGTGGCAATAAAAATGTAATACTTGAATATTTTTAACATAGGTGTCATAATTAAAATACACATTGTTTTTATTATTGTTGTTATAATTGTTAAACCCCGATTTTATATTTCAATAATGACGCACATGTCTCCATAAAAACAAGATAAATTGCCACCATGAACATGAAAAACATGATGGTATGTTCATACCATCAGATCATAAAAAGCAAGTTGGGCTGTTATGAAGCTGGGCAAAAAACAACTCAGTCATCTGCATTAAATTATAGACACGTACACAATTACAGATGTGTAAATAAATACCAAGAACTATGTGAGCTTAACAGTTAAATATTACTTTATTGTTTAAAATATAATATTTGTACAGTAACTATACAATGTCACATGTTAAATATATTTTACAATGTTGAAATACATAGTAAAAATTGATTTTGATAGAATTCAAAGTTGAAGGTATCCATAGTGCTGTCTGTATAATCTGACAAGTCTGTAGAAGCAGGTGACACTGCACTAAGCACTTGGCCAACATTTTCATAGTAGTCGGTAGCAGATGTGGTTGAGGAACTCGCATTTTTTGCCGGGTATGAAGATTGCAATACATGATATCTACGACACATAGAAGAAACAATTTGGTCTTTTTCTGCCTGTATTGGAGAAGGCTGGCTTACTTGTTTTCTACGAATGGAATGAAAGAGTTTTTGTTTTTTCTGCTTTTTCATGTTTGAAATTAGTTGCATAACATTGAGTTGGAATTCTACTATCTCATCATCATCAAAAGTCTCAAGCGTGGAGATTATTCCGTTAAAAAATTATGTATGTCTATCAGGCTTTTCTTTTAATGCTGAGATTAGTTCAAGTTCAACAGGCTCCGGTCGTCTTTTTTTCTTGGTAACAATGATAGGCTTTCTAAAATGTCAGATCTCTTCATTGGTTGGTTGGTTATTTCTAGGACTTACATGCGTTTCACTACCTTCGTCATGGCTAAGACTAGCTCCGGAGAAGTCATTGGGCTGTGGGTCGATTACACTTTCCGATAAACTGTCATCTGTAGCACGTGCCTGCGTAGATTTTTTCAAAAACTGAAATTAGACGTTGTAAATATACGTTTTTGGTGGTTGTCTGGCACTGCCTGACTTCATTGCAGCTTTGTATTTCCTATCACTGCGTTGAAAACAATCCCGTAGATTGGCCCATTTTTCATAACAACTTTACTTAAAACAAAAATCAAACTTATAATATGCACTATGTATAGTTTATTGCCCTAAGTATGAATTTTAGAGTTTCATTACCCCCAAAACAATTACAAAATATTATTACTAAAAATTTGTTATTATAATGTTTTAGGTACCTTGCAAATTTTATCACGTTTTGTTTTTTCACATATTTGGCTAGTGGTTGTACATTCACGGATCTACACTACAGCTACAGACTTGGTGTTTCCACTATCAGTCAAATAGTCAGAGAAGTGTGTACAGCTCTTTGGTCTTTAAGATCTGAATGCATGCCAGTCCCCACCACAGAAACTTGGAAAGAAATTGCCAACAACTCCTCGCAACGAGCCAACTTCCCTCATTGCACAGGAGCTGTAGATGGGAAACATATTCGCATTGTGCATCCGTGTAACTCTATGTATTACAACTACAAAGGATTCTCGTCTATGGTGTTAATGGCTGTGGCTGATTCGCAATATAGATTTATATATGTTGATGTTGGAAGTTATGGTAAGGACAGTGACTCTACAATATTTTAAAATTGTTCATTATGGCAGGCACTACATAACGGTACACTGGGATTGCCCGAAGAAGAGTGTCTTCCAGGTACGAAGAACCCCAAGGTACCAAACACTTTTGTTGCTGGCGAAGCATTTGGGTTGCATAAGAATCTTCTACGCCCATTTGCTGGACATCATTTGACTGTTGGGAAAAGGGTATTCAACTACCGTCTTTCGAGAGCTCGGAGATACATAGAATGTACATTTGGTATCCAAGATGGCGCCGTCTAATAAGAATCCGTTATGTGGAGCTTGTCCGAAAAATGTTACAAGTCATTCTGGAGAAGTTATGTGTGAGGGGAGGTGTCTTAAGTGGTTCCATTTTGCATGTGCGGGGAAAGAGAGGAAAGATTTTTCATTTTCTAAAGGTGAAAAGTCTAATTTTCTATGTGACAGTTGTAGGGTGGATCCCGAAGATAACAGTGCCGTTGCAAGTGTCTTACCGGCTGCCAAACCTTTTATTAAAGAAGACTATAGTGCTACGTGTGATTGTATCTCACATATAAAAATTCTAACCGACCAAATTCTTGATTTAACGCAAAACCAACGTGATCTATGCAATCGTTTGGACATTGTGGAGGCAGAAAATGCCAGGTTATCATCTATCGTGAGTAACCACACTGAGGCAATTGGCGATGTTTTAATCGGCAATGATAATACAATTTCTTATTCTTGAAATCTACACACAAGAACACTAACTTGTGTCCTATGATTTTAAATGGCAATGATAGTTCTTATGCTAATTCTAACCAAGAAATTAAAGATAGTCTTGATTTGATTTCAGTAGCTAATAAATCTGACAGTCGGACATCTTTTTTTAGTGGCAGAAACGTTTCATCAGTGCTGCCAATCAGTTCTGTAGCACGAAAAAAACATCATGATTGAAAATGGGAAAAAAAGTCTGCGGTCAGCAACGGCTTTGAAAATAAAGTAGTTACAACTAATTCGGAGGACTGTGAGTCACCGACCAACTCTGAAGTTCAAGTTCCAGTATGTAACTTTGTCGGCGGTGACGTGACATCGGAAACGTTGGACTTGGAACAAGGGAATAATATAGGAAGTGGAGAATTGAACAATAACAGTGGGTTTGTTAAGGTTACCTACAAAAAGCGTAATAGGCCTAGGCCTAATACGAAAACTCAACATAGTTTACCTAATACGATGACAAATAAAAATAAAAAGCCCATGTTTTTGACAGGTAGGGCTTCTGTTAATAATGAAAGACTGAGGGCTGTGGAGAAATACAGACACATTTTTGCGTCTAGATTTGGTGAAAATGTTCAATGTGAAGATCTGAAACAGTACCTAAACGATACTGTCAGTGGTAGTTATAAAGTAATTAAACTAAAAAATAGGTTTCCAGGCTACAGCTCCTTTAAAATTGGAGTCCCTCTGCCACTTTGGGAGAATGTGTTCAACCAGGATGTCTGGCCTGCAGGTATTTATGTGTCACGCTTTAGATATTCTAGTAAGAGTGCTCCTGGTATGTCTTTTTTGGAACCCGGGACTGCAAAGGAACCGGGTACATAGGACTATTATCGTCAGTGCAAGTATATTGCCAAAAGCCTATTTTAAGTGCTTCCCAACTTGGGCCTAATGGACCTTGTGAAACTATACTTCACTTAGCCCACATTAATATCCAGTCTATAAGGAATAAATTGAACTTACTTAACATATTTAACAGCAGTACCAATTGCGACATACTTTGTGTGAATGAACATTGGTGTACCAAAGACGAGATTAATCTATATGTACCAGATAATTTCATCTTGGCTGATAGCTTCTGCAGGACATCTTCATACGGTGGAGCTGCAGTTTTTGTAAAGGAAGCCTTTCCACACCCTTTTTCGGTTGTAAATATTGACTCTATTTGTGAACCTAAACTGTTTGAATCTGTAATGATAGCCTTTGGTACTATAAAATTGTTAGTCATAGCTGTATATCGTACCCCTGATTCATCTTTAGATGGTTTTGTATATAAGTTGTCTCAGCTTCTTGATTTTGTTAACAACAATGCTAAGTATCGAAATTTTAAGATTGTTATTGCGGGAGACCTAAATGTTGATCTCAATAGATGCAGCTCTTCAAAAACTAAATTTATCAACACCCTCAAGTCCTACGACTGTTTTTGCCTCAACCATTTACCTACTAGAGGAAATTCATGCTTAGATAATTTTGTCTCAAACCTTCACCCCTCAATGTATAGTTGTAAAACAGTACAGGCTCATATTTCTGACCACCTGGGTCTGCTTTTAATATTTAAATTAGTCTGCACGAATGCTGATGTCTCTTCCTCGCCTGCTAATATGTCTGTAAAATCAAACTATACTTACAGAGTATTAAATGATGTTAGTATTAATAAATTAAAGTATAGACTAAGCAACACTGACTGGACAGAGGCAATTGCTGGAGATGATCTTGATGTAGCTTTTAACAACTTTATGGAAGTTGTGTCTCACAACTTTAATGACTGCTGTCCTTTGAAAACTAAGTTAGGAAATAATCTTGGCAATAAGGTACTAAAGCCCAAATGTTGGTATACACCTCTGTTAGCTAAAATTAAGATACTACTTGATGTAAGTTATGAAAAATGTAAAATTAATCCTGACCTATTAGAAAACCATAGGAGAATTAAGAAGTTATATCGGAACCAGATAATCTTAGCAAAAAAGAACGCCAATGATGAATTCATATTACAGTCGCATAACCTATGCAAAGCAGCTTGGAGAGTAATTAATACAGAAACAGGGCGTGCTTCAAAAAAATGCTCTCAAACGCTACCTCCTATCTCTGTTAATGAATTTAACAACTATTTTGTAAATATTTCTAGTCATGTAAATAGTACAAATGTTAATTTAGGCTTAAATACAGCTAGTTCCAGTGATATGATAGAGTCGTCTGGCATAAATAGACCTAAGGCACCATCTTTAAAATGGCACACTGTAAATCCTACTGATATTCTTAAGACAACCACTAGGCTTAGTAACTCAAGAGCTGAGGATGTCTTTGGACTCTCCAATTTTGTAATTAAAAAAATAATTTGTGAAATTTTGTATCCTTTTACTTTTCTTGTAAACTGGATGTTCAACGCTGGACTCTTCCCACAGTGCCTAAAAGTAACAGTCACTGTCCCTATTTATAAGAAAGGTGATAAAAATAATGTAAATAACTACAGACCTATTGCCTTGGTACCTGTCTTATCTAAGTTGGTTGAATATATTATTAAGTGTCAAATTGAGTATTATTTTGAATTTAACCACCTGCTTTTATCTGCACAGTTTGGTTTTAGGCAAAGCTTATCTACTATTAAGGCTGTTGAGAGTGTTGTCTCATATATTATTAATAGTTTTGAAAATAAAGAAGAAGTTAACACTTTGCTATTGGACTTAAGCAAGGCTTTTGATACTGTGCCTAACCAAGAACTTATTAAGAAACTAAAGTACTATGGAGTTGAAGGTAACGAATTATCACTTATAACTTCTTATATATCACAGCGATACCAGTTTGTTAAAATAGGCGAACAGAGGTCGGATCTTAAGCAGGTGGTAAGCGGGGTTCCCCAGGGCTCTGTCCTGGGTCCCTTCTTATTCACTGTCTTTATTAACGATTTTCCAAATTTTGTTCCTAATAAATGTGTACTTTATGCTGATGACACTACGTTAATGTGCTCTAACTTTAATCCTGAAATCAATGCAGCCATGATCACATATATGAGAGAAAGGTCCAACCTCTGGTTTTCTGCCAATGGCCTATGTGTGAATGAAGATAAGACAGAAAACATCATCTTTAGCCTAAGCACCAGTTCTGTAACTAAGTCAGTTAAGCTACTTGGAATTAACTTAGACTCTAAGCTTACCTGGAAACATCACACAGATGCTCTTTGTGCTCGGTTGTCTAGAGTTATATTTTTACTAAAAAAACTTAAAACCTGTACAAGCTGTAGTCTATTAATGAAAGCATACTTTGCATTATTCCACTCACATCTTTTGTATGGAACTTTTCTTTGGGGAAATTCAGGTGGGGCTAAGGAGGTCTTCTCATGCCAAAAGAAAGCTTTGCGCATAATGTTTAATTTTAATGTCACTGACTCTTGTAAGCCACTATTTATAAAGCATAGTATACTCACTGTTCCTTCCATTTATATCTTGCAAAGCTTAATGTATGTTAAGGAAAATCTAGATTTATTTAAACTTAGACGCTCTAAGCATGACTACTGCACTAGACAACGAGACCTTATTGACCTAAAGCACGCTAGACTAACAAAAACTCAGCACGCATACTCTTATATTGGTATCAAACTGTTTAACAAGCTGCCTATGTGTGCTAAGGATGTTACCTGTAAAAACTTTAAAAATGTTGTAATTAAGTGGTTAAAAGAAAAAGCCTTTTATAGTATAGATGAAATGCTTCTGTGTAGTATAGACGATTTAGCCTTTTAGATTTTATTTCCTTTTGACTTGTACTTTTAACCATAAGTGTCTAGTATGTATTTTATTTTATACTATCTTGTTATACTGTGTAAATGTATAACAAAATGACTTTGTCAATGCATTGTAATATTGTGGGACGACAATAAACAGATTCTTGATTCTTGATTCTTGATCCTTACAAACAAGTGGAGGATCTTCCACAGACCCTTAAATTTGGATCCTGAATTTTTTGCAGAGATTGTGGAAGCTTGTGTCATTTTACACAACTTTGTTATTGTGCGGAATGGTTACAATACTTAAGATGCTTTGAGAGTAACAAGTCTAGAAAGCTTCTGTTCGTGCTGGACTATCGGCAAACGAAGTAAGGAAGATGATGACAGACTAATTTTTAACACCAGTTGGCTCAGTAAAATGTCAATTATCTAAAATTTAAGGTACGGTGTATCAAGTATTTGCTTTAACAGAGAAAATGCCAATTACATGTATACTACTTTAACTCGGGAGAAGTCACCCTAGATATTTTACGGAAATGGTCGCACGTATAAAAAAAATTTGACACCTTTTGTTTTACAGCTTTTCAAACATATTCTTATACCAAGTATCAATTAATTAATTATTAGAATATTCTCTGAAAGTCCTAATATTTTTAAAAATCTGTATTTTATCCAAACCGCAAAGTAATATTAATTTATTTAAGTTAAGTGTGCAATTCTAACTAAACATATTGGACAGTAAAAAATAAAAGATCAACTTTATAAAGTGTTTAATTTTTATTGTACAATATCAATACAAACATAATTTTTACTTTTGCATTGAGACAAGTTTTAGGCAAAGTTTGCATCATTACAATTTATACAAGTTAGTCTGGTGAAGGCTGTGTGCTCTTTACAAAGTGGTGTTTGACAGCCCTCACATTTGTGCTGTGTGAATCTATTTTTCCTCTTCGGAAAAATGTGCTATGTACATCCTTCTGGGAATGAGATTACCAGTATTGGCTTTAAATATTATTTGGCTGTTTATTGTTCCCAAGTTTAGCAATCCATTGAACATTAGGCCAGCGGTTGCTAATTCTCTTGATAGAATATTCTTTTTTCATACGATCAACAACATCTACACCTCCCTTAGATTACAAAACGTTATGACCTCTGGTTTGTAAAGGTCACCGCTGCTTATATCAATTGAATCATCAGTGTGAATTTTAGAGATCAAAAGAACATTTCTTCTCCTCTAAGGGACATATGAGACAAGAAGAGTATGATTTGGTGCAGTCTTAAATCCGAAAACACTACTGCAAACAGGTCTTGTATTTACATCTTTGAAGACTTCAGGAAGTTGCTGCTTATTTTTTCTTATTGTACCAACAGTGGTAATTTTGTGATTCACAAATAAGTCGTTAGCAAGTGGAACCGACGTATAGTAGTTGTCGGTAGTAAGATTCCGTCCACTACCATCGATTGGTTTAATCAACCTTTTTACAACACTACCTGCATCGTTATCTAACTCATATGGCCCTACAGGTTGTTTTCCACAGTATACTTCCATATTTAAAGTATAAAATGTCCTAGAGTTAACCAACGCATAAATTTTTACCCCATATTTATCAGGTTTATTTCCAATATACTGTCTAAACTTGCACTTGCCCCTAAAGGCTTCGTGCATTTCATCTGTTACGACTTATTCCCCTGGAGAGTAACTTGCAATAGATAGTCTGACAAACTCCTCAAAAACGTCCCTAAATGCTGCTAAATTGTCTAGTTTTTGTCTCTAATCACGTGTATCTTTGTCGTCAAATCTTATCCCTCTGACAAGGGTATGTACACGTGTTTCACTCATTACTGCTTGGAAGTACTCCGGTGACGTTCCATCAGTGGCCCACATCTCAGAAGTATGAGCATAGTTTGCCTTTTTTCCCCTAACAAGTATAAAATACCAAAGAAAGCTGAAAGTTCTTCAAAATCAGTTTGTGGGCAGTCTTTTTGGCCACGCGAATAGGACTCACTCATTGATAGAAGTTCTTTGTTAGTCCAAATTAATATTCGATGAATCATTTCATCTGGAAAAATACTTTCCAGCAATCTAATTGAGTCACTTTGTTTTTTGCCACTGATTTGACTCCAGGTAATGAAATAATAATGTTTTCCTTTGTGGTTTTGGTATTGCGAATGTTTGTAGGCTTGTGAACCAACCATTCTGTGTATGGATCTTTCCCTACATAATACATAGACTGACTTACCAGAGGACCTTGTACATATTGAACATTTGATGTCGAAGCTAAAGGTGCAGTTGCAGCTTGTGAATGTTCTATTTCCATTTGCACAGTGTCTTCTTGTCGTAACACACTTTCACAATCTGATTGGTCTGTATTTGTGTTATGGTCCGAGTATTCAGTCTGGATGGACATCACTTTCATTCATAGAATCGCAGTTGTCAAGCTCACTCTCCTCAACTTCATCAATCCATCCCAAAATAAGGGCTTCATGCGATTTTTTAGCCATTGCACTAAACTAAATTAAATAATTACAAAAAACAGCACTCAAAACGAAATATATACTGACATAAAAGATCGCACCGTTAGAAAAAATTTAACAATAGGCAGTACGTATCCAGTTGAGCGTTAGATTCCGACTGCGGGTCCGTGCGCACCCCACTTCCAATCTTACCCCCACCCCTCCAGCTGCATGAGTCATTGGGAAAAAACGTGCAACAGGCGTCTTATATAGTAAAGGACACATACCTAGGCCCTCAATCCCTACGACTTCAGATAAAAAAATTTTCAATACAACGATTAGTTATGTTAGAAAAACTCTAACAGGGTGACCGTTCCCGGGTTGTTATTTATTTATTTTTGTTAATTAAACAATACTCTTACCATATTCGTTTTTTTTTCATTGGCTTCCATCTCTTCAAAGTTGTCATTTATTTGTTTAACCCTCCGAGTGTTGTATTACATACCCCAGGAGTGTTTTGCCATTTTTGTGACTTTTGCATTGTTTTACATAACATAAACTTCAAAAAAATTTTGAAACTTTTCAAAATAAGGATTTTTTAATTTTTTCTTGTTCACTTTATACAAAAATCAAAATAGCCATTTTGTACACAATTTATTACTGAACAAAAATATATATACATTTACACACTTTTTCAACACCTTGAGTAAAAAAAACATATAACATAAACTCTAAACACTACGTACAAAAACTGTGTTTTCAGTCTGGTTTTAAGGGAAAACCCACTAACACACTTTCTTTATCTTTCGGGCCATTAAGGGCCCCCAGAAGTGTTGTAAGTGCAAGAAACATTCCTTATGTACTCCACAGTTACATCCTTGGCTCCACAGTGGTAAGTGCTTCTTTTGTTGCTGTTGCAGACTGCGCAAAATCTTGCACCCTTGTTTGGTAAAATTGTCAGTTTGTGTACTGTGTCTCCTGCAGGTTCAGCAACTGGTTGTACATCAGTAGATTCTGTCAATGAATCTACCAAATCAATAAAAAATCCCTCCTGGATTTAGGCCTGTTTGTATTTTGGGAATACAGAATATAGGCATTGAAGAGACAAAGGCCGAAGAAGTTGAAGAATATCTTCTTCCAATATTTTACTGTCGCTCTGTTGCATGAGAGGTGGTAGACACACTTGTCGCTTACGTCAACTCCTCCCATATGCTGATTATACTTGTAAATCGGCAGTGGCTTTAATCCTTCTCGTCCCTTTTTACTTTTTATAAGTTTATCCTCAGCACGACAAGCTGTCGTTATCAGGAAGACACTTTTCCTTGTAACCGTCTGACGATAACCACCTAAGAGGACATCTTTATGTCTAAAGTAAATATTTTATCTTTGCCCCAATTTAGCTGTTTTTACTGTTGTAGCCAGATATTTTGATTTCTTTTTTATTGTCCCAGTTAAGAAATTTTTTTCTATCTAATAACTTCAGTGCCAGTGGTACATTTGTGTAGTAATTATCGGTGAATAGGTGGTACCCATGATCTAGCAAACCACTTTTCTCCATAACATCTAAAACAAATTTCTGTGTAAAAGGTCCTTCTAAATGTGCTAAGTAATCAGTATAATTCTACATGTATCACATAACTTGTTTTACTGTCACACGTTTCAAACTTCTTTATTCCGAATTGCTTATGCTTTTTATTTGGAAGGTACTGAATGAAAGCGCAACGATATTTCAGATTCAACGATGTCTAGAAGTTCCTGCTCATGTATTCTTAGCAGATGACGCTTTCCCATTGAAACAGAACATCATGAAACCATTTGCTGGACCACAACCACAGGGTTCTAAGAACAGACATTACAATTATAGAGTTAGCCGCGCACGAATCGTTTCTGAAAATGCTTTCGGTGTTTTGGCATTTGTGTTCAGAGTGCTTAGGAAACCAATGTTGCTGGAGCCTGAAAAAGCCAGGACAGTTCTTAGCGGTTCTTTACCTACATAACTTTTTAAGAGCTGGTACATCAAGAGCCGTTTACAATCCCATAGGAACTTTTGATTCTGAGCGGCAAGGGGAAATTTTACCGGGCTCTTGGCGAAACAACATCTCAAGCTGTTCCATGCAACATTTGCCTAGACAGCCAAGAAGAAGTAAGAACCAGGCCAAAACCGTGAGGTTATTGTTTGCAGAATACTTCTCATCTCAGGCTGGTAAAAAGTAAGGAAACAAGTGTGTGCAGGGCTGTATTTCTAAATAGGCTAAGTAGGCTGCAGCCTAGAGCGGCAAAATTAAGGGGCGGCAGATTTGAAAAAAAATTAAAATGAAATATTTGTGAAATACAATATTATTTTCCTTATACGAGTTTAAGTTTGTGTTATATAAATAGAGCTTTTAGGAAACACATACACTTTAATTTCCTATTTCGTTGTATGTATTACTACAAAATATGTACGAACGCCTTGTTCCTTCGCGCAACGAGCGGCGATCTGCCGATTTACATTGGCAACACCCCCTGGCAGCCGGCAGCCCTGGGTGGCTGGCGCGACAGCTCTCCGCTCCCCTGCCCCTCCCCACCTCTCCAACACTGGCGCTCAGCTGATAGTCACCTGACGCTGTCACGGACCGACAGACGCACCCTCTGACTCACGACTCACACATCCACAGATTACACTACACTACAGTCTACAGTGACTACACTGCGCTGTCAGTTGGTGGTTGATGTTAGTGTTGTGCACACGGCGGCACGGTTACGGTGTTATATAAGTCGTTGACTCGTTGTATTCAGCTAGTTCAATGTTAAAGTCAACAATCAATTGTAAGTATGATTGAATCTGAATGAGACTTAGATGTAAGAGTGGAGTGAATGGAAAATTTTAGCTAACAAGTAACCATTGCAATAACATGTGGGTCGTTGTCAAATCAACTGTCCTTTCGAGGTCCCAATATATACAATTTTTAATAACTTTAATTTTAAGGGGGCGATTCACCATTGCGGTTTTAGCAACCTTTGGCCGGTCGGCTCCCATAAGCGCAATGTTAATTTCACGCTTGCAGGCTTGTCGAATTCAAATGATCATATTCCAACAGTGCTCACAAAATGTGCTCATAAAAAGTAATATTTTTTTTACGGAAATCTATTGACAACTAATCAATCTAGGGTTCTCGATTTTTTAATTTCCTCTCAAAAAATCTGTTTAGCCTTCAACGGGCGGTTAAAAATCACTAATTTTTGGACTTTTTGCCAAGTCCCCTACACTATATTATTTAATATTTTCAACATTTAAAAAACGGGAATCCTAGATCACCATTTGAGGAATACACCAATACTCTAAAATTTAGGATAACTTAATTCTGTGAGCAGTGATCATTTGAATTCCACGCCCTGTTTTCATGGTCAGCGGCGTGTTAGAGCACCCCCTTAATAAAATATACTCAATTGTCGTATGTGTTATCAATGAACCAATTAAAATTTAGAATAATTACTTTACTTGCTTATTACCGCTGCTCTTGTACTTATTACTCCTTATAAACCTCATGAGTGTTACTCTCTACATCTTTAAATGTTAGGTAGGTACCCTAAACCATGAGTGTTACTTGGTAGTTTTAAGGGAAAATTGTTTAAACTACAGATATTTTGGCATATTTAACATATGTTTTAGATAAGTAAGAACAGAAGTACTCTAAAACTCATTATTAAGACAAAATAAGATTTTTTGGCGAGTGAAACTCAAAGAAATTGAAAAAATCTCATAAAAATTCATGTAAGTAATACAATGTATTTGCTTGCGTTCTCACAGAAAAAAGTCCAACATTTTTCCAGATCCCTTTTTGGCTGGTATATGTGTGCCCTCCAGACCTTCTTCCTTCTTCCCATATAAAAAGAGCTTTCAAATCTCGTTTTCTCCAGGACCCCTAGGATGGCAGTTACGCAGATTACGCTCCCAAATAACTGACTATTCGGTTCTAACGTAGAGTTTTATATTTTAGGCTACTACTAGCTTCTCTACAACTACAATGAGTGATGGACGGAAGAGGCTTAGCGGTGCGGAGTACAAGAAACGGGCGAAGAAGAAACTCGAAGAACAAGAACGTGTATTGAAACAAACCAAAAGGCTAGATTTGTTCTTTAAGACGCCAGGAGATGAAGAGATTGCACCAGTACTTGAAGGACCTGCACTTGACGATTCCGTTGACGAGACGGCCGGCCAGCTGGACGACAATGTTTCAGCTGGGCCAAGCTGCTCAAATCCACCAGCTAATCTAGCAAGTTTAAACGAAGACATCATCATACCTCACGAGATCGCCACTGAAAGCCTTTCGTTGGAGCTGCTGTCACCCTGCTGTTCCAGCGAAGATCCAGCTTTCTGGGTTTTGAATGATGCAACTCGAGATTCAATCGCAAAAAATGGGTTCAAACAAAATATCGACCTGGATTTCTCAAACAGCGTCAGAGAATACAAGGATCAAAAACGATATTTATCCAAATCTCTGTTTCAACGAACATTGAAAAATGGAGAGGTTCAGGACAGAAAGTGGATGGTATTCTCAAAAAGCAAGGGTTCTGTTTATTGTGGCCCTTGTTTGGCATTCAATTTCAAAGAGAAATCCCTAACCTAAATAACCTAGTATATCATATATCTTTCTCTAATTGGATAGAGATTGTACAATGCCGTATGTAGCGAAGCAGTATCCAGGAAGACTTGCATTGGGGCGCAATCAAACTAGTTACGCCACTGGTGACTCCACTATTGATATATTTTTCACTTTCTTAACAAATCCTAATTCTATGAAGATTGTGTAAACCTTTTTAGTATTTAAACATCTAATTGTGTGTTTACACATGCTTTTCTAATTTTGGTTGGGTGTAAGCATGTGTGTTTTTTTAATAAAAATACGATCAGTTTTTATGAAAGAGTTTATTCATCTACAAATAACATTATAATTGAAAACAATCACATGTTGAATTTATATAAATGATAATGATAAACATTATTAGCATAATAATGAAAGTAAAATATGATAATTTTAATTTAAAATATTGTAAAAGTTATGTTTCACTTAGAAAAATTGGTGTTGAATGAATAACGTCTTACCAGCATGTCAGTCTTTGTCTTGTATTTCTAGTACTTATTCATGACTAAACAATAAATGTTCATACTTCCTATTCAAGACTTTACAAGTACAGTATTTTTACAACCAGATAATTTATAATTGACGAAATGTTAAATCTATCAAAAAACAAAATGCCTTGAGTAAAGTTTTAACAAATGTTGTTCAGTTAGAATCTGAACCTTCTTCTATCATTTGAACTTTGGCATCACAGTCCCTGCACGCATAGCTTTCAATATGTTCCGTACACAAATATTTGTGGCATCCCTTACATGTGAATCGGGTTGGTCTGTTCTTTTTTCTGTCACAAAAGCTACACCTTCCATGAGTTTTCTCCCTTTGACCCAGTACATGATTTGGTTGAGTTGCTGGCAGTCCCAATATTTCCCCCAGACGTAATCTTATTGACGTTGGGATGTTTGTCTTCGCAACTCTTGCTCTGATGCAGTCATCAAGTAGGTCTTTGGCCAGTGCATTAAGAAAATCTTTTCTCAGCAGGTTGGTGTTTCCACTGTTGGCCTTATGTATTACTTAGGCATTGATGCCTCCAATAATCAAAAATGAAAAAATACCACTAATGTCCACCTCCTGGTTATTCTTCCAACTGAATACGCCATCTCGTCGACTTTGTCTACACCTGATTTTGTTGCATTATAAAATGTGATAATTGCTGGTTTGTGCACTTTTTCATTATTTTCATCAGTTTCCACTTCATCTCGTTCGTAATGAAGTGTTGACACAGCCAAGACCACCTTGTTTTTCTTTGGTTTGTAAGAGACAAGTGTGGTATTTTCTCTAAAAGCGAAAACACTTGAATCTACTGGGCGATTTTTTACTTCTTTCATGAAGTTTCGGATTCCCTTCGGTTTTTTTAATTGTACCTACAAGAGTAAGCTTGTCATTTTCCAATAACTCTTGAGCTAAAGGTATTGCACAAGCCAGTTGTCACAGGTTATATTGTGGCCACTGTTAGAGATTGGGCGCACAAGACGTTTTACGATTTCATGTGATGAGTTTTCCGCATAAGTAGGGTCCTGGTTGCTGCCGCCCACAGTACACCTCAACATTGTTTGTGTAGTACATCTTAGCATCACACAAAGCAAATATTTTAATACCGTATTTGGCGGGCTTGCTTGGAATGTACTGTTTAAAACTGCAACGCCCACGGAAAGCATCCAACATTTCATCGATGGTTACTGTTTCAGATAAACTGTAATGTTTCATGCAGTTGTTGTTAAATTTGTCAATAAGAAATCTCACAGCTGCAAGCTTGTCTGTAGCTTTCCTCGTACCCCTGGTCCTATAATCATCAAACCGCAAGCATTTTAAAATGAACTTGAATCAGTTAATATTCATTGTCAGCCTAAAATATTCTATGCCTGTACCATTAGTAAGCCACAGATCCTCAAGTCTTGTATGAGATAGCTTCATGGAGCCTGCAAGGAAAAGCAGCCCTAAACAGGCCTTCAAGTCAACAACAGTTATGTCACTTGCGTCTCGGGGTCTGGTAAAATTAGGGCGTTGGCTAGAAATATAAATGTTTGTACATCCCACTATCTCCTGTAACATTTCATCGGTAAAAAATAGCTTCAGTGCGTCCAAAGGGCTTTCAGCATTACGCGCATCTGCACGAACGCCAGGTAGATGCCGTAGAAGATCACACGGTCTTCTTCTGACCCTCCAATTTTGATCCGGTGTCATTCTCCACACAGTTCCATCATCTGCGACATACAGGTCGTTAGTAATAACATTATTTATTACCTCATTGCCACGAATGTCCTGGCCATTATCCTCCTCGTTTTCAAGAACAGCTTGGTTTAAAACTCGCCTTTAGCTGACTCCTCACTCAGTGAATTGTGATCCCTTTCTTGAACATTGTCTTCTTCTGAATCATCCGATGCCCCAATTTCATCCACTAGAAGTCAAAGTTGATACATATGATTGATTTAATTTTGCCTTTTATAATTAATCCATCAGATGTTTTTTTTTGTTTATGTTTTAAAAATGTGGTTCTGAAAATACAATTCAATGTTATGGCAGATTACAGTTTATTTCTTATTTTTATAAGTTTAGTAATTTAACAGTGGCGACGAGGTAAAAAGAAGGAGAAATGACTAAAGAAGAAGAAGAGTTACAAAAACTAAAAAAAGCTCGATCTATTATTAAGGGCCAATTTTCAAAGGGCAAAAGACTTGCTGAAGGTAACCCTACATTAACCGAACTAAATATAAAAATCAAGGCTGTGACTGAATACTGGGAACGTTACAAGCAGGTTCAGAATGGCATTGATTGTTTGACAGATGAAAACTATTTAGAACATGAAATAGAATACAGATGTAATGTGGAGGATGAGTATTTAAACCTTACAACAAAATTACAAGAAATGGTACACAATCTCAAAGACACAAACATTACATCTACTTCATCTCCAAGTGAAGCTGTTTGTACGATTTCAAACTACACTTCAGGGAATATAAATTTCAATCCCTACCACCCTGATGAAACCATTTCAAATTTTGTGAGAAGATTAGAAGTGTTTTTACAACTAAAGAATCAAAGAGCTGATGATAAAACTAAAGTTTACACATTGCTACATGCTCTCACTCCCCAACTGCACCAACAACTGTACGATATTTGTGCTCCCAACGACCCGTTAGATAAAGATTACGACGAGTTAGTACAGCTTCTCAAGGATTTTATCGACCCGCAACCAAGCCAGTGGGCCTTGCAGCATAAATTTATTTCACGGACTCAACAAGAACATGAATCAGTTAGTGAGTTCTCGGTGGCTCTCAAGAAGATGACAATTAACTGTAACTTCAATTGTGGTTGCGGTAAATCAGTTGCAGACTTATTTCTCAAGTTACAGTTTATTCGTGGATTGAAAGACATAGATATTCGGACTAAATTACTCCAAGACCGCGAGAAACACACCTATCAGGACATTGTGAACATAGCTTCGGCTATAGAGCTTGCCAAAGCAGAAAGTATGACTGTTAACCGAACACGTACTGAACACATTGAATTAAATCAGGTTCAGCAAAGACATTCAAATGAAGAAAACATATCTAAGAGAGTCTCACCTCGGCCAAAACCTCTACTTAGTCCACGTTCAACAAATTCAGCCATTGAAAAGCTCAGAGGAAAATGCTATCGTTGTGGTTCACCCTCCCATCGTGCTAATAGCTGCAGATTCATAGATGCAACTTGTCGAAAATGTGGAAAAGTTGGACACATAGGTAGTGTTTGTTTGCAAAGTAAATCTCAATTACAAATGATACCTGGACAACATCAAACTGAAAACAAAAGTGACTTGAATAGTGAGAATGAATATGAGATTAATGTAATTAGTGACAGAAATAATGACAAATTTATGGTTAACATCAACATCGAAGGCACAGGCCCGGCGACAGGGGGGGGCAAGGGGGGCAAATGCATAGGGGCCCGGGGCCACAGGGGGCCCGGGCCGACTAAAATATGTATTTTTATTTTTTTTTATCATTGCCCATTACCATCGGCCCAGGGCCTGTGCGGTGAAAATATTCAGGAAATAACATGCAATGTTAATTTAAACTACTTTCTTTGCTCCGATTTAAACCAATAAAATTGTAAACACTGAGGTGGCGCGAACCGTTGTGGTTGTGGCTGTCAGACGTCGGGCCCGGGGTCCGCATCGCCCAGACGCGAAGGCAGTGACTCTTCTCCACCCCCTCCCCTCCCGGCCCCTCCCCTCCTTGCTCACTACAAGTTGCAACCTGAGCGTCGGATGACAGTGATACCGACACGATAATAAACTAATGTTTCTTTCAATCTTGCATTTCTATGCTGGTTGCTGGTGGTAATGGTTTTATTAAGTTATCGTGATTGGTTGTTTTGTACACTTCTAGTTTTAGTTTGTTGTCGTGCTTAATTAGGTTTGTTGTTGTTGTTGTTGTTGTAAGGAGATTGAGATTGATTTAACCGTGAATTAAAGAAACATACAGGTGAGTTAGTAAATATTTTTATCATTTAATTTTAGAAAATAAGTTCCAAATTTCCGAAAAAATTAAAAAACTGAATAAATTTTACCATGGATCCCACATTTGATTGCGGGCCCTGTTACCAGGATCAGGCTCAGGGCCCGCTCCTTCTGTTCACTTGTCATGCTGTAGGGCATAATTAAAACATGAGATTTTTAATTTTAATGTAACGCAGATTTTTATTTTAACTGATGATTATAATATAAACATAATAAAATAAAAATTGTAAAATATATAAAATTAGGGACAGAGCCGGGCCCCCAGGGGCCCAGGCCTGGGACCAGGGGTCCACCAGCCCAACCCATGTGGAGCCATGATTTTTACCCCTCATTATAAATTTGAATTATACAGTAATCAGTTTCATAAAATAAATTAGGCTACAGTTAACTCCCGATTATCCAAGGGCTGGTTAACCTTTAAGACGATCAACAAGGTTCCATAACAGCAAAAAATACAAATAAACTTAATTATTACTGGGCTGCAAAATTTGAGACGTTGTAATCGTCTTATAAACGTACCTATGTAATAAGACGTGAAATTATAAATGTTACTGACGTTACTGTGTATCTAAATCTAAACTAAAACATATGAGGAGTAGGATGGTTAAAAATTAAAAAAACAACACATAAATTCGGTTTGCTACTGCTACTGAACGTCGTTTTAAGTTTCAATTAATCAAGTTTATCCTATTAAATCAGAGAGAACGACGGCTCATCGCTCACTCTTTTGTGGTTGTTCACATGCTTGTATGCAGTATGCACGTTAGCACGTAGAAAATATTATTCAATGACGACATAGTTTGGTATTGTTTCGTGGTTGGCTCGTTGGCTGATATATTGGTTGTTATGACAACCAACTTGAGGCGACGCATCGCATCACTAGTTGCGCAGTTTACGAGAGGGAATGGGGAGTGAGGACAGGATAAACAGAGAGAGAAACAGGAAGTAAACCCCCAATATGTTGGCAAGACAGGTAAACAATAGAGATCGCTGGGTGAACGTCTTAAAAAACTTGACCTTGGAAATCTGAGTGAGAGCGCAGCAAGCGATACAGTATCCGAAAATAGCTCAATGACTCATCACATCCCCTCACGTGTCCTGTGATTGCACCTGTCGGTTTTTGATTAGTTTAGCCCAGTTTGAGATACATTACTACTTTAAACGCAGCGTTTGATAATTTACATTCCGTATTTATTTTAGCAACTGCTCGGTTTAGGCCTAGTAATCAATACTAATTTTTAATTGTCTAATAGTGTTTATGATCAATTTGATACATTTTTAAATTTGTATTTTGATATTTAGGTTCTAAAATTCTATTTCAAATATTATTTTATGATCTGCCCACATCAATTTATTATTCTTGACTAATCCAAGATATTTATTTTTAGGTCCATTCACAGTATTTTATCATCATTTCGCATAAAAAACACCGTTATATCTCAAAATGGACACTTACAAACATAAATCTGGTGCTCAAAAACGTAAAGAAAGGCAAAAGAAAATTGAAAGTTCAAATAAAGGATCCAGGACATTATTTGACGTTGGAATCAAAGTAGACGTAGCTACAACTAGTTCTAACAGCGGCCCTAACGACCCTGGCGCCGCCAGGGAGAAACTTTGCGAAGTTTCTCACAGTTTTCATGAACACCCTAATACTGAAGACAGCGAAGATCTTGAAAGCTGTAGGCCTAATGCTGATGAAGGAGAAACAATGGTAGATAGCTTTACCTCAGAACCTGATCCTAAAGATGATATTGTTTTGGAAGATCACAATCGTGACATTCTAAATGCTAATGTAGATTCGGGGTTAGGAACTATAATTACCAGTTCAGATTTGGGACTTCTGAAAAACAAGGTGGTGACTGACAGTGTGATTGAGACTTTAGTGAAAATGGGTCCATCTTTGATGCCGTCAGATCTGCCAAGTGATGGAAAAAGAGCGTTTCCAAAAACGGTTCTTTTTTCAAAAAGGCCGAACGGAGAGAGCGTCAGAAGAGATTGGCTTGTATGGAGTGAGACTGCTGAGTCCTTATTTTGTTTTCCATGTAGACTTTTCAATAATAATAGTGGGGGTGAAAAACACGATTCAAATAAGTCAGTTTTGTTAAGTAACGATGGATGGAAAAAGGAATATGGATGGCGGAAGCTTTACAACAAGCTACCTTTGCATGAAACCAGCGCTTCCCACAAAAATTGCTACATCCAATGGAGAGAGTTAGAAAGGAGGCTAAGTGATGGATCAGACATACATTCTCAACTCGACTCAGAACTGGCTTCAAGAACCAAATATTGGAGGGATATATTTCAAAGATTGCTCTCCGTGGTCATGTTCCTTGGAGAGCGAGGATTAGCTCTCAGAGGGACCTCTGAAAAAATTGGGGATCCCAACAATGGAAACTTTCTGGGTCTGATAGAGCTGTTAGCGGAATATGACCCTTTACTAAGAGAACATATTGCAAAAGTAAAAAAGGCCCAAGAAGAGGGAAAACGTGTTCAAGCTCATTATCTGTCTAAAGACTCTCAAAATGAATTCATTCAAGTTTGTGGGGAAAGAGTTCGACAGAAGGTATTGGAAGAAAGGAAGAAATCAAAATATTATGCTATTATTGCTGACTCTACCCCCGATGCCTCACATACTGAGCAAACAACGTTGATCTTGAGATATCTCTTAGATTGTGAATCAGAATTTAAAATTTGCGAACGATTTTTAAATTTTGTTGACTGTAACAAAAAAACTGGAATGGATGTGGCTAAGTTGATTATTAGCGAGCTCAACAAACACTCAATTCCGTTGAAGGAATGCAGAGGCCAGGGGTACGACAATGGATCCAATATGGCTGGAATATACAAAGGTGCCCAAGCCATCATAATGGAGACCAACAATTTGGCTTTTTATAATAACTGTGCCGCACATAGCCTCAACCTGTGTGGGGTTAATGCTGCTGAATGCTGCGAGGAAGCTACAACATTTTTTGGCATGCTGCAAAAGACGTATAACTTCTTTTCTAGAAGCCCTCAAAGATGGGAGTACTTAGAAAACAGAATAGGCTCTTCTCTGCACAGTATTTCTCAAACGAGATGGTCAGCCCGAGTAGATAGTGTGCGCCCTTTCGTAAAGCATTTGCCTCTCATCATCAATGCCCTCAATGATTGTAAAGAACTGAATCTATCTGCAGAATGCAAGACAGATCTGAAAGGGCTATTGAAATATCTACAATCGTTCGAATGTATCATGATGTCGACAATATGGCTAAAGGTGCTTGTTGCAATAGACAACAAAAATAAAGTATTACAAGCCCGATCAACAACTCTAGACGTTGAAACAAAAAATCTGAATGATTTAATAGAGGAACTAAAAGTACTGAGAGACAGATGGAGCAATCTCTACACTGAGGCCAAGCTAGTGGCAGGCAACATGGCTGAGAGTGTAGATTGCGAAACTGATTTTAAGGAAAAAAGATTAAAGAAAAGAAAGATTTTTCATGACGAAACAAGGGACGGCACGGAACATCAATTAAAAAACGAAGAGGAACGTTTTAGGATTGATGTCTTCTTCAAGATCTTAGACTCAGTCTTAGGGGGACTGTCTCAGAGATTCGAGTTTGCTGGAAAAATCAGCAACCTTTTCCAATGTCTTTGGAAATATATTGAGGAAGACGACAGTTTTATTGAGCAGCAATGTTTGAGTCTGTGTCAAACATACAAAGAGGATATTGAGATGGAAATTTTAAATGAATTTAAACATTTGAAATCGATTCATCGCACTAACTTGGGGGAACAAACTCTTCAACCATTAAGTCTAATAAACGCTCTAAGGAAGAACAAACTAGATAGTTTATTTCCAAATATCACTACAGCGATCCGGTTGTTCTGTTGCATACCTGTATCTGTCAGCCAAGGGGAGAGGAGCTTCAGTTTGATGAAAAGAATTAAAAGTGCAAATCGTTCTACGATGACGCAAGACCGCATGAATGACCTGAGTATTCTAGCCATGGAGTCAGATTTGGCACGTAGTTTGAAATATGACGACATTATAGAAGACTTTGCTGGGAAGAAGGCCCGACGAGTTGTGTTTTAGTCATGTTTAATGTTAGTGAGTAACATAGCCCAATGTTTCTTTATTAATTTTCAATTTATGTTTTGTACAATGTTCATTAGGTTTTGTTCATTTAATTTTTTTTAGTTTTGTTCGTTAAGTGATTGTTCAATGATATTTAGTTTTTGTTTCATTAGGTTTTCCAGGAACCTATCATTAAGTTTTGTTTTCTACTAAAAAGGAGAGCGACACGAGTTGAACTTTAATTTTAATGATTTTATTCTTTGTTAATTATGTTTTGTCCATTTAGTTCATTAAGTGTATATTTTTTAAGGATGGTGTTTTTGATTTTAATTAAGTTCAGTGAGTTTTGTTTTGTATTGATTTAATAGTAAAAAAATAATCACTACATAATTATAAACCTCAATTCTTTCCATTTGTTTAGCAACATTTATTTATATAACTTAAATTGAAGTAAATACAGGAAAAATCACGGATTTGGCATAATTTTGAAGAAGTGAATCATTTAACAAATAAGTAAATCAAGTAATGGAGTAGTAAGTTTTGGAATAAAATAATGCTTGCTATGTTAATATAACCAATATGGGAATTTTGTTCTAACGTTGGGGGGGGGTGAATTTTAATGTAATTAGGTTGGTTGCCTGTTGAATCTTTGGGGGGGGGGCCCCCGGTCTTCATGATTGCATAGGGGCCCGAGAATCCTGTCGCCGGGCCTGCGAAGGCAGGACATTACCCATGGAATTAGACACTGGTGCAGCTCTTAGTACAATGTCTTACAACGAGTTTAAAAAGCTTGCCATCCCACAGAAAATATTTTCTACTAACATTGAACTTCGAACTTATACAGGAGAAACCATAAAACCGAAAGGAGTAACATTTGTTAAATGCACGTACAAGACTCAGAAGTTTGTTGGAAAACTTTACCTAATTGATCAAAACGTTGACGCCATATTCGGAAGGGACTGGTTGAGAGAAGTTAAATTAGATTGGGGTGAGGTTAAAAGTCTTACAACGAGTCAGACTTCAAATCTAGGAAGCTTGTTAAGTGAATTTAGTGACTTATTTGATGGAAAAATTGGTGTTATACCTGAATATTTGGGACATTTTAGACTTACTGATGGCGCGACGCCAATATTTGTAAAACCAAGACAAGTACCGTTTTCCCTAAGAAGTAAAGTAGAAAATGAACTTACGAGACTAGAAGAATGTGGAATCATAACAAAAGTAGATCATTCAGACTGGGGAACACCCATCGTACCTGTTGTCAAGCCGAACGGTCAAACACGGATTTGTGCTGACTATAAAGTGACTTTAAACAAAGTGATCAAAGACGAAAACCATCCATTACCCAGGATTGAAGAAATCTTCTCTCAGATGAACGGAGGAATATTATTTTATACCTTGGATATTTCTAATGCTTACCTCCACATGAAAATGGACGAAGAAAGTGCACACATGCAGACACTCAGCACCCATAAAGGTATGTACAAAGTAAATCGTTTGATGTTTGGGGTGAAGGTAGCACCATCTCTCTGGCAACAATTCATGGACAAAACCTTGCAGGGACTTTCTGGTGTACAATGTTTCTTTGACGATATTATCGTTCAGGGTAAAACAGCTGAAGAAATATTGGCTAGATTACGTAAAGTTCTAGAACGATTAAGAAACAATAACTTAAAGATGAACCGAGATAACGGTTTTTCAAACGAGTATCCAATATCTTGGGCATGTCATTGATGCTCAAGGACTTCACAAAACCAAAGACAAAGTCTTGTCTATCATGAACAGCAAAAGACCGGAAAACATAAGTGAACTTAGAACATTTCTCGGTCTGGCAAACTATTACAACAAGTTCATCAAAGATTTAGCAACAATCCTCCACCCACTCAATAATTTACTGAAGAAAGGCAACCGTTATATGTGGACTTCAAAATGTGAAGAAGGCTTTCAGAAGGTTAAGTCGGAAATAACCAGTAACAATGTACTTGTCCACTACAATCCAGAACTCCCATTAGTGCTTGCAACCGATGCGTCTCCAGTGGGCCTTGGAGCCTGTCTTTCACATCGATACAGCGATGGAAGTGAGAGGCCAATTAGTTTTGCCTCACGCACTTTGACCAAATGTGAACAAAAATACAGTCAAATTGATAAGGAAGCAACAGGTATTTACTGGGGACTCAAGAAATTTTTTCTCTTACTGCTACGGGCGAAAGTTCATTTTAGTGACTGACCATAAACCGTTAGTGTCAATATTCAGTCCCACCAAAACCCTTCCAACAATATCTGCTACAAGACTGTTCAATTATGCACACTTTTTATCAGGTTTTGACTACTCAATTGAATATAGAAGAACCTCTGACCATGCCAACGTTGACTTTTTGTCTCGTTTTCCTACTGAACATAGCACTACAAACTTTGTGGACGATTGCAGCCTTTTTCAACTTAATCAACTTGATTCATTGCAGATTGACAGTATGCTTATATCCAGAACAACTGCTCAAGATAAATATTTACAACCAGTACTACATGCCCTTGAAACAGGAGAGACGGTCGAACCTTTTGGTTTCCACGACAACGAACTAACACTACAAAATGGTTGCATGTTCAAGGGCTACAGGATAATGATTCCAGAAGCTTTACAACACTCAGTGTTAAATGAACTACATGTTGGACATCTAGGCATGGAGAAGATGAAAATCCTTGCTAGAAGTTTTTGCACGTGGAAAAGTATTGACAGAGATATTGAGCAAATGGTACGTACATGTAAACAATGTCGACTAAAACAAAATCAACCTGCAAAAGGACCGAATCATCCATGGCTGACCCCTCAAGGACCATGGGAGAGATTACACATAGATTTTGGTGGCCCGATACAAGGTCAGTGGTATTTCATTGTTGTGGACGCCTTTACCAAGTGGGTTGAAGTAATCCCTACTAAAAACACGTCAGCAGAATGGTGTATGAAGTAGCTAAGAAAAATGTTTTCTACATTCGGCCTTCCTTTGGTCTTAGTTTCAGACAATGGAAGCCAATTTACATCTACAATATTTCGCCAGTTCTTATCTGCTAATGGTGTTGTACACAAAACTACAGCTCCCTACCATCCTTCGTCTAATGGACAAGCTGAGCGTTATGTCCAAACAGTAAAAAAATCACTGAGGGCAATGGAAGATGAGGGGGGAAAGATTGAGCTAAAATATATAGGCTTTTGATGCAACTTCGACAATCTCCAAACACAACTGGCTCAAACTCATACAACTTAATGTTTGGAAGAAGTGTTCGAACTCACTTGAGCCTATTACTACCAGATAGCAAAAATGCACAAGAAGTTACACGAATCGTACGCAGACAATTTCAGGTGGGAGACAGAGTACAGGCTCGAGATTACACCAACTTAAGATACAAGTGGAGTTTTGGAACAATTATGGAAAAAGAAAGTTCGCTACTGTACAAAGTTAAAATGGACGATGGAAGTGTTTGGAGGCATGTTGACCAGCTATCGAAATGTGAAGTTTAGGGGGGGAGAATTGATACATATGATTGATTTAATTTTGCCTTTTATAATTAATCCATCAGATTTTTTTTTGTTTATGTTTTAAAAATGTGGTTCTGAAAATACAATTCAATGTTATGGCAGATTACAGTTTATTTCTTATTTTTATAAGTTTAGTAATTTAACAAAAGTATTTTTTCTTCATCTGGTTGATGCATCTGAAACCAAATAAGAAGTATAATACAAAGTAATTAGGTACAAAGTTCTGAAATACATATTTACTTGTTCCGATTTGTGTAAGGTACTGTATCTGATTTTACAGGCCAAATATTACTTCTTTGAAAACACAATTCAATTATCTGAACCATACCCGAATGTGAGATCATGAGCAATAGTTGTCAAACATGTCCACAAAAAACTAAGATCCCCCCAATATCTATCACACAATAAAAGATTAATAGAATAAACTACATCTACAGTAACCACTGGACCTTCATTAATTACAATAATTGACGAATATCCTAATACATTTGCTCTGTCATCAGTATGTTTTATGAATGATTTTAAGGATGAAACGAATGTTTCTGAGTAGGAACTCCAAATAATCTTTGTACAATTGTACCGCCCTCTAAAACGAATGACACTATACCAGACCACGCTGCAGCTAGTATCTTGTAAAATGTCTATTATATAATAATAATGAAACGTTCCAGGAGATTCTAAGAAAAAATCGAATTTCATCCTTATCAGTAAATGTCACTTTTAATAAAGTATTGTCAACAATAGCATGTTTTTCCTCTGGTCCTGGGTCTTTGTGTTTAGACAGTTAATCGGTACAAAAGTAATTATAATTGTTGACAGGGTATCCATCTTAAAAAACGATGAAAAACTTTAACAAACATATTAGCAATAGACGATGCTTCATCAGAAGACATCGTTAGCATTTGAGAATAAGATTCGCGTGTAGTAACAGTTTGACATACAGTGCTGGATCGAGTTTTTCTTTGTTGTGGTGATGGATTATTATGTGCATTATAATCAGTTCCTTCAATTTATCTGTGAAGAAAGAAGGAAAAGTAGATTTGTCATATCGCTTCATTGGTGAATTCATATTTATGCTTTTATTTAATGCAATGATAAAGAAATGAAAGGAAGTTTTGCATCATCGCCACAATACAAGAACTTCAAAATCAATTGTAATCCACGCAGAAAGAAGGTTCTTAAGGTTGCATTTGCGAGCGTTCAGGCCAATCTTAGATGGTTTCTTTGATTATAACTAACGAATCCTCCACAACACATAGGGCTGTGTGATGTGTCTCCGGAACTAAGGGTTCATCACATTTTGGTACAGAAACATAGAACGTGGACGAGAAGATCAAATTCATAAAACATCTCGTCGATTGGTAACGTTAATAATTTGCCGGATCGTATGTAATATACACAACATTTTGTGTGCATTTCGATCATACACTTGTTGGATTGTTCAAGTACAATAATTGTACAACGTATTATCAGATACTGGTTGAAGCTCTGATAGTACGTTGATTACAACTGATAAATCCTCCACAAACAATGGGGATGTGTGATGTACGTTCCACGAATGTTATTAATTTGGTGATGATCAAACATCTGAGTCATGCTGAAAATGACCTTACCAAAATCACCAGTGTTAGTAGTAGTACAGTAGTAGATAATGATTGCAACGGCCAATCGATTTCAGGCAGGTTAAAATCAAGAACATCGGAACAAGAAAACCGGATGAAAGGTATACAGGACGGAAAGAATTTCTTCAAGAATATGAAGAGGTTCTCTCATTGATGTAATAATGAAATGGCTGTTGACTAATGACTGGCGACTTGGCTGTAGAGATGGGAAATTTATCAATAACCTATTACGAAAGTAACGTGGTCAGTTGGTATTGTATTCCAGTAACCTATTATCGTGGTAACATGTTACCAGCCGACCCACTTTCGGTATTAGCATTATGCTGTAGTATGTTATTGAACTGACGTTATTAAGTTGCAAGTGAACAATCAGCCCAGCTGTTACTGAGATAACATTTGTGTTACTGGTAACACGTTATCCCGGTAATAGGTTACCACTAAATAACGAAGTTACGTACACTAACATATATCGCCCATATCTACCTGGCTGGCACTGGGAGGAGTAGCAGGGCGTTGCGGTAGTGGCACGACTGAGGCGACTGGCAACATGGCGTTGGATGGGGAATTTGGTGTTGTAGTTATTCTGTGAATATAAATTTATGTCGTGCCTTTACAGGCAAGTATTCATTACATAATAAGAAGTTCACTCAGAAGTTAAAGTTTTAGCTTCTGTGATGTGTTAAATAATATTGCATTGTTATTAATAAATAATCAAAAGAAATATAACAAGAACGGAGCATGCTGTTTTTCTGGAAGTTGCGCTACAAGTGAACATGTAAGTTTCTATTCTAAATATTATAGACTTGTAAATAGATTTTAAAGAGAAACGGAGGAAGATTTTATACCAATATTAGTTATATTATTATTGAGTCCAGTTGCTGTATTCTTTTCTTGCATTTTAGTGCCTACATTCTTTCAGTTTGTCCTAGTCTAGGATACGAGACCTAAGGGTAATTATCATATAAACGGCCGGAGCGGCAAAATACGAGTTTTGCGTTATTAACTTATTGGAATTGTCCTATAAAAAAAATATATATATATAAGGTTTGATGGGGTGAAAATGAGAAATAACGAAGTTCTAGAACATAAAAAATGGAACAACTGTTAACGAGCGGAGTAATATTTCCATGTTGTACATCGACGTCTAGCGTCACGTGACCTTCTGTGACCATGATTCAACCTTGTGATGACTTCATCGGATGGGTCGCCATCTTTGCAAACGTAAATGAAAAATAATACTGAAATGAGCGGAATTTTTATCAAAATGAACAATGTTTTTCTTAATTTCAAGCAACAAATTAATTACTTGTTATCGAAATGAGACGAGTGCCTCCGGCCATCAGCGCGGGCTTTTGCAGCACCTTCGGTCAATTAAAGAAAACCATCCCTCGAGATAGTACCTATCAGTAAAATATAAAATTCTAGAGGGGCTGATCAGAAATATAAATTGAAATGTAATGCAAAGGCAATTATGTTAAGTTAAAAAACTTAATAAATCATGAAAAACTCAAATATAAATATATAGATGGATATTGACAGAGAACACTTACCATTAGTGTGTTGGGGGATATAGCTGAGCAGCAGCAACAAAAAAGTGGATTTTTAAAAATTGTAACATTTAAAACTTCTTTTCTTACTAATTTTTCAAAATTTTCTATCACAACGAAACAACAAAGTCTCCCGGTTTAAAAACAACACGCGACTGCACGACGAACAAATACACTTATTATTAAAAATTCCATGTTCAATTAAAAAGGAAATAATTTTGTTTAGGTTAAAACGTAAACTCTTTACGTGCCCTACTAAACACTCCGACACACACAATTCACTAGGGTAGGTCGAACTAGTGGATGGATGATTCATGATTGCAACGCACTCACTCAATCCAATCTACTGAACACGATATCTTGTGAAGCACTGACTCTGCCCCGAAGAACTCAGATAACAGATACGTTACCAGGCTGCTATCAGTCCCGGCTGCAGATAATATTCAAGTAAACAGATTATCCAGACACAGCACACAAACTGAACATTAAAACATTAGAAACATAACCACTTATGAATATACCCCCTAAAATCATGTTATTTGTCATTTGCACATCCTAGTACTATATATATTTTTTGTTCAGGAGGGTGAGCAGAATACGTTGATAACGTCAAATTCGTGATTTGCCGCTCCGGCCTTTTATCTTATAGCTACCGACCTAAGATACAGTTTAGAAATAACGTTGGGTTTTCATTGTGTAAAATTGGGTAATTCTAAGCAATATATGGGTCAACCTCGATTTTTCTCATATTACAATATAATGTTCCAATAGTCAATTAGAAAAAGAAATGACTGGAATTTCTTGCCGGAAAGCAGTTATAGGGAGCAGGCAACTCATATTACAATATAATGTTCTAATAGTCAATTAGAAAAGGAAATGACTAGAATTTCTTGCTGGAAAGCAGTTATAGGGAGCAGGCAACCGCGAGAATTACTTACTGGTGATCAGGTGCACTGACGTGATCTGGGCTTCAAATTTGGAACTACTCGAGTTAATTTTTTTTTTTAAAGAGCAAGCAGCGCTAAGCGCTGCGCAGCGGGCAAGCATCGTGCGTGATCTTCGTCTATACTGAATTGATTCAGGCCAAAGGAATGATACAGATTCCTTTACCAGATTTTTACGGAGATTTTGTATTGGGCGGATTATATTGGTTTACTTTGCTTTCCAGCATGTAATTATGTGTTTAAAATTGTTTTACATACATTACCTACATTATATTGTAATATGTAATAACAATTTATCAGAAATTTTTTAATAAAAAAAAGGATTACGCACGATGCCTGCCCGCTGCGCAGCGCTTCGCGCTGCTTGCTCTTTTAGAAAAAAAATTAACTCGAGTAGTTCCAAATTTGAAGCCCAGATCACGTCAGTGCCCCTGATCACTAATAGGTAACTCTAAGCAATACATGTCCGTCTGGCGGTTGCCTGCTCCCATAACTGCTTTCCGGCAAGAAATTGTAGTCATTTCCTTTTCTAATTGACTATTGGAACATTATATTGTAATATGAGAAAAATCGAGGTTGACCCATATATTGCTTAGAATTACCTAAAATTGTACGTGTTTTAGAAACTTACTACTAGACCTATCTCCTCTTTTGGTTCTGTTAATATTTTAGCCACTTCACAATATTTTTAGTTTTGGTAATTTTGAATGTTCCGACGGGTAAAATATGAGTCACAATACAAGGTTTTAGTGGGTGGAAATTACAAATAACAAAGTTATAGGTATAACATTAAAAGTGAACTAGGCCTACTTTTCTCTGTGGAGAAATATTTAATTGTTCTATAGGCATAATGTGACCTTTTATGATCGTAAGTCAATCTCGTATGAGTTGCTACTTATTTCAGCCGTTACACCATTTTTGGACAACATTAAACAACAATAATGCTGAAATTAGGGAAATTTGACCTAAATAAAAGACATAGGTTTTTGTTAATTTAGACTATCTAAAATAAAAGTACTGGGCTGCACTATAATAGGCCTCCAACTCTTGAGTGATTATCTTCACACATAGCTTGTTTCCAGGATTTAAACTGAGATATAAATTTTTGTAGCAAAAATGCTATAAGCTCTTCAGACTTCATTAAAATGTTTGTCTTATGGCACTTATTAATAGTATTGGTATTCCACGAAGATTACAATAATGCTTATCGAAAAACTGTCTGCAGTTCTATAATATTTTAGCCTGCAGAACCAATATTTACATTAATAAATATACTTCTTTAAAATATTTAAAACCTGAATAATTTTATGATTTTTGTTATGAGGTTTTATTAAAAGCATTATATTTAGAAAATAAAACTTAATTTATTGTAAAAATATACAAATAAAGGAATTTTTTTCTAAGTTTAAAATAGACAATAACATTAAATAGTATGGTTTTTATTTAGGTAAGTTATTTATTATTTACATTAGCGTGACCATGGAAAATGGACTTTTTTTCATGGGTTGGGCATTTATAGCCAAGTATTATTATCACAGGTGCATATGAACTGGGGGAAAGTATATTATTGTATTATATTGATGCCTTTCGGACATTATTGCGTTAAGGAGCAATACTACAAATCTGACTACAACATAACCTCAAATCTCCAGTACTAGTTTGAGACGCCAAGACAAGACGTTTAGAAGTGTACAGTGTGGTTTTAGTTCGTGTCAGCCACGGCGCTGTAGTATCAGTATCAGAACTGCTGTTATAGCAATAATCATGGGGGTTCGTTGGATACTACTCTTACATCTAAAAGTGCAATTAACTTTGAAGGTTGACTACAATTTAATTAGTTGAGCAAAAATATAAAACTAAAAAAAAGTTAAATTAAAATGTAACTTGTTTAATTCTTTGTCTAGAAATAAATAAAATTGTTTATAAACATTAAATTTAAGTTTCATTTCGGTAAGAACGAAAAAAAATGATACATGTTTTGGTGCTTTTCAACTAGACTACAAATTTAAACATGCATAAGCAGGAAAACTTTTAATCTTATTAAGACCAAAGTTTTGTACAAGATATGCACAATAGTGTTAACTTAGTGATTGTAATTTTGTGAATTATATGGGTAAAAGTTTTTGTTGAACCGGTTCTTTGTAAACCATTTAAACTTTTA
This sequence comes from Homalodisca vitripennis, assembly GCF_021130785.1. Classification (NCBI taxonomy): domain Eukaryota; kingdom Metazoa; phylum Arthropoda; class Insecta; order Hemiptera; family Cicadellidae; genus Homalodisca; species Homalodisca vitripennis. The sequence goes on along the minus strand of NW_025776583.1, from coordinate 379,244 downwards.
TTATCAGCTGGGCTCGGTTATAAAAAACGGCATTGGTCACATTATAGAGCTTATAGTCATTACTTTTGTAAACACAAATTAAAACTATAGTTTAACACCACTTTAACCTAATGAGACAGATTTGGTCACTTGCGCCTGCTCAGATCGTGTAAAACATCAAACCGTCGAGGGCAATGTTGCAACAATCATGAGCGGTCTACTTGCGTGTTAAGTGCAAGAAGCTATTGTAATTATATGTTGTTTTAATATATTGGACCATTTACCATAAGCTTTTTCATACGAGCTTTGGGCCTCCAATGGTAGGTTTAACGATGAATAATTTAACTTTCAAAATTGCAGTTTGATAGTAAAGAGCCAAGACCAGTACCTTCTTTCATTGTTACATACACAACACTTGGTTATGGTTTGCAAATAATTTGCTTTATACGTTTGGACACAGAAATAAACAAGCTTAAGTTTAATTTTAGCTCTATTAGTTAGTTTTTGGTTAATGTTAACCCTTAAAGCGCCAAACAGTTTCAGCCTAACTCTGGATTAGCGCTCATTTATTATAAAAAAATTAAAATTAGATTTTCTCAACACTAATTTTAATTTCTTCTTTTAGGCAACAAAATAAAACAGAAACTGCAAAAAAATATCTTTTATCATATTTATTGCCCAAAATACACATGATTTACTATTTAGTGTTCCAGCTCCTTTATAAATTTTACCCAGTGCTTAAAGAACTCTGTTACTGTTTCCTTTTTTTAATTATGTATATAAATGATGACATTGCGTGCTTATATGTACTAGAATAGAACTAGAAAATAAGTACATTACATATTTAATACAAAGTTATTATAAAAAATTAAGTTTACATGCCATAAATATGAAAACCAAATATTTTCAAAATTCTTAGTCCTCTAACGGGTGTTATTTTTCTAATTACAAAATAGTTTTCAGATGTTTATAGAATTAAGTAAAAGATTGTAACACTTATTGGAGTAAAAAAAAGCCTAAATATAAATAATAAAAATAAATGTAAAATTATTTTTATTATAGAAAACGAAGTATTTAGTGCTCCTTGCACAAAATTGTCAAAATCAGAATCGTCTGGATTCGCCATTCAAGAAACTGTTTATTTCAAAACTTTATAAATATATAACTTTCATAAAAAGATGTTCATATAACACATAAAACTACACAGTAGTTTACCGATCAACTATTCGCACTGCTTCAACAGGATATGAAGAAGAACACAAGAGCTGCCCGGCGAGGCAGTGACGTACGCATAAATGCGCTTGCGGCATTGAGCAGTACTACCAAACTGCCAGCTGTTCGACAAAAACCGGTCCAGTATCGATCGATAAACACAAAGGTTGTTACGTGATGTGGCACAGCTCCACTACACTACTGTAACATACACCCTGCACAGTCTAGCAGACAAACTCAGAACTAACAGTGCAAAATAGTAAAAACAAGTATATTGCGCGTCTACGCGCTTACAGCAAACTCGATCCTCGCGTGCATATGCCCTTACGGCGCTTTAAGGGTTAAAACTCGAGTATATTCTTTTTGATCCGAGAGTGGGCATGTGTTTTCCAACCAGACAGTTTCCAATAATATGTTATCAATTTTCATCTTAAGCTCCTCATTTTAAGGATATAACATGATTCCAGCATTTTTAATTTTTCACAGACATAAGTTTGATTTTTTATGTGAAAATCAAGATTGTACTTAGTCCCAAAAATGTGCCTGTCCATAAACAAGTTTACTGCTTCCAAACCATCATCCGGACACTTGGTACATCTTAGTTAAGGTCAGATTGGAGTCTAAATATTTACTGTCTGTGGTTGACCTACAGTAGTGTGACTCCACAGATGTGAAAGATTTGATGTGATCTTTAACTCTTTTCTTTGTTTTTCACTTAAGCACATACTGTTGTTAGAATTCCTCTACCCAATTAGTTTGGGTATCCTTGTCTGTTCAGCTTTATTCTTATGAACACTATAGGTATAGGCTTTTTGTGAGATGCTTTTGTACCTAAGTAAAACTTTTTGGACTCTTGTATTTTGTTACTTCCCTCATTAAAAAATATCTGAATTAAACCATTTGCAAGAATTTTTATCTTTACTTTTTGGCATTTCTTTTGGATCTCGAGTAGTAGTATTAAGAATGAAATTATGTTTTCATTCTGAGATATTTTATTGAAAGCCTTGAACAGGGTTTCCTTAAAAAAATGGCAAAATGGACCAATACCGGCTAGCCAAGAAGTATTTAACCATACCCACATGGGATTCAAAATAAAATAAAATAACTTCATTGCATTAATTACTAATGAAATCCACACTTACATAATTTTTCAAACTAAATTATGGTATTAGACTTAAACGTGTAATAGTTGAGTAATGATGTCATGGTTATACATACACAATGCACTGTAGCCTTGTAGCCTACATGTAACAATTAATGATACTGTATTTAACCAAAGTTCTTCTCGTATCCACTGTATTTTCTTGACTTTTATAAGTTTTCAAATACATATCGATATTTTTTTACTATAAAGTAAATAAAAATTGTTTTATGTTTCAATTTGGCTTGTTAATGTCCAAAAAAGTAAAGAGATACATGGCAATAGTGCACTGTTATAAATGTGTCAGAATAGGCAACCTAACATCTTCAAGACGAAAGTTTCTAGTTTGTTGCAGAAATCTGTCAAATTAATGGAGCTTGACGTTTCTCCAACAAAAGTACTTTTGAACTATTAATTCAGCTCTGTTGCACTTGTGATATTGGACAGATCCTGTCCTAAAGAATGTGTTTACTCCTAAAGTATAATCATACTCATTTATAGGTAAAACTTGTTTTTGTTTATGTTGGTGCTTGACAGATTTTTGAAATAAACAACTGTTCTAAGTAAGTTTTTAAATTACCTTCTCATTCTTAATGCGCGCACACACACACACACACACACACACGCGCGCACACACACTCACTCACTCTCACTCTCTTACTCACTTACCCACTCTCCAGCCACCCCTCAGGAACTCATTGCGACCATAAGATACGTGAGCTGAGAATAGCATTGCTACCATTTATTGATATGCCTCTTTAATGGATTTTAATTTTATATCTTTCCAAAATGGATACCATACTATTCCTGATTATTACTAACCGTTGTTGTTTGTCTTCTCTTTCAGACTTAAGATATATACCTGTAGTATTTTCTTTTTTTTATCATCTTTTTCTATTTTCCACTGTTTCAGAGCTTGACACACTGGGAGTACGATGCTGATATCCCAATCTCTTGCTGACGAGAGTTGTGAGGTTAATCTGTCGAGGCGTAGATCATGTACCAGTGCAGAGGTCATCCATTCAGTCTCAACAGGAATTGTTCAATAGGCAGGAATTTCAGAGGCCTTAATACCATGTGCGAACCCAACATATGCATATACTCCCTACTTAACAACAAAGAAATTAAATCACACCCCGGAAGCTGACGTAGTGGCAAATCAAGACTTAACATCAAATGTATGAATATCATATATAGGATTCAGTAATTTGATTGCGAGTTTGATAAACAGAAAGAAATTATGCACTGCTGTCTTTCATATAAAATATATTGACATCCTTGCTGTTTGAATGTCATGTGAATATCCATATAATAATATGATACATTGTCATCATTCATTGTATAGATGTTATATGTTAATATACAGTGGATCATGCTTACAATGTTCATAGTCTACAACTATGATTAATTTGAAAAAAGAAATAATAATCTGTTTTGTATCAAGTAATGTATTGGAATCACTCATTGTTTAGATGCCATATATAACTATACAGTGGTTTATGCTTACGAGTTGTGATCCATGTTCTATAACTATAATGATTAATTTGAGACAAAAGAATAATCTGTTGTTTTGGATCAAATAATGTATTGACGTCACTCATAAAGGTGAGACGGTATTTCAGTAATCAGTACTTTGTAACAGTTATTTTTCTCCTGTATCTGTAACGGTTACTGAGAACCAAAAATACTGATTTCAGATACTTTGTATCTAGTACTCTGTAAGGTTACAAAATAACAAATATTTTCTTGTACTGATTACTTTACTAGTCCTTCCTGAAGTACTCATATCCTTACTGATACAGAATAATGAAATACTTAAGGCTGACCAATACAATATAAATACTGCAATCGTAAAGCCACAACTGGAAAATATTGCTAGTTCACAATGTAAATCACTCACCAACCCCAGTGTCAGTTTGATATTCTTGAATAAGTTATTGAATAATATTATATATTGCTTTAAAAAAAACTTGTATTAACACCCTAGTTTAAAGTGTTTAATTATGTAAACTACGATAGATATTTGATGTTTTTTACTTAAAATGAGAGCTTATTTAATTTTTTTCATAATAAAAAAATTCGTTAATGTACCAAAAATGCACCAAAGAGAATTAAAATTACTTATAAAATAAAATTTTATTGTCATAACCAGAACATCCAATGTAACAGCCTATTGGACTCTACTCAAAGAAGCAGAGGTTCAATTTATCATTCAATTCATTAATTACATCTCAAAAAGTATAAACATTATAATATAATAAATTACCTATATTTATACGTTTTATACATATTGGCATTGTACTTTTGAATACTATTAATTACATCAAAGCATTTACAAAACTGTGTTTATTAGGGAAAATACTCAGTATTTTAAGCGTTACAAATACGGAAATACTGATTTAAAGTCTAGTATTTAAACCGTTACAAATATGAAACACTGATTTAGAGTATCTAGTAATTAAAACATTACCAGTACGGAAATACTGATTTCTAGTATCCAGTTTTTGTACTCGGTATTGTCGAGTAACAGTACCAGAATAACGGTTACATGTACGTACTGATTTACCCCATCTCTACACTCATAGTTTAGATGTCATTTGTGGGTATACAGTACTTTATGCTTACCAGTTGAGATCTATAGTTTACATCTATGATTAATCTAAAACAAAGGAATAATATCTGCTGTTTATCATATGATAATATTGACATCATTCAATGTTTAGATGTAACATGTGAGTATACAGCGGTACATACTTACAAGTTGATGTCAATGGTTAACAAATATGACTAATTTACAAGAAAGGAATAGTCTGTTTGTATCATATGATATATTAATATTACATCATTGTTTAGATGTCATATGTAAATATATAGTAGTGTATGCTTAAAAGTAGAGCTCCATGTTCCACACACGATTAATTCAAAAGAAACAAATAGTATTCTGTTGTATATCTTGTAAAATATTTATATCACTTATTGTTTAGATATCACATGTGAGTATACAATAGAGTATGCTTACAAGTTGATATCTTTAGTTTACATCTATGATTAATTTAAAACAAAGAAATAAAATTCTGTTGTGTATCATATGATATATTGATCTTACTCATTGTTGTTATCATATTTATGTATATAGGTTGTATATGCTTATAAGTAGAGATGTATGTTCTAAAGATAAAAATAAGATAAATTTAAATAAAAAAGTAAATATATGGCAGTTAATGCTTAAAAGCAGAGCTCCATGTTCCACAAACATGATTAGTTTAAAAGAAATGAATAGTATTCTGTTGTGTATCTTGTAAAATATTTATATCACATGTGAGTATACAATAGTTTATGCTCACAAGTTGTGATATCTTTAGTTTACATCTATGATTAATTTAAAACAAGAAACAATATTCTGTTGTGTATATTGTTATACGTTGACAAAGTAATAATATTTTGTTGCGTATCATATGATATATTGATATTATTCATTGTTTAGATGTCATGTAGGTATATAGTTAATATGTATATAGTAGCTATATATGTATTGTATGTTGTCATATGTATATAGTTAAGTGCCGTGTCGTGCCGATCGGCTGACAGCCTTACTTTGTTTGAAGTGACATGTCGGCCGATCGGGGCGACAACTACGCAATTATAGAGGATTGACAAAATAATTGTTACCGGCACCCAATGCAACCTCGCGAGGAAATCGTGGACTTCCTTTATAGATCCAAAGACCTTCTATATGTAAAAAAATCGTTACAGCTATACTCTGTAATGCAAGTTGCCTAGCAACAAATTAAAATCATAGTTTTTGGTCGGCCGATCGGCACGACAGTGAATTTTTCAATAGACAGGTTTGAAGAATTATACTAAAAAACAAACAATGGATGTGTTTATTTACATTTATTTAATGTGCACTATGTATTACAATAACATATTTCACTAAAAAACGAGTGGAAATATCTAAGTCATTGTCATGTACTTGGTTTATTATTTATGAAATACAAACTAAATGAGTCTTCTTTTATATTATTGATATTTGGATGAATATCACTGTAACAAATATTTCCCTCGATAGAGTAATATGTATAGGATTCTTGTTTCAGAGTTCATTTGTGCTTGCTCTCAAAACACTCTTTGCATAAATACGGTTGGTTGGGACACTTAGCACTGAAGGTTGTAACACGGGTCATATTTTTAGCCTTTTTTCAGTCCTCGGCTGATACTCTGCTATAACAGATCTTGCATGCTTTCCTCAAACGCCTTTTGTTTTGTCCTATTCCTACGAAGACGTCAGATTCTTTGAGATAGTGATGTCCTGTCTGCTTCACTACAGGAACTGGACCCAATGGTGATAGCTCCATCAAGTTCATGCATATTTCCAACTTAAGGTACCAACCAAATGTGTGGATTTTTTTTAAAGTTCATTAGCCAGTTCTACCGAATTATAATAATTGTCAACATATACTCTTGTTCCTGTATATAGATACAAGTTTAGTAGTTCTAAAACTATGGAAGTTCCCATGTATTAATCAGGAGTTACATTTGATCCTTTGCCTGAATATACCTTCACTTTGTATGTGTAGCCTGACTGGTCACATAACTTAAACAGTTTAATCCCGTACTTGTGGGCTTTTTTGGGCAAATATTGCCTGAAGAACAATCATGCTCTGAATGGTACCATAGATTCATCAATGGCTAGATCAGACTCTGCTGTTTTCAGGTTATTATAAGTAACATTCAACAACTAAATAAGTTTATCAATTTTTGCCAGTCTACCATTATTTTCAACATTTTGATTCTCGTAAAATGCCAGAACCGCAATAGAAGTTAAAAACTATTACGGCTCATGACATTTGGATCCACTTTATTTTTTAGAAGTACATTATTGCTCCAATAATCTTTTATTCTAGGGTATTTTACGATTCCCATCCACAAAATAAGCCCCAAGAACTTCTCCATCTCATTTTTGTCAGTGGGCGACCAATTTCTCAATCTACTGCTTCAACTGAGCCGTCTGGTGCTCTGAATTTGCTCAGCATTTCTATTAGTTTTATTGACCATTAATTCAATTACATTCTTGGGTACAAATTCATTGTAATAGTCAATTGGTTCTCTGTCATCTGCCAAATCAATGTGAAAAGTTGGGCGTTCTTGTGTTGGTGCCTTCTGTAAACCCCAAGACGGATCAAGTTCGTTTCTTTTTTTACTGGATTTGGTTTTGTCTCCTGGAGTTGCAATAGCAGGAGCCAAAAAAGAAGTGTCTTCATTGACATTCTGTACATCATAATCAGGGTCACTTAAATCAGCAGGGTTGTTCAAATTGTCAGAAAGGCTACTAAACTCTTAAGTTAGGGCTATTAGCGCTATCATTATTTACATGGTTTGTCACATTAGTGCCCGAGGTTGATGGCACTGCGACATCAAAAGGCATGTTGCCTAGCTCTACAAGTATATCTTGTGAAGGGATCTCTAGTTCCATATTAAATGCATCTCCACCACCATATTGAGATTGCAGAGCATAGGAATGTTCAGAAAAGGCAACAGATTTGTCCCTCTGTTCATGCTCATCTTCTGAACTTGGTTCATCAGAATCACTTACAGGAGTTGTGAAAAAAGAACCCTCGGATTCATTGTCATTGTCACCACACACAGGGGTTCTCTCTCGGTCTATTTCCGATGATCTTAGGGAGAACTCCTATTGGTAAACATACAACACTAAAAGAAAACTGCAAAAACTCGCAATGAAGAGGTTAGAACACAAGCATTTCAACGTCAACAACACACACTGACGATTGGATGCAGGAATGCCAACATAAACACCTGATAATTGCGTAATATCGGCCCGGCACGCGGATTTTCAACACCTTTTCAACCATGTAAAATGACATGTCAGTCCGATCGGCCGACAATTTATATATATGTTTATATATATATATATATATATATATATATATATATATATATAAACGTTTGGAATAGTACTCAAGTACATTCCTTTTAATGAATAAAACTCGAGTTATATCAATACCTTGGTCCATACAGTTTGGCACCACAGGGAAAAAGTTGCCAAATTGCGTTTGCATCTAACGTGTTATATGCTTAAAAGTTCTACTACTATGATTAATTTGAGTGAAAGGAATAATTATTTGTTTAGTACCAATATATTGACTTCACTCATAGTATAGACATCATATCTGAGTACAGTTTATGCTTACTATTTGAGATCAATGGTCGACAAATATGATAAATTTAAAACAAAGCAATAATATTATGTTGTGTATAATGTTATACATTGACAAACGAAGTAATATTTTGCTGTTTCATATGGTATATTGATGATATTACTCATAGTTTAGACATCATATCTTGAGTACGGTTTATGCTTGGAAGTTGAGATCAATGGGCGACAAATATGATAAATTTAAAACAAAGCAATAATATTATGTTGTGTATAATGTTATACATTGACAAACGAAGTAATATTTTGCTGTTTCATATGGTATATTGATATTACTCATTGTTTAGATGCTTATGTATATATAGTATTATATGCTTAAAAGTAGAGATCTATGTCCTACTACTATGATTAATTTGAATGAAAGGAATAATTATTTGTTTAGTATCAATAGTATATTGACCTCACTCATAGTTTAGACATCATATCTGAGTACGGTTTATGCTTGGAAGTTGAGATCAATGGGCGACAAATATGATAAATTTAAAACAAAGAAATAATAGTCACAACAAAAGGAATGTATTGAGTGTATGTATCACTCATACTTTAGATATTATTTGTAAGTATACAGTAGTTTATGAATGTGCGTTAAAATCCATGGTCATCAACAATAATCTAAAACTAATGATGAATATCCTGTTGGGTATCAAGTGATATATTGACATCACTCAATGTTTAGATGTAATATGCGAGTATGCAGCGGTACATACTTACAAGTTGATGTCAATGGTCAACAAATATGACTAAATTAAAAGAAAGGAATAGTCTGTTGTGTATCATATGATATATTAATATTACATCATTGTTTAGATGTCATATGTAAATATATAGTAGTGTATGCTTAAAAGTAGAGCTCCATGTTCCACAAACAGGATTAATTTAAAAGAAAGGCATAGTATTCTGTTGCGTATCTTGTAAAATATTTATATCACTTATTGTTTAGATATCACATGTTAGTATACCGTAATACGGGGTGAATAGGGACAGGTTTTAAAGTTATTTAACAATATTTTAACATCCAAATGACATCTGACATAACTCACATGGTTAATAGTTGGTACTAATGTCTAGGCATCTAATGACACCCCTCTCCTTTCTCAATCAGTAATACTGATTTTTATATTTATTTTATTAATACTGTTCCTATTCACCCCAGGGTTGGGGTCAATAGGGACACCTATTTATTTTACATTAAAATGCCTATTGGGTGTTACTATGGAGTGTATAGGGACACTTATTATTTTTTTTTTATTCCATTTTAGTTATTAAACATGATTAGATATTCTGTTAACCATTATTTTGTAAACATATTGTCATAAATAAGGATAAATGATTTTGAAAATCGTTGCAAAGTACAAAGTTTTTATTTGTAAAGTAACAAAGTTTTACAGTAGGCTACTTACATTTCAATGGTTTTTAAATAGGCCAATATAAAATAATAAAATTTATGAAGACACACTTTTTACATTTGTTTTGGCCTACTTTAGGGGGTCGGATTCAAAAATTACCGTCCCCTCTGTGAGTGTGGCGGTTTTAAAACTGCCAAAACGTCATCCTTGTTAAATGGGAACTCGTGAGGCACATTGGGAAAATAAAAAATATTGTCACATTTACTGGACTGCCGAAGGAATGTCCCAATAAATTCTGCATCTTCGATTCCTAAAACCTTCCCAATAAAAACCTTTACCCCCTTATCATACGTAAATCTCACTTTCACCCAGTCTCCTTCACTGATGCACTCCGCTAAATCTTCAGAACGTTCTTCATCGCTCTTTTCCATATCAAAACCTTCTTCATTAGAATCATAATTAGAAAATTCTTGATTGTCTGGTACATCTTCGTTTTCAGATCTTTCATTTTCTGTTTCTTCCTCGTCAGGGTCATCAAAATCTGCAAGAGTGACGCTGCGGCCAGCCGGAATGTTCAGTTTCTTTTTTCGGCCTACTGCTTGTTTTTCACTCCCATCACCATAACGCATCTCTTTCAAGAAAGTTGTTAAACTGTCATTTACACTAGTGCTGCTATTAGCCTGACTGCCATCAACATCTTCATCCTCACACAGCTCAGGGGGCAGCCGGTTCAACACACGTTTTCGGTTAAGAGGAAAAATTCCTGCCTTGTCAAAACCTGCAATGATGTCTTTCTGCAAGTTAGGCTCTAGTTTTTGTAGGGCTTTCCTCACATGAGATGGAAAATATCTCTTATCAAAGGCATTGCTATTCCTTTCATGAAATTTTGCATCTTCCATAACATTACGCCAGCATTTTTTCATGGGACCGAACAGTGCTATATCCAGGGGCTGCGTCAAATGGGTTGAATTAGCCGGCAGAAAAACAAACTGGATGTTGTTTTGTTCACTTAGCCGAATAACAACCTGTGACAAATGTGAACTTAGGTTGTCACCTATTACAACTTTTTTCCCATTTGATCTGCGACAGTACGGGATGACAACTCTCTGAAACCAATCTAAAAATGTGTTTCCGTCAATCCAACCTGACTTGGTGCTGTTGTAAAAGCATCCTGGAGGTCCACCTTGGCACCATAAATCGTACAAGTTAGTGGCTTTATAAATTATGTAAAGAGCCAGCATTTTGCCAGAAGCAATGGCAACAACCATCACAGACACATTGCTCTTACTTTCGTTCATAACTCGCTCAGGGTATTTACAACCCCTTTTAAAAATTAGTTTGTGACGGCCTGGGTCATCGGACAACACAGTCTCATCATAATTGATTATCATATCGGGAGGAACATCTGTAACAGTGTCCTTCAACTCGTCAAAATAGTCATTGATTACTTTTGGAGATAATTTCGCTCTTCTTTTAATGTTTTGGCACATTCTTTGGGACAGAATGGCCTTGTGTCTTGATAAAAACCCATCAGCCCAGTCTGCACCAGGCAAGTTATTTTTAAATTTTGATACATTCTTCCCTTCTCTATCCAAATGATACTTAACAAAACACCGGACATCAAATGTACTCAGAGGATAACCCCATTCACCACACTTAGATAGGCTAGCACTGATTTCTTGCTCTAACTTTGAGTCCAACGCGGTCTGTCCCCCTTTCTTTTTAACCCTTAACTACTACAACTTACTTTTGTCACACAACAACTACAACACGTCTCTCAGGCCACCTTTTTTCAAAATTAAAAAAAAATTATTGCTTAAATTTGAAGGAAAGAAAGTTCTTTGTATTAAATGGATATTTTTCTTACTACCAAGTGCATAATTGAATTAATTGAACAGAATTAAGGTTATAATATGTATATATTCTGTAAAGTAGACAAAAATTGTTAAGTTATATAAAAAATTACATTTTACTATTAATTTTTTTAATAGCCGAGGGAGAAATAAACTTTTTTCGTAGTTCATAATATATTCAACTATACAAAAATACATTTCTAACTCTAACACTTATAGGAATGTTAATTTTGGAGTAAAAAACTTGAGTTTTCTAATTTGTATTGGGTAGCTATTAGGAAAATAAAAACACTTTAATTTTGTATATGATTTATTAAGTTATTTTATAAGCGACAAAATAATGAAGGACTTATTTACTAATACTGTATCCAGTGTAAAGATAAGAAATTTAAAAAAATGTACTAAGGATATATTAAAGGAAGTATTTTTGTCCTATTTTTCTAAACTGAATAGATTTTCTTGACATAAATGGATTGTTATAGGAAATTAGGGCTAAACGTAATACAACTTGAACATTAACTTTAACGTAATACGTACTATATAAGTAATGTTTCACCTGTTTGTGCTTCTTGCAGTCACTGATCGTTCAGAGCAGTGTGGCACCGAACACAGACTTTTTTGGCGCACTCAAGACAAATCGGTTTTTCACAAACACTGCACGGGTATTTGGTTCTTCTTTTCAGTTTTGGATCACATGTGTAGCAAGTTTTCCTGGTTGGAAAGACGTCTACTCCTCGAGGCTCTGGTCGTGGAATGTGTAAAATTCTCCTGATAGTGTCCTTCATTTCATCTTTTACATGACCCCCACTTTCCATTCTACGTAATAGTTGTGGTGTCACCAGTGATTTTGCAAGATTTTTCATAAAAGTTATTCTGGTCAAATCTGGAGTTTCTCAGTATGCTTTGTATAAAACATACGAATTGACCCCTGCAGATACATTTATCATTGTGAAAAAATCGTCATTAGCCATCTTCTGGACCGCCTTTGAGTAGAATAGTTGGAACACATCTGATCAAGTGTGTCTACACCCCTTTAGTACGGTTATACTCAGCTATTATTTCAGGTTTACCAGTCACGTTGTCATTTTCGGGTCCATAATGCATTGAAGAAATTAAGAGAACAACTCTTGATTTCTTAGGGACATACGACAGTAGAGTCATTTTCTCAGCAAAACCGTACATTGCACTTTTTTCTTCTTTATTTTTGTCAGCAAGGAAAACTTCTGGCACTTTAGTTTTGTTTTTCTTTAGAGTGCCAACGTAAATCAGGCCTTTTTTGCTGAGCTCTTGCACCAACTGAATTGAGCTGTACCAGTTGTCGGCTGTTACATTTTTTTTTCGTGTTCTCAATGGGTGCAATCAGTTTTAGCACGGCTTGGGTTGGGATAAGTAGTCTTTGTTGTTGATCTGGTGTGAGACCTTTTCCATCACTTCCCTTACCTACGTATATGTACGCATTGTACAAGTAATTAGTTTTAGCGTCAGTTAAGCATTGTATTTTAATTCCGTACTTAGCCGGCTTTTTTGGCATGTACATCTTGAATGATGATCGTCCTCTAAAGGGGACCAGCATTTCATCGATACACACGGAAACTCTAGTTTTATAACAAGACTGGCAGTTTTCTATAAACTTATAAAATATTTTTCCAGTGGCAGCTTCCTTCATGTCCTTTTTTCTTTCATGCCTGTCTTGACGGTTATCAAACCTTATCACTTGTAAGAGAAATAAAAATCTTTCCTTAGACATTACACATCTAAATATTTCCCTTCCCGTCCCATCAGTTGCAAACAGACTAGGTGCTGCTTCATTTCCGGATTTAAAGATCGCGCTGTAAATTAGGAGGCCGATAAAACTTTTGAGTTCAACAAGATCAATATCATGTACATAAGAAGTTGGCTTGTTATAATGTCCCCTCATAGCACCTATCTTCACATTTGTCCATCTCATGACTTCGTCCAAAATATCATCTGTAATCAGTAACCCCCACACCGATTCCGCATCGGGATTGGAGCCAAGATTTAATGCACGATTCTTTAAACCAGGCAACTGGGTGACAATGTTTTCTTGTCGGGTCCGAACATTTTGGTTACCAGGTTCCCTTCTCCATTTGAATGCTGGAATTAGTTTATTTATCATTTGTTTAGTACGTCTTCCATAGAAGGAGGTTCTATCCCCTCTTTGCCTAGGTAATTCAACGGCTACTTCTGCTGGGACTATAACCTGTTGTCCACCATCTTCTGTTGCAATTTGTTCGATGACTGTTTCTGATAATGCATCCTGATGTACACCTTGCTCGGGCTGTTCCTCACCTCGGTCTATATTTTCGTCCTGTATGCCAATATTCCTACCACAAACCTGAGCTATATCAACATCTTCTGTATCACTTTGATCGGTACTAGTATCATGTTCACTGTCTAGAACAAAATCGGGGTCGCTATCAGTGTCGTCTAATTCATCTTCTAATTCCTCATTGACTTAATCTTCTAGATCACAAAGAAAACTTGCACATTGAGAGGATAAACGTGGACGTTTTGGGCGTGTAACGCGAATTTGAGATCCGCCGGAAGAGCTCCCAGGCTCATTTAAAGCCATTGTTAAAAAAACCACCCCAAAAACCAATTAATTTAACTCTTGGACAATCCTTAGATCAGTAACAAAACTACTACAACACGTCTACTGGACACCGTCAAAAACTCACGTAAACACTACAATACGTCTCTCGAGCCACTTTGTACTAGGAACTCGCTTACCGAGGCAACCTTGAACGCGGCACACCACGCACTGAAACATAACCTTAAAACTGACAGCTACTGAACCGAACACGCGGTCAAGTGGTGCCGCGAGGGAATTACGGGAATTTTCATTTTTCAAGTGGCCTGAGAGACGTATTGTAGTAGTTAAGGGTTAAAAGTCAACTCTCGTCCACTTCTTGCTTTTTTTGCGTATCAGTGCAGCGCTGATTTTGAGATTTTAAACTGCTCTTCAGCTTTTCTAATAGACATGCCTTTTGCCACGGCATCTAGTGCTCGTTTTATGGCTTCTTCATCAACAGGGCGGTGATGTTTGGCCCTCGGATCTCTTTTATAAGTCCTCGGCATCTGAAATCAAACGACACAGATTAGGCTAAGTCTTAAAAATATACTTTAAGCCGGTACTAGATGCCCTATCTGGTGTCGGTGAGAGCTGATGTGAGCTTGTCTCTGCCGAGGCGTAAGTCATGTACTGGTTCAGAAGCCAGCCACTTCGGTCCTTGGTCAGGAAGTGTTCAGTAGGCAGGGGTGTCGGAGCCCCTGTTGCCACGTGCGAGTCCAAGTTGTGCGCGTATTCCCGACTTGGTAATCGATGGAAACCGGGCCTCGGGGAACTGAGGTAGGGTTGTCCCCCAAGCTACGGTTTGTGGGACACCCGAGGGCATGCCCGCTCCCGGTGAATCGGCCCGCACTACTAAACACGATGCGCTGGTGACCTTATCTATGGAAACTCAAACCACCCCACCCTTAGGGCAAGAATTCGGAGTAAGAGACAACGATCCAGAGAAAAAGCGACAGTTGTCAGATTCTGAAAATGAATCGTATATCAAACAAAGGAAAGTGGAAGAAAAAGTAAGAGCTGAAAATATGAACGTTCCAACTCCACTATATCTAATCGTTAGTCATAAGGATGAGGGCAAAACTCTAACGAAGGTTAGTCCTTTCCTTATTAACAAAGCGTTTGTTTCCTCAGGCGGTCAACCTAAAGCTGTAAACAAATTGAGGAATGGAACTATCTTGGTGGAGGCTGCAAACCACATCCAAGCCAAAAAATTCCTTCAGATGACGAGTTTTTTCGATCAGGTGGAAGTCGTCGTTCAACCGCACTCCTCACTGAACACCTCCAAGGGGATCGTCTTCTGCCGTGACCTGATGGAGTGTAGTGAGGAAGAATTCAAGGACGAGCTGCAGTGTGAAATGGTAACCGATGTGGTCAGAATGCTTCGGACGGAGAATGGGAGAAAGGTCCCTACTCCCGGTCTAATTCTGACCTTTGCATTTCCCCAACCCCCAAAAACTATTAAGGCTGGATACTTATCCTTGACGGTACGGCCTTACTTCAAAAATCCGAAGCGGTGTTTCCGTTGTCAGAGATTCGGGCACTCTACTAAGACGTGCTCGGGACCCGAGACATGTTCCCGTTGCGGCGATGAAGGCCACCAAGAAGACGGATGCAAGAACGACGTCAGATGCGTGAACTGCAAGGGTAAACACGCGGCGACCTCTAAGGAATGTATATGATATGTAGTATATTGACCTCACTCATAGTTTAGACATCATATCTGAGTACGGTTTATGCTTGGAAGTTGAGATCAATGGGCGACAAATATGATAAATTTAAAACAAAGAAATAATAGTCACAACAAAAGGAATGTATTGAGTGTATGTATCACTCATACTTTAGATATTATTTGTAAGTATACAGTACATAGTTTATGAATGTGCGTTAAAATCCATGGTCATCAACAATAATCTAAAACTAATGATGAATATCCTGTTGGGTATCAAGTGATATATTGACATCACTCAATGTTTAGATGTAATATGCGAGTATGCAGCGGTACATACTTACAAGTTGATGTCAATGGTCAACAAATATGACTAAATTAAAAGAAAGGAATAGTCTGTTGTGTATCATATGATATATTAATATTACATCATTGTTTAGATGTCATATGTAAATATATAGTAGTGTATGCTTAAAAGTAGAGCTCCATGTTCCACAAACAGGATTAATTTAAATGAAAGGAATAGTATTCTGTTGCGTATCTTGTAAAATACCAGGGCTGTTCAGAAAGTAACCTCCGTGTCGATTGAAAAAAATACACACAAGTTAAGTAAAAATATTTTAATATACATCTTACATACTACAACTTTGCACTATTTTTCGACATTTTCGACATAGTCTCCACTTCACGATTGAGGCACACGTATCGTATCTCTTCACAAGCTTTGAAATTCCTTCTGCATAAAAATCACCTGCCTGTGCCTTGAGCCAGCCTGTGACCGCATCTTTGAGCTTCTCTTCGTCGTCATCAAACCGCTGGGACCCGAGCCATTTTCTTCATATGCATGAAGAGGTGATCGTCGCTTGGCGCCAGATCTGGGCTGTAAGGTGGATGGTTTGAAAACGTCCCACTTGAAGGACTTAAGAAGGGCTGTTGTTCTGCAAGCAGAGTGAGGACGGGCGTTATCGTGCAAAAAAACTATACCGGAAGTCAGCATACCACGGCGTTTGTTCTGTATAGCCCGTCGTAATGTTTTTTAGTGTTTCACAGTACACGTCTTGATTAATGGTCGTCCCACGTTCCATGAAATTCAACCAACAACACCCCTTTGGCATCCCAAAACACCGTTGCCATCAGTTTTCTGGCAGAAAAATCTTGCCGGGCTTTTTTTGGTTTTGGTAGGCGAATCTGAATGTGCCAACATCTTTGATTGTTCTTTTGTCTCAGGGTTTACGTACTTAATCCAGGTTTCGTCACCGGTCACGATTCTGTTTAACAATGGTTCTCCTTCGTCCGCATAAACGTGACAGAAAGTCTAATGCAGAGGCCATTCTTTGAGTTTTGTGGTGGTCGGTAAGAATTTTGGGCACCCATCGTGCACATAACTTACGGTAACCCAATCTTGCTGTCACTAATCTCGTACAAAAGAGTCTTAGAAATCTGTGGAAAATCAGTAGACCAACTCCGCCATTGTGAAACGTCGATTTTCACGAACTTTTGCATCAACTGTCTGAACGAGTTCGTCAGTCACCAAGGATTGGTCTACCACTCCTCTCTTCATCATGAACGTTTTTCTCGTCCACTTTTAAATAAACGTACCCATTCACGGACAACTCCTTCACTCATAACTTGTGGTCCGTACACGGCACAAAGCTCACGATGAATAGCATGCTGCAGAGTATCCTTTGGCTGTAAAAAACCGTATAACAGCACGCACTTCACATTTGGCGGTATTTTCTATTGCAGCACACATTTCAAACTGCCACAAAAAACTAAACTAGCGCAGGTACGATGTTCACTCGACTACTGCTTGATGCCGACTGACCTGCTTAGTGCGTGAATGCACAGATGGCGCGCTTACTCCCCTCCACTACCGCACTGTGACCAAACCGGAGGTTACTTTCTGAACAGCCCTCGTATTTATATCACTTATTGTTTAGATATCACATGTTAGTATACAACAGTTTATGCTTACAAGTTGATATCTTTAGTTTACATCTATGATTAATGTAAAACAAAGAAATAAAATTCTGTTGTGTATCATATGATATATTGATCTTATTCATTGTTTACTTGTCATATGTATGTATATAGTAGTATATGCTCATAAGTAGATATCTATGTTCTACTAATATGATTAATAGACAATAGACAACATACTTTATTCATTATCATTGAGACAAGAATGGTGTCATTAAGCAAAATACAATTTTTTTTTAAGTTGAGATAAATCACGGTGGTTTGAGAGATGTGGTTAGGCAGTTAGTTCTCCAGTTCAGGAATTCCTCTATTGTATAAAAAGGCCGGTCAAGAAGCCAGTCGATCAGTTTTCGTTGGAGTTGTTGCTGTTCCGTGGTGTTCTTGAACTCTTGTGGCAGGATGTTAAGAAATTTTGCACCAGCATAGGTGGGTTGTTTTTCGTAGAGAGTCAGACGATGGGTGGGAAGTATGTAGTCATGTGCGGATCTTGTGTTGAGGGTGTGAACGTCATTTCCTCTTGTCAGACGTTGTTGACTTGCATATGCAACTACTTCTAAGATGTACAGGGCTATTGAGGTTAGTATTCTTAGCTGTTTAAAAGCACCTCTACACGATTCTAGAGGTCCTGTTCCCATTAGTATACGGATTGCTTTTTTCTGAAGCACTAGTACCCTTTGGGTATTAAATTTAGAGGAGTTGCCCCAGACAGTTATTGCGTACCTCAGGTGACTCGAAAAGAGCATAGTATGCACATTTTACTATTTCTGGGCTAGCAACTTGTTTTAAGCGCCTCAGAACATATAAAACTGTGCTAAGTTTCCCACATAGTTGGTTGATATGGTCACTCCAAGAAAGAGATTCGTCAATTAATATTCCTAGGTAGGCCTACTTTACGTTGTCCTAGGAATATTACGGCGTCCGGCAATTCCAGCACTTCTTCTTTCTTCCTTCCCATTATTAGTCGCTGAGTCTTTGTTTGATTCAATACCAGGTCGTTTGCTTGACAGTATTCTATTGCCATATTTATGGCAATGTATGTGTCTATTTCCAAGGTCGTAGGTTGTTTATTTTGTAGCAGGAGTGTCGTGTCATCTGCATACATGACATGAAGCAATACCTTTTTAAGTAAATAGTAGTAAATTGTAGGTTCTAGGACAGAATGTTATCTCTCTGCGGGGGGTCCTTATCAGTGATAACCTCTGACCTTTTCCGCATTCCTATGATAAACACGCGCTAGATAACCCCGACCCCAATTAAAAATCAATTAGATAAGGCTTATCAAAGATAACCTTCGACTTTTTCCGGTTTGTCACGCGTCAGATAACCTTGAGCTCAATTAAAAAGCATTTTGATACGTCTTATCGGAGATTAGCACGTGCCACTATTGTTTACGTTTCGTATCGCGGTCTACTGACCTCAGGTTCACGGACGTTACTGACGTCAGTGATGTTATTGTTTACACTTGTCAACAAGAAGAAAATTTTGTGTGAGATGCTAGGGTACGATTATTTAATGTTATAATAGAAAAACTGGAGAAATTCGACCTGTTCAGAGTGGATTCGTATCGTCTACCAAGTGGACTTTCGGAGATTCTAAATGGTACAAGGCTTAAACATTTCAAACCACTTCACGTAATAGCAGTGAACCGACTCAGAACTCTCAAGTTTCATCTAGTGAGGAAAATACTCGCGTTGTGATTCAATATCATTATTATTATTATGAACGCGTGGGTAACGATCCGTTTGTATAAAAAACAAAGAGTTTGTGGATACTCGATTCATGAACATTGATGATATCACTTTTAATGAACTGAGATATTGTCAGTACCCAAATTTAATATACTAGACATTGAGTTTGAACTGAAAGCAACGACAGTTAACGATCATGTGCCTCCTAATCCTCTAGATGAGGGGTATAAAAATGTGTGCGTAAAAACTTTAAATATGAATGTACCAAACAGCAATTACAAGCGTGAACGGTATCTCGTTAAAGATTTTTCAGAATTTACTGTTTTTGTTGTGCAATTCGATTGTGTTCGTAGTTAGGCTATGACTCATTGTCGATAATAATGTGCTTATTAATCATATTTAGTTGTTATAAATGGAAAACTTCACAATGGTATTTATTATTATAATTTGCTCCATCATGGTGATATTAAGTGCAACATAAGCACTCTTCCTTCATGTTGTTTGTGTTGTTTATAGTCAACATAATTTTACATCTCAACATTGGATTAACACATAGAGTGCGGCGCGGTCACCGGTTACCGCCAAATACCCTCGCTAGAGTGCGCGGCGGTCACCGGCGACCGCGCGCACCGCTCTCTGTTTGTAGTTTCAGTGTGGTTCAGCCACTCGTTTGAGCTGGGTGAAACTACGTCGCTTCTCAGTTAGACATCGGGTCGTGTCAGTGGACGTATTAGTTTCGGTTTCGGGCGTAGTGCGGTGCGGTCATCGGCGACCGCCGTTTCTTTTCTTTTTCTCTTTGAAATAGTGAAGTGTTGAGTGCTTAGTGAGTGTAAATATAGTTCTTAGAATTGTTTACTTCATTGAAAATGGATCTTCCTGGAACTTCGACACAAAGTGGTGCACACTGTGCCGACGACAGTGACGATGAAGTGCCTCTCGCAAACCAAAATGTGGATCCTATTCAGAATTTAGTGGATGGTGATTCTGATGATCTGTCAAGTGAATCCTCTGATGTGTCTTATAGTTCCGATGATGACCTAGACATTGGCACAGCCCCCCCTGTATGGGCTTTGACAACTTCCGGATTGAGACCCATTACTTTTGTCCGCCTGTCTGGACTTCTAGTACCTTGTCCTGGCCAAGGTAAACCAATAGATTATTTTAGGCTCTTGCTTGATGACATTTTCTTAGAAAACGTAATCAAGTTTTCAAATGCCTATGCCTTTGAAGTGTTCAAAAAACCAGATCTGACACCAAATTCCCGAATAAACAAATGGAAAGACATTACAATGGACGAGTTATTGCACTTTATCGGACTTCTCTTGCACACTGGAACAATTCGACTAAATCGTCTCCAGGACTATTGGAAGACTGATAAGCTGTTTAGTTTACAAGTTTTCCGCCATGTGATGTCAAGGGATAGATTTTTGAATATTCTACGATGTTTGTATTTTCACAATCCTAACCACCAGGAAGAAACTAGTATGGATAAAATCAAATTTGTTGTTGGTCATTTTAATAACAAAATGAATGACATTTACTATCCACAAAAAGAACTTTCTTTAGATGAGGCGATGATTCTTTGGCGAGGCCGTCTACATTTTCGCCAGTACATAAAAGGAAAGCGCCATAAGTATGGTGTGAAGTTGTACTCACTGACAGAACACTCTGGACTGATTCTAAAATTTCACGTATATGGTGGCTCATCAGATTTGGAAGTAGGGGGGAAAGGTCACACAGAGAAGGTTGTTTTGTATTTGTTACAGGAAAAATTAAATAATGGCCACTCCATTTTCATGGATAACTTTTACAATAGTTACTTGCTGGCCTCAAAACTCCTTGCACGGAATACCTATTGCACCGGGACTTTGCGCCTCGATAGGAAAAATGTCCCAAATGACATACAGAGTGCTAAACTCAAAAGAGGTGAAACAGTGGCACGATATGGGAACAGCGTAATGATCGGTAAGTGGCGTGACAAACGTGTTGTGACCTATATAAGCACCGAATTTGAAAATGAAATGGTGGACTTTATTACCAAACATAAAACTACTTTGAAAAAGCCACTTCCCATCATACAGTATAACGCGTACATGAGTGGTGTGGATAGGGCTGACCAGTTACTGTCTTATTATCCCTGTGAAAGAAAGACAATGCGCTGGTATAAGAAAATCTTCATCCACATCCTACAAATGATGCTTCTAAATGCACACAACCTACACAACAAATACCAGCGAAAAATAAACTTCTATAAGTTCAGACTTGAAGTCATTCGATCACTTTTGCCACCTCTGGACGTTGCTGTTGAGAGCCCCGGTCAAAAACGAGCGCGACTTGGGATGCATCAAATTCAAAAAATTGAAGGCCGAACTGCAGCGAACAGAATTCAAAGAAAAACTGTCGAATCTGTTGTCAGACCACACGCAATAAGAAAACACCTTGGTTCTGTGCAACTTGTCCAGATAAGCCTGGCCTGTGCTTCGGCGCTTGCTTCGAAAAGTATCATGAATAAAAAACTAAACCTGTGTAAATAGTGTAAATAAGTAAAACTTTTAGTTGAATAAATACTGAAGACAATATAGGTTAGATTATTGTACATACTACGGACAGTTTCAAACATAGTGTTGGAGTTATACTCGGTGTGTAGCGGTCGGGACGATGCTGTGACGCTGGCGCAATACATAGTGGCGTACGTGGGATGCGGCGCGGTCACCGTTGACAGTGATTTTCAAAATTGAAAAAACCTCCAAAAAACTGACGGGAGCCCGATTTCAACCACCATTCCTTCATAACACCACCAAAACGTAAGTTTATATGCAATAATATTTTTTCAGTTATCTGGTAAGTTTTTAAATATTTTTACCGCAGTCAATGTGTTAATGGGAGCACACATATAGCTCACGCAATACCAAACAAAACAAAAATAAATTTATACTATTCGCCACAATCATCTGATCAACCGTTACTAAGCTTGAATTATTTAAATATTACACATGAGAAAAGTGGTGAATTTCATAAAGATGAACCCACTGGAGCAACACTTTCGTTTGAAGATGACAGTGAATACGATTTAAATGATTTATATGGTGGAGAAGGAATGAACTCCTCTGAAGAGATCCTAACATCAGAAGACAATTACACTTATTACAATTCGAATTCGGAAAATAGTTGTTGTCAACAATTTGATGAATGTTTAGAAATTAATGAATCTTTTAAAAAAGACATTGAAGACTATATTACGAGGATACAACAGTTAAATGGTGTAATTATAAGGTTGAACGCGACGATACATGTATTAGAGCATGATGCTGAAGTAAGGAATAGAGATTTGTATGAATTAAAATCCGGAAGATCAAGATGTAAATACTATCGAAAGAGAAATATGAATAGATATCATCGCAACGGTTGAACATGAAACTATGCATTATATCTTATCAGAAACCTTTGAACCACATATTACGACGTAATTTTAAAATATAGATATTTATATCGTGTTTTGTATTTCTTGCATATCATTCTGTGACCTGGCTCTGAATTGAACGGATAAAAATGGAGTTTATTATAGATTTTCAAGGTTTTAAAAATGTTTCCAACGAGTTTATAGTGAAAGAACTAGCTCTTATATCTACAGATGCACAAGTATATGAACTTCATCTGTTTCAACCGCCATGTGATTTTGATGAACTTCCTCATAAACTTCAAAAACAAGTAATTTGGTTAGAAAGAAAATATCATGGACTGTTTTGGGGATCAGGTTGTAGAGAATACAATGAACTGAAGGATATATTTAAAAATTTGAATTTAAATGGTAACGTTTACGTGAAAGGAAATGAAAAACAGAAGTTTATCACTAATTTACTATCAGATTTTGATGTAAATGTTGTGAATTTAGAAGATCTCGGTTGTCCGTGTTTAGCAACTTTAAGATCTTATTTCTTCCAGCCATCCTTGATGAAAGAATGTAATTTCAATCATACCTTTCACAACTGTGCTTATGTTAATGTTCATGTTTTGTGAAATTGGTTGAAAAACCAAAAATTGGTGGAGGAAAGAGTTGAAAAAGTAAATTTGGCTATTAAAGAGTGTTACTATAAAGGATACAAGAACATGACAGTGGAACTAGTCAAGTGTCTTCCAAAAGAGTTTATTGTAAACCATTCTGAGGACGTGGAAAACGTGTATGATAAGCTTCCGGATAAAATGAAATATGATGTGGATATTTTATTAAGTATGAAGTGTACGGAACATTATCCAGATAATACAAATACTCCGAAGAGAAGGCATTGCAATTATTGTGTAACCAAGAAGGTTGCATCATCATCTGTACAAAGTTCATAGATAAATGAACTCTATTGTGAAATAATTGACAGTATTGGCTTGTCGGTCTTATTGTAAACAATGATGACAGAAAACAGCTACGATGAGTGCTGCAGAATGTTCAATTTCAGTAAAAAGAATTTAATAACGTCAGGATTTTACCGATCAAAATGTTTTGAATATATTGTTTGCTGTGGATGCGGGTGGCAGTCAGATAACTCAAGGGGGGTCGGCATGTCCTATCTTCCCTATGTAAAATACCATATCTTTAGGTACACATATCTCAATAACTAATAAAGATATCCAGTTAATTCTTTTTTTGTTGTGTTCCCCACACCTTAATCTTTAATTAGAGCGATTGGTTTTTATTTCTCAAAATGTTTTCCCAAAAAAATCTTTTTTTTAATTAGTCATTAAATATTTGCGGATGTTATTTGTATATTTTTTTAATGACAAATTTAAAAATAGGAATATCATAAAACCCATCGCTTAAAACAAAGATATAAGTGTGGGGAACACAACAAAAAAAGAATTAACTGGATATCTTTAGTAGTTTTTGATATATGTGTACCTAAATGTAAAAAAATCTACTTTTCGGAAAACGCCAAAAAACCAACTTTATTATGAAAAACGGAAAAAACCTACCTTAGTGCATGCCTGCTCCATAGGAAGGGTTGTCAGGGTCTTCCATATCTTCATAAACATCTTCTAACCTCTTATTGGCAATGCTGAGCTGTTTACGGCACCGTTTTTCAATTTCTTGCATAGCTTTATCCGATTTTTTTATCCGCACCTCGTCAAGCTCCTTCATGACACGGATGCAGTTTGACCCAGGATTGATTCCAAGTTTGTGTAAAATTTTACACTTTATAATATTACCACGGTTGTAAGTAGCTATTGCTTCACACACTCCTAGTTCCAAGGTATTCTTCATTACAAATACTGCTTT
This sequence comes from Homalodisca vitripennis, assembly GCF_021130785.1. Lineage (NCBI taxonomy): Eukaryota > Metazoa > Arthropoda > Insecta > Hemiptera > Cicadellidae > Homalodisca > Homalodisca vitripennis. The sequence goes on along the minus strand of NW_025776583.1, from coordinate 354,288 downwards.
AGGAACCCGAGACCAGATGACACTGTTCAGGGATTCGCTAGGATTCTGCGTGCCCCCGTGCAGACACTTACGCAGCAGATGCTCTTGAGAGAGATCCCTGAAAATAGGCTTTATTTCATCCATAACAATTGGAGGCAGATGGGTGTGGTCCTTATGATTGTATGGTTTTTCCTCAGCTATAGCTTTCTTGAATTTGCACCATGTATCAGGTCCATTGGGGCATAGTGCATGAGCAGGTTCAGCGTTAGATGAAACAAGATGAAAGTAAGTCGCCCAGACTGCTGCTTTCATTTTCTGCAAACTATCTGTATTCCTCATAATTGCCAGACCATAATATGTCTGTATTTCATCTATAACAGAGTTAGTCAAGCGACCACGGCCTCCTATCTTTTTACCATCGGAAAGATCTTTTTTCCCTATTTTAGTCTTTAGAGTTCGGAGCCTGGTGCCCATACGTTTTCTAACATGAGCTATACACTCTAACTTTTCTGTTACATACTCTGGGCCATAAGGGGCTTCCTTTTGAATGGTTGGGAATGCAGCACTGTCGCCGTCACCTAAGTAATATCTGTATTTGATACCCCTAGTAGCCTCTGATTTCCTGAACATGTCAACAACACCGGCCACCTCCATTCCACCACTTGTCCCGGCATAGTTAGCAGCACAATTACCTTCATGTTGTTGATTTAGTCTGTTTTTGCACCTACAAAATCTGCTAAATACCCTAACATCTACTACTTTCCCGGTATTAGCGGCAATAGCAGTAATAACACCGTTGTGTGAGACATGGCCGCGGCGCTGCCAGGTTCCGTCAAAAATACCAGTTATATTCATATCGCCATCATTTTCAACCACAGCTTCTGTGGCTGCTTGTTTCATTTCTTCTTCACAAATTTCTTTTGCTGTTGCTGCAAGGGTTTTGTTGTATACCTTGAAAGAAGGAGGCTTTGGTAAGTTCATAACTGAACAAAATGTCTTCGCTGCCTGCTCCCCCTTCCCAATACAGCGAAAAGCATAAACTGCTCGAACATTTACTTCTGATCTACGGTTTCCTAATTTTTCACTGTTACTAGATGATACAGAAAATCCACACTCATTACACTTTATTTCAATTGTCACAGATAGGCCTACTCTGTTACTTGTTTGAAGTGAAAGTGAACCATTGCATTGAGAGCAAACCGCTATGTCTAAAAGCAACTTCTCAAAACTCAGCAAGTTTACAATATCATTACTACAATTGTTACTCATACTTATGTATTGCTCATACTCATCTAAACTACTAACTAACTTTTTCCCTGATGTGCTCTGTTTATTTAGATTACAATCATCACTTGGTCCAGGAGTAGGCGTAAGTTCAGTGACATTGGAGCTAACACTAGGCCTAGCAGAAGTATCACCACCACTTCCATTGTTTGTCTTCCAAGCTGGTACCCCACTGAATAAACTTTTACGTTTTTTAAATGTCTTACTAGGTACGCGAGGCATTTCGAATAAAAATATAAACTACAACCACTTTCAATAACTTTGGTAACTAAATTTCACCATTGAAGCATAAACAATCACTGTCACAACATTACAAACACAAACATAACCAACAAGTCAGACAAACAATAAACAGAACATCTGACTGACACAACCAAAGTGTATCACGTGATGAAGTGTTGCCAACACAGCTATAATAACAAAAAAAATCTTTCGTAACAGTTTTAGAGTGAGTACTATATTAAGTGGAGTGATTAAAAAGTAGTTATTGCTACCACTTCAGTATTTTATAGTTAGAGCTTCACTTAATGTGATTAAAAAGAAGCTAGAACTACCCCCTGTAGTAGTTGTATCTTAACTTTTCTAGAATAGAAGTTGTAACTTCACTTTTGGTGTGTGATTAAAGTATAGTTACATCTACCTACCTATAGATATATCTCCATTATTTTGGAGTCTGTAGATAGGCACACTTCACTTTTATGTCTTGCGTGACTTTTAATGGCGATGTTTATGCAAGTACGGGAAAGAGAGTGTACGGTGAAAGAAGAGTATTGACTAAGTGCAAGGAGCTGATGCGGTTTGAAAGTGAGAATATAGACTTTTTAGCAGAACAATTTCTACCGCCTAGTGACGAAACTCGGGGGAAAGCACTCACTCCAAGACAACGATTGGAGATTTTTCTTCGTTATACAGCTGATCCGGGGTTTCAAAGTGGTGTTGTAGCAGAAGATATTGGAGTGGACCGTTCGACAGTTTGTAAGAACATTAATTATGTGATGAACTGTATTTTGGAAAACGCAGACAACTGGATACATTTTCCTTCTACAGTACAAGAAATAAATAATGCAAAGTTGATGTGGCAAAGAAATTTTGATTTACCAAACTGTTGTAGGTGCATTAGATTGCACGCATATCGAAATAAAAAAACCATCAATGTTCGGTGATGAGTATATAAACCGGAAGGGTTACCCCAGCATCAACGTGCAAGCAACATGTGACAGTCAAGAAAGTTCACTAGCGTTGCTGCAGAGTGGCCAGGATCAGTGCACGATTCTAGAATATGGAGAAGGAGTCCTGTTCGGGATATTATTTCTCGTTATGACGGTGCTGCGTGTTTACTTGGTGACTCTGGCTATGGTATTTTCTCCTTGGTTAATCACCCCGTTCAAACCTCCTCAAACCGATATTTCAGCGTCGTCGATTTAATCGTGTTCATGCAAAGGAAAGGGTGGTGATAGAAAGGGTGTTCGGACAGTTAAAGAAGAGATTCCGATACTTGGCAACTGTGTTAGATTGTCTCTAGACAGAGTACCAAAAGTAATTGTCACCTGTACTGTGCTGCACAATGTAGCTAAACACCTCAGAGATCTTTAAATTTTGAAGACGACGCGAATGAAGATGGGTTGTAACGAGGATGAAGGAGGCGAAGAAGTGTTCGAAAAGCCAAGCAAACAAAACAACGTGGCGAACAGAAGCGGAATGAAATGCTGGGTTTTATTTAAATGCAAGTAAATTGTACAAAAAATAAAATTGTTAAAAAGTAAAGAGACTTTTTTTGAAAACCTAGATTAAAATTACAACCATACAAATTACAAATAAAACCATTAGGCCTAGTACAAATGTGCAGGGCCTTTGACATAACCCACAGCTCAATGAACATGCACATAACGTACGTGGTGCATTCATGCCATGTAAGCTATAAATCTTTTTTTTTTTTTTTTTTTTTTTTTTTTTTTTTTTTTTTTTTTTTTTTTTTTTTTTTTTTTTTGTAGGATAAGGATAGTTTATTATTGGGTAACTGGAGTTGGGTTTAACTAACCGCTAAGTTTACATATTAAACATCAGATTAAATGAATAGTCATCAGTTTGAGTTTTCTTTCTCAACTGTTCCTCCTTTCAACTTTTGTAACTCAATTTTTTCTTTTTCAATTTGAATTTTCTGTAATTCTAACTGTTGCAAGAGAACAAGTCTCTGTAGTTGCGGCGTATTCAAATCTTTTGTTTCACCTGTTTCGTATGCCAATAGTTTTTTGTTTGCGGGCCTTGTATACGAGTTGTCAGCTTGAGTTCTCAAACTTTTTCTCAGGTTCAGATTCATGAGGTTGGGTAGTTATTGCGATTGCGGCTGCAGCTAAGTTTTTCCACTCGTCACTGCTGTCATTTCTTGTCGCTTCTACTGAGGTTGACTGACATGCTCCAGCTGCAAAACTGCCTGGTACTTTTGTAAAAAACTGGGTTTTCAGCCTCACCCAATAATGCCGAAAGCATTTTTTCCCACTCACGTAGTTTAATTTTTTTATTTCCTGTAGCTTTCACATCAGATTTCTTTTTTATTTTTGTTTTCATATTTTGGAGCATTTTGTTCATTTGAGTAGCATTTACTTCATTTCCTTGTAGTTTGGGAATACGTAGAACACAAGGTTTCCCACGCTTTCTTCTTTTCTAAATAAGACTTTGGGAACCCTTGACTTTTCCAACAACACAGTATTTTCTGATAATATTTTTACAAATAGCTCCCTATCCGCAACCAATTTCTTATCAACGTCTCCTTCATCTTCAGATGATGTCATGATACCTATAAAAACAGGATAAGCAAGAGAACACGAGTGGTAACAGGAAAACACGACTCAGAACGGCACGTGAGTTGTCTGTATGGCCTGCGCCGCACTTCACCGCTGCAGACTGGAAGAGTGCGGAGTGGGGGAAACAAGTCTGAACATGAAAAGTAGCTGCATCTACACTAGAGTTGTATCTACCCGTAGTTGTATCTCCAATTTTTATAGAATAGGGTAGTTGCAAAGTTACGGAGTGTTAGCGCGTGTTTTATCACTCCAGTTTGAGATAAAGCTATCACTACACTGTAGTGTCTACTATGAAGTTGCTACGTTTTAATCACTTCACTCATTGAAACCCAGTCGGCGTGGTGGAGCCACGAAAAAACTACGGTGCATACTGTAATAAAATGTCTCATAAAAAAATAAATATAATAATAATAACAGTAATTTTGGTATCAAATTAAAGCTAAAAAGTAGAGGAATTTAGATAGCTAAAAATCTAAAAATCGATAATTTTGACGAAAATTCGTTCCGACCCCCCTCAAGTCTCACCATAAGACATGTAAATTTTATACATAAAATCAACAATCCTGACTGTGAAATGAGCAAGTTTATAAAAGAAGATTATAGTAATTATGATAAATATAAGAAATCTGTTTTGGAAACAGAAGAAATGATGAGAGAAACTTTCATGCGTTGGCCTAAATCTTACCCTTCTGTGGAGAAAATGGTACAAACAGGATTATTCTACACTGGAGATGGTGATGCAACTACGTGTATCAGCTGTGGCGTTACACTGGATCACTGGTCACCTCAAGATGATCCGCAAGAAGAACACAAGAAAGGTTCACCATTTTGTAAACTTGTTAAATAAGTGTAAAATAAATAGTATTTATGTGTAATATATTTCGTTATTATTTTCACTTTTGTTATACACCTCATGATGAATACATTAAGCGTAAGAGCAGGTATAGCAAGAGAATTGCATAAACAAGCACGTAGGAATTTTCATACTCGTCATGTTGAACTTAAGGGTATTAATGATCTGTATCAAGCTGATTTGGTGGAAATGATTCCATTTCAAAAACAAAATAAGGGTTTTAAATATATAATGACAATCATTAATTGTTTCAGTAAATTTGCGATTGCTATACCGTTGAAGTCTAAAATGGGAATTGAAATTGAGAAAGCTCTAAAACCAATATTATTAAAATATCCTATGAAACATTTTCAGACTGACCAAGGAACTGAATGGTTCAATTCTAGAGTTAAATCATTGTTAAATAAGTATAACATAAATCATTATCATACATTCTCAGATAAAAAAGCTGTAATCGTTGAAAGGTTTAACCGCACACTGAAAAGTAAAATGTGGAGAGCGTTTAGTGAACAAGGTAGTTACCGCTGGCTCGGTTTATTACCAAAGCTTGTAAACGTATATAACAATACTGTTCACAGAACTATAGGAGTCAAACCTGTTGATGTAACAAATCTAAATGAGAGAGATATTTTATTAAGGATTGTTAAAACCCGTAAAACCCCTCAGTTAAAACAAAGATTCAAAGTTGGTGATCCAGTTAGAGTAAGCAAAAAATCTAAAGTGTTTACTAAAGGTTATTTTCCTCAATGGAGCAATGAAATATATACTGTATATAAAGTACAGTTAACGAATCCTATTACATATATATTAAGAGATGATAAAGGAAATGTCATTAAAGGAGGATTCTATCAAGAGGAACTAAGCAACACCAATTACAAAGACACCTATTTAGTAGAAAAGATTGTTAGGAAAAAAGGTGATAAAGTTTTAGTGCGTTGGTTAGGATTTGATAAATCACATGACAGTTGGATTGATAAAGTAGATCTTCTATAATGAAGTTTGAAAAACAAAAAAATAATTTTTCTGTTATAAATTTAGATATGATAATAAAGAAGAATTCAGAATACAAAAAACACCATGGTAAATTATTACCTAATTCTATAAGATGTATAATTTGCGGTCCTTCCAACTGTGGAAAAACGAACTTAATGTTAAATTTATTATTTTCTCCGCAAGGTCTGTTTTTTGAGCATATTTATATATTCTCGAAATCATTGGATCAATCAAAGTATGAGCTTTTGGAATGTGTGTTAAAAAAAACTTCCTGAGATTGGATACTTTTCGTTTTCAGACAACGATGAAGTCCCACACCCAAGTGAAGTGAAACCGAATTCCGTAATGATTTTTGATGATGTAGCTTGTGGTAAACAAACTAATATAAAACATTACTTCTCCATGGGAAGACATAATGATGTTGATACGTTTTATGTTTGTCAAACGTACAGTTACATTCCAAAACAGTTGGTGCGTGATAATGCTAATTATTTTTATAGTTGTTTTCAAACAAGATGATCGTAACTTGCAACATATCTACCATGATCATGTAAACCCTGACATGAGTTTCGATACATTTAAAACTATTTGCTTTAGGGTATGGGATCAAGGAAACAATAAATTTATTGTTATCGATAGAGAAAGTCAAGTTAATAAAGGACGTTATCGATCAGGATTTGATACGTTTGTAACACTATAAAGGAGGAGGTTACAAATCGTTTTGCATCTCATTTACTCCTTCAGTCGATGTTTGACGATCAAGGAGTAAAGATGGAGAGTGAAGCAACAGAGGACAATCATTGTGAACCAATTGAAAAAATTAACAAAACAAAAGAAGATATTATCAAAGAAATTACAGAACTCCGAAAAAATATAAAACGAAAACATAGAACACTTAAACGTGACCTTAAAACATAGAAACTGAAGATATGTGGAAAAACAAATTAAAACCAATATCAGAACCGTTACCAAGTCGAAGTTTCCTTCTGATTGAGGGAAAAATTATAAAGGCTGCAGACAATTCTGATGATATAACTACAGAGTTGGTAAATAATACTATGTCATTTTTGTTTGATGAAATACGATATGAACTGTGTGGTACAGAAATTGATAGAGTTAAAAATGTTGGTATTACGACTACAATGAAAAATATACTTACATCTCGCCCAAGTGATGTCAACTGGATGGAAAATGCTGGTTGGAAAATTACATCAGTAGAATATTTAAGTGATAAAACTAACTTTTCTTTTTGTGTACCACTTAAATTGCTTCTTGGATTTGTAGAAAATTATAATCATATTTTATTAAATGTTAAACAGGAATTGGTACTTTTGAGGGCATCAAGTGATAAGAATGCTATCATTCAGAGTGGAGCTTCTTTACATGATTTTAAAATAAATTTGACAAAAGTTATTTGGAAAGTACCTTACGTACAAGTTGAAGACAATATAAAATTATCTCTTTTAAAAGTTGTAGATAAAGATCAACCCATTTCTATTCCTTTTAGAAGATGGCAATTAAACGAATATCCATCTTTACCAGCCTCGCAATTTCAAACATGGACAGTTAAAACTAGTTCAGTTATGGAAAAGCCACGCTACGTCATACTAGGTTTTCAAACAAATCGTAAAGACAATGCTGCTAAAAATGCATCTCATTTTGATTTTTGTAGTTTGGAAAATGTTAAATTGTACCTCAACAGCAAATACTATCCTTATGATAACTTGAATGGGAATAAATCACTAATGTATGACTTGTATACAAGATTTCAATCTTCTTATTATTCAGGATGTGATGATCAACCTTGTCTCGATAAAAAAACATTTTTAGCTAAAACTCCTTTATTTGTTATAGACTGTTCTAAACAATTAGAAACACTAAAGACTGGGTCACTTGATATACGTCTAGAAATTCAAACTTCTGCTGAAGTACCTGCTAATACAGCTGCATATTGTTTGATAATTCATGATGCTTTGGTTCAATATTTACCATTGTCTGGAATTGTAAAGAAAATTATGTAATTCAAAAATCAAATATAATAAACAAAATGTTATTTAAAATGTTTTGTCTCTTTACTTTCCTTGGTACTCCTAAATTAGAATATGAAAAAAAAATAACAACACATAATTATTAGTATACAATCAGTTTTATTTACAATATTTACATAACAACAGGTGAATGTATATTGTTAACATCATTTTAGTTGGTAATGTCCATAAGCAATTGTATTGATGCCATCTTCACAAACACTCCTTTTGTCATCATCATAATTTAATGCCAATTTGTTTACTGATAATGTTTTGATATTATGTTTTTTTGATTGAAATAATGTTACATCACATCTTAAATTGACTTTATTATTCAAACAGTTCAGGAAATCATTAAAGTGAATTTTTTTATCTACAACTGATTTTGTTATACCTTTGGCTTTTTTCAATCTATGACCCTGACTTGTTGTAAGATATTCATTATTCATAGTTGTATATGTGTACAATTTAGGTTTCAAACCTATAAATTCTAAAATAGGAATACTTACACATTCATCTTTGAATTTTCCTAGAGTTTTCTTGTTTGTCTCGTCATAACATTTATGATCTTTAGGGTAGTCGGACAAATCAAGAAAGCACTTTAAGTTTGGGTTGAGGAAATCCTCATACACATCAGGAGTGAATATTTCATAAAAAAAGGAATCTGTATCTAAATAAAGTACGTTAACAATCTTATTGGAATAAAAAGGTTTAACTACATTATAGTGAAAATCATACATATGCAATTTAGATAATTCAAGAACAATAAAACCTATATAGATTGGTTTATTAAAATACAATTTATCCTTTACCATTTCAATGGCTGAAATATTCTCACCATAGACAATTCTGTTCTTGAACCCAGGTTTAGAAACAAGTTTTTCTACTTTTCTGGAATCAGTTACCAGTTCAAGATTAGTACGTTTTCTTATATTTTCAATTGTTTTTCCAAACATAGCATTGTTAAGAAGCTTATAAAATTCTTTCTCAAAGCTATTGTTTGCTTCTTTTCGTTTTTTAGTATTGAAATCTATATAAGGTTTCAACCAAGTGCTTTGATTAAATTTCAATACTCTACGGATTTTCTTTAGTTTTAATCCATGATTCAAAGCTTGCTTTAAAACTAAATAGTGACAAACGTATTTCTTTTTGTGTTGTAAAGTAGTTAGGAGTTTGATTTGCTTTGATCCTGGAGGACATTTGTTTTCTGACAAGAACGGTAAGTCATTGTGTTTGTCATGTAAACGATGAGGATATTTTACATCACACTCAATTATGTAACCAACATCCTCATTATCAGGTACAGACAAAACATCAAATGTCTTAATTTGTTTTTTGGTTAACCATTTAAAAGAATCTTTTGGTATAGGTTTTGACATTGCGTATCCATATAAGTTGTTTGCATCTATATATATTAAAAATGAACTGTCTTTTCCAGGATCAAAGGCGTTACCCATGTAACTATTATTAGATTTTGCATAGCGTTTTACACACTGTGTAATACCACCTCTTATACCTTTCTCAATGAAAAGATATTGATTATAGTCTTCAATAAGTTCAAGTTTTACGTTTGTAAATTTTAACATAGCATCAAAAGTAAGACTAGGTAAGGTTAAGTAATGAGGAGGATCCAAATCGTAGTTTGATTGACATACTAATCTAAAGTTTTGAAATACATCACACAAAAGTAATACATCAGTTTTAAGGTAAAGATCACTATATTCACCTAGTGTTTTACATTGAAAACTATTCCAAACCTTTTTAGCATGTACATAATCTGATTCACTGATGTCATTTAGAGTCATAGTGTTATAGAAACATTCCTTGCTTGGCAACTGAGTTAAATCAAGTTTTTCCCAAGCATCTGTAAACTCATATGGATAAACACCCTTTCTAGTAACTAATGACAAGTCTTCGTTGTTAAAAAACATCTTTGTATGATTAAATTGGTCTAAGCTTAAATTTTGTACAAGCGAACTTAAACTACTTCCCATAAATCTAAAGCTATCAACAAATCTTAATTTAATTCCACTTTCTGTATGCTTAACAAATGAAATGTATTTTTCTTTGCTATTCGGAATTACTTCAACTTTTCTTTCATCACAACCTAGATTTTTTATTATAAAATGACTATCGTAATTTGAACTTCCGTGAATTACTACAGGAAGAAACTTTTGATTTTGTCGCTTTAAGTTACAAGCATAACACAAAACTGATCTAAAACGTCCTGACAAATGACAGTGATCTTTACAAGGTTGGTTGAAAGTTTCAGTAAACTCCGAATTGCAGCATTCACAATGAGTGGTTGACTTAACTCTTTCTTTTTCTTCCTGAGTAAGAGGTAGCATTGATTTGTTTACATCTAATAAATCACCAATTAGGTTTGCCATGCTTACTATATATTCTACAAATTTAGCCGAGGCATTAGGTCCTCTATACAAATATGGTTCATTCGGTAAGCTATTTAATATTTCATCAGGTAGACTGTCTTTATCGTAAGCAAAATACACACAAAAGCTCATTGGCTCGTGAATAGATTTTACAGTTACATGTTGAGACAACTTTTCTTCAGCTAAAGGCTTTTTTAGAATAGATTCAAAATCGCAATAAGCTACAATAGGTACTGGGTATTTGAACTTCTTCAGTAGGTCGTTCACTGTTCAGGCATGTCGCCTCTGGAACTCTCTTCCTGATGATATCCGTATTATAGAAGGTCGGGCTCGTTTTGGGGCGGGGGTCAGGGACTTGTTGCTGGGCGGTCTGTGGGGGTGGCGGATGGCGGTGCTCGTGGCGTGCTTGTGGTCAGGCTGTGTGTTTGAGAGAATGAATGTAGCAATAACAAGAAATTATTTAAAAAGTAAATTGTTAATTCAAGTTTTAATTTATCTTTGTTTGAAAATTTTCTACATATTCAGCTGATAAATTTGATTTTTAATTATTACATAGTAGTATATATTTTGGTTAAATTTAAATTTAAAATGGAATTTGTTATAGTTTTAAGGTCATTAAATGTAAATATGTATATATATATTTGTATATTATGTGAGGTTGAGTGGTAGAGAGGGCTAAATAGCCCTAACTCCGCCTCTTGAATAAAGGCATATTTCATTTCATTTTCATTTCATTTCATTTAATTTTATTTGTAATGAAAATTTGAAAAAGATAAAAACAACGGTTCGTCCGAATCATCACTGTCAACAGGCATAATAACTTTAATAGGTTTATGTGAAATACAATCTTTTATATGATTCTTTAACTGTGTTTTAGAATTAGATCCCTGAAAGTGTTTAAAACATCTCTTACAGAAAGAAGCTTGTGTTTCATGACTAGTTATCTGAGACCTAACTAATCTAGAAAAATTAGTTATATAACAGTAATGACTTATACCTATATTGTTTGTGAAGAGAAGCAGATCGAAATGTTCCTTAAGCTCCTTGTCACATACCTTCAATGGATAAACATCCTCACTTTCGTTGAAACTATAAACATTAACACTTACATTGGGATTATTCTTTTCAAATTTTTTTACTTGATTAAGTGGTGTGGGAAAACTTATTCCTTCAAAATTGAATTTATTCTGTAAGTTGAGATATCGGTTATTTACACGTTCTCGGTGAGAACCTTTTACATATCGAGAAATGATGGCCCACTTAAAACACTGATTATTATGTAAATTTTTTGGATTTATTACTGCTTTTTTATTTTCAATGATTTGAGGTAGTGGAATATACGTACTACCTCTGAGAGGTCTGTACCTACTAAATCTTACGAGAATACCATCTATTTTATACAGTGTCCAACCACTTCCTTTGTCAAGATACTCGCTTTCTTCTTGAGAAATCTTTCTGTACATTCTTTTAACTATTGAATCAATTGAAGAGTCATACAAAATCTTTTTATTCTTAGTCTTAAAGGCTCTTGCCTGAGTTTCTTCACTAAGTGGTTTAATATACGTACATTCAAACACAAGATTAAATTTCACTGCACCATTAACACTTAACTGTTGATTTACCAATTCTATAAGTTTTACTTTATGTGATTCTAAAAACAAAGCAATGTCTTTTACCTCATCGCATCCGTTTTTGAGGTAATAAGTTTTCAAAATTCCTCTAAAAGCACTCTTAAGTTCTACAAAAACGTTACCACTGTGACAAGCTTCAAGACGTTGCTTTTTTCTGCTACTTTCACGGTGAAAATCAATTTCCATTGACTCATCTCTTGAAGTGCTTGACAAAGGTCTTTTAGACATTTTTGTGATGAGGATATAAGCAGGCTAGGTTACTGAAGGTCACGAACAAATAAATCTGAAAGTGAGGAATATTTATTAAAAAAAAAAAGAAAATCAATACATAAAGTTACAACCTCGAACTTAATCTGCTTCTCTAAAACAAACTAAAAGGAGTGTTTTTGAATAGAACTAACTAAAATTGTGGTAAGTCATACAACCTCGAACTAAAATTCTTATTCTAAATTATACTACATTATTTCTAAACCCAAATACACATGTCTAGTTTTCTGGAATCAGTTACCAAATCTCAGCTATAATCTACTTTTATTTCCTTTTTCCTAAATTTTGTGGTTTGTAAACCGTTTTTTTAATGTTGCTTATTGATTTTAATTTTTTACCATAAACACATAATAATTTATTTAGTGTGTCTAAAGCAGAACTATCATCTTCATTTTCGGTATTCAAAAGAAACACTCCTTTTTTCGAAACCTTCTGCCAAAAGTCCTTAGGACTCTTGCAACTTTTTAAATCTTTAGTTGATGTAATTTCTATTTTGATTAAGTGGGAGCCTTGTTCGCCAGGGGTTACAATTTTATGTCGTTTACTGTTCTTCAAGAACTGTAGTTCTTGATTAATGTATGTTGTATTACTTCTCCTATCAATTTCAAAAAGCGAACTGAAATCATCATCATCATCATCAGATTCGCTAGGTGAGTCCGATGAAGATGAGGAACTAGAAGAAGAGGATGAAGAGATTGAACTCAATCTAGATTTTTTAAGCTTTTTAACATTTTTTTCCTTCTTAGCTGTTTTCGAGTTTCCTCTCTTATTAGAGATCTTTTCTTCTTCCTCTGTAGAAGGGCCTGAAAGAATCAAGTTTATGCTATGGATTACAGTATTTACAACTTCAGTCGCATATTTTTTTCCTTTTAGAGGTTTCTTACTTAATAATGGTTTTAAAATGGCTATTATTTCCTCGTATGGTCTTATTTGTGCAGCCAGTAGAGGAAGCTTTTCCTGACTTAAGTCGATTGAGTCGGTATGAACATGAGTATGAAAGACATTCATCAGTTGACTTAGATCGAATACCAAAGCCATTGCATAGAAATTGTTTTTTAATATTTCACATTTCATAAGCCCGTAGATCGTCTTCTCCCACATTTCTAAGGAACTCAAACCAATTGCATATAAATTTTGAATTAATATTACCAAACTGATGAATTCACCTCCACTTTTAGATGTAGATTTCTTTGTATTCTGGTCTACGGCTTCGGAAATCTGCGATTCGTTATCGGATTCCACCATTGGTTGCTCAACGATTTGCTCCATTTTTCTATATTAAAAAGAAAAATAGAATTAGTTCATCTGTTAAACTTTTAAAAATTTTGATTAGAAAACTAAAATTGTGTTAGAATAATATATTTTTATAAAGTATACATGATTTTAAAATGATTGTTACTGTAAACCGCTAGACCCAAACCCATTTGATCCCCTCACAGTCTCTCCTACGTTTGCAATCTCATATAAGTCTGGATATAATACTACTTCACAAATAAGCTGTGCTATTCTATCTCCTTTTTTAATAACAAAGTCTTTATTAGAGTGGTTAAATAGAAGAACACACACATTTCCTGTGTAGTCTCTGTCAACTACACCTGCTCCAACATCAATAAAATTATGAAGAGCTAACCCAGACCTAGGTGCTATTCTACCATAACAATTATCAGGTAATTTAATTGCTAAATCTGTCTTAACTAATTGTCTCTCAAATTTCGGTACTATATAATCATATGCACTTCTTAAGTCAAAGCCTGCAGCTGAAGGTGAACTCCGTTGTGGAGGAAATGCATTTTCAGTTAGACGTTGGAACCCTAATTTTAACTGCTCCACTGAAAAAAAATATCTAAATTAAACAACGTATTATTTCAAGTAAAGTTACGATTTTATATAATTTATACTTCATATTTCTTTCTGGATTGCACAGCAGAGAACTTAAGTACACACCGTGAGGTTTACGTTCTCAGATCCACTACACTAGGTGGACACTAAACATTTTTTAAAACGTGATAGAGAGCTTGTGTTAATACTGCAAGGTTTCCATTTTCTATCACACTGTTCTAAAAAATTTAATATATGTACAGAGAGCTAACAATTTTCAAACTTTAAAAATTAAAAGTGCAATAGAAAACTTGTGTTAACACCGCAAGGTTTCCATTTTCTATCACACTGTTCTAAAATTATAATAAAGAGTACTTACTTTGTTGACAGATGAAACTGAGCAATGAAGTTGAAGAATTGAACTTATTCAGCTCTGAAAAGCGGAACGTTATATACCCAACTAGCATTGACGTAGACGGTCAGAGGTGACCACGAGCACGGTTAAAGGTGACCACGTGTTGATATTTTCATCATTCTCGACTTTATACTTGCTGTTTTAAGCAAACAAACAAAGTAGATAAAGAACTAATTGGATTTGCGTTAGAAGTAGTATCGGGGTTATCAGGTCACCGATAATTTTATTAAATTAAAAAAAAATCTTAAGTCTAGACAGTACAATTTTCTCTATGATTTTTGAAATTGAAGGAAGTAGAGAGATTGGGCGGTAGTTAGCGACCTGGGATGGGTCTCCTTTTTTTAGTTTCGGATAGACTTTTGCCAGTTATAGTTTTGATGGAAAAATTCCTTCTGCAAATGAGTTGTTGATTATGGGTTTAATAGGGGCTCACTGCAAGTTTTTAATAATCTTGTGGAAATGTTATCAAAGCCAGCTGAGTTTTTCGTTTTCAATGTTCTTATAGTCGTCTTAACTTCCTTTTGAGATGTTGGCCAAAGAATAAGAGAGTCATTTACTTGAAGTCTGTAATCTGGAGTAACAGGATTCCCATCGTAGACAGCTTGTGCTAGTGTTTCGTTGGCAATGTTTACAAAGTATTCATTTAGGTGTGTTGCTACATCCAGGGGAGCCGATATTAGTGTGTCATTAGATTTAAGATGTATTGTTTCATTGGTGTTGTTGTTTTTACATCGTTCTTTATTAATAACACTCCATATTGCTTTACTTTTATTTTCAGACTTATTTATGAACTCGGATGTCATAAGTTTTCTTTGGGCCTTGAGGTGAAGGTCATAGATTTTCTTCTTGTCTGTTGCTCTAGCTTTGTTTTCTTCTGTCCCAGTCAGTAGATATTCCTCTTGAGCCGCTAGATATTGGTTGCGCTTTTCTATCGTTTCTTGGTCATTCTTAATAGGTTGTCTTTTTTGCGAGTACGGATGTAAGGGCATGCTATATCCATATGGTATGTCGAAGTATTCAGAAACTTGTTATAGGATTCCTCCGCTGATCTGGGGGTTAGCACGTCATACCATGTTTCTTGTTTCAGTAGATTATTAAGAAGTGAGAGGTTCTTGTCGCTGAAATGTCTGTTGAATGTTATTTGGTCAGGTGTTTTAGTTTTGAAGTTCTGTAATGTGGCTATTTGCCCTGTATGGTCAGAGATAAATGTGTTTAGGATAGTGACTACTGGTTCCGAAGGAAGTTTGTTAGAACAGACTATGTCAATAGAAGTGGAACTATATGGGGTGACACGTGTAGGTGGTAGCTGAAGTCTTGAGGTGTTATAAGACTTTAAGGTTTCTTGAAGTTTTGTGTTTTGTCTGTTTGTTTCCAGACAGTTAACATTGATGTCACCCATAATCACTATGGGGCTGTTCCAGGTAGGGATGGTTTCTAGAGTCTGCGATATTATGTCTATGGCTGCATCAAAGTTGATGTTAGGTCTGTAGATTCCAATGATGTAAATGGCTTGTTTTCCTATTGTTAATTTAGCTGTAGACACCTCGCAGATCAGCTCCTGACTCAGCCTGTTTCCACCGAGTCCAAACGCATAAGTTTTTATTCCATCCTTCACCCAAATTGCAACCCCCCCTTTTTGATGTTTTTCTCGACAGAAGCTCTCGATAATGGTATAACCTTCTAAGTGGGTGTTCTCTAACTTTTGTTTTGAAAGACCATGTTCTGTTATAATTACTATATCTGGGTTGATGTTGGTTAGGAGGTCATTCATGATGTCTATTTTATTGGAGAGGCGGTCAGCATTTTGGTGAAAGATGGTTAATTCTGAGGGATGATAATTTTGCTTGAATGTTAAATGTCTTCTTGTCGATGTGGTACATTCTCGAAAAAAGAGTCAGTTTTTAGAGAACTTTCAGACGGACTAGAGTGGCTAAAGTTATAATGTCTTCCCATATGTGTCCTAAAGAAATCGATGTGTTTTGTGAAGAAGTCTTCAAAGCTCTCATGCTTGTCTTTTGGTTTCGCATTTGAAGGTGACCCACTCATTACTCTAAGGTTAGTTTTATCCTGCGAGAGTATCACAGATCCAGGATTCTGCTCTATGACTTGTTTGTTCTTCTCTGGAGGAGATTCATCTTCGTACTGGTGGATAAGAGAAGTTGCCAGCTGTGTAGTTGGACCATCATCAGTTGTTGTTGTAGTACACTGTTTTTGTGTCGGAGTTTGACAGACTCTCCCCGTTATTGTTGTGGTAGACTGTTTTTGTGTCGGAGTTTGACAGACTCTCCCCGTTATTGTTGTGGTAGACTGTTTTTTTGTCGGAGTTTGACAAACTCTCCCCGTTGTTGTGGACTGTTTTTGTGTCGGAGTTTGACAGACTCTCTCCGTTGTTGTGGACTGCTTTTGTGTCGGAGTTTGACAGACTCTCTCCGTTGTTGTGGACTGTTTTTGTGTCGGAGTTTGACAGACTCTCCCAGTTGTTGATGTAGTAGACTGATTTTGTTCTCTTGCATTTATTGGCTGGCGCATGCTTGCAATGAAGGTTCCAGTATGTTGATTACTCCGTCCGTGGATTTTGTTATTTTCTGTTTCTAGCATTCTTTACTTACTTGTAGTGAGACACTGAATTTGTTCTGTGATTTTCTGCGAGGCGTTTGATTGCTACTAGAAGTGCGATTTAGTTTTATATGCTTGTTTTTAGATAAAGTTGCTGTTTGTTCTGTGTTATATTTTAATTTGGCCTCTAGGTTTGAGAGTTTTTCCTCAAGGATACCGTATTTTTCTTTTAGGAGAATAATGTCTACATTTATTGGTGTTAAAGTTGGCTGCACATTATGTTATTGAAGGAAGATCAGTTTGAGTTTGGGAATCTGCTCTTGGTTTTATGGGATTATTTGAGCCCGATTCTGATATTAATTGTAGTTTTTCTTTTAAGACCCTAATGTCATATACTTGGCTCTTAATTTTTTTCTCTAGCTGGATTATTATTTCAGCTTGCTTGATGTCATGTTCCTCAAAAATTTGCTTTACTTCATTTAGGTAGTGTTTTTCTTTAACCATCTGTGACTCAAGATCCTTTATTTTTTGTTGATTGTTCTCAATACTTGCTAGATATTTATCTTCTATTGTTTTAAGTTCCTCTATACTAGCTTCTAGACTAGTTATTTTGGCCAGATGTCGGCTATTTTTTTCCTTTAATCCTACATTTTCTTCCAAAAGTGCTGAGCCTATTTTTGCCGCCATAGTAAGATTTTCCTCAATATTATTCTGGTCACTTTCGAGTATATCATGAGTAAGGTCTGATATTGACTGTTCCAATATGCTCTGCTGCATTGGAGAGATAGGTATGCCCTCATCTTGGTTGCTGTATTTTAATGCGACACTTTCTGCTTCTTCCAGGGCTCTGTTGAAGATTCTATTTTTATCGTTGTCCGTTTTAAATTTACCAAAAATGTTTTTGTACTCAAAGTAATTTAAAATGTCTGATTCTTTAATAGTGGCAGTTGTATGATCGCCAAAAAATTTTATTGTGTATTTAGGGGTTTTTCCTTTTGTCATTTGGAATTTGCTCCTTTATCACAGCTGGCCAGTGTGGATAGCTTTTCAATTTAGCAAATATAAGTTCTTCTAGGTGGAATTTGAAGTTGTTACACAAGCATTGAAGAATATAACTACTCCTTCAATGTATTGGTATGCAATAAGCAGTACAGCAATGCGTTATTATAGTGTCTGTACTGTACTGTACTGTACTGTATAATTTGTTTATAATATAGTTTTTTTTTTAAATCTAATAATAGCACTTTAAATCAGCCTTATTAATGAGCCACACCCCGCTTCCGCTCGCCCGTACCAAGCTAGCTTAACAAAGAACGTGCTCCCATTGGAGCGGAGCGGGGCCCGACTCACGGAGAGAGAGCAAGGAAAGGCAAAGAAAGAACGTGGATGGCCAGACATAGTGAAAATATATATATATTTGAGAAGAAAAAAAAAAACAAGGGGACAAACGCAGACAAAACTACCCAGAAAGGTTCCCTACTCAGGTGCACCTGGAGAACAAAACTATAAGTGGTCAACCCAGACTTATGGATAAAATTAAAAATCTTTATAAATTTAAGTTAGATAGAATTTAGAGCGCCAAATTTCAAACAGGACAAGCCAAAATCACCCGGAGTCCTGTGGCACAGGGCGGGTTCTTGAAAGGATAGAATTAACCTAAACTTAACTACTTAAAACTAGATAACAAACTGGATAACAATACTTAAATAACAGGCACACTGAGACAATATCACAGCAGGGTATCACAGAGAAATAATGTCCTCAGGTAGGAAAACCTTAGTAGCCCGCCATGGCACCGGTGTAAGGACCCGGCCCAAGAATCATGGGAGAGGCGGACATTGAAGCTGGAGCTCGTGAACCCTGCAAGCACAGAGTGCTTCTATAGCCTGTCTTGCTAGGTAAACATTTCAACAAAGTAAAAGTGTATAAACAAGTTTCAGAAGCCCTGGGTACATGAAAATAATTCAAAAGAATAAAAGTTAAGAATTAAGAGTGAAAAAAAAAGAAAATAGTAAAAAAAAATTTAGAAGGTAAAACTATTATAATCAATAAATATACAGGAAATTACATGTTAAAGTTATAATTAACTGCTGTGACATAAGTAATAGTACAGTACAAAACAAAAGGTAAGTCTAGAAAACCTTTGGTTTAAAAAAACAAAAGAAACTCATATAACCAAGTACAAAAAAATTAAGATAAGGTCAGAATTTCAACTTTAAAGACTAACAGTAAGTAAAAGCAAGCACAAAAGGAGTTGGAACCTTTAGTAAAAGTAGCAGGGACATCTGGGTCAAGCAGAGAGAGCTTAATATAAACATTTGATGGTACATAAAAAAAAATAATAACCATAATACAAGACAACTACCAAGGAAAATAAAATTATGGAAAAACTTATAAAATACACTATGTAGAGTTAATTCCTGAACCGAATTAGCTGAAACTTTCTGAAAAGCAGGGGAAAGGCTCCCTGCAGCTATAATAAGGTAAATCCCCCCTGAAAATTTAGGGAAACAAAAGATAGCCTAAGAAACCCTTTGATCTAGGCTTATATTAAACTCTAGGCCTATCTAGGCTAAAAACTTAAACTTAGAAACAGGGTGAAAACAGTTTGCCTAGTTGACAGTTGACAGAATAAAAGTTAAATCCGGAAAACATAAATCCCAATTTAAATTCCCCCAAATAACAGTTAGCCTAAGAAACAAAAACAATGGGAAAAGTTAAAGTTGCCAGTTTCAAGGGTCAGTAAAAAAAAATTTTTAGCAGCCTCCTAAGGCTGGGAGAAAAGGAGACAAGTTACTAAATAACACATAACTAATAAATACAAAACTAGAATCCCCAGAACCTATAACTTAAATTCAGAACCACACGCTTATTGAGGTTAACCTGCTAAACGAACAAATATAAGTAAAATATAAATAGCGAACAGTTACTCACTCGTCAGTTGACACAGCCGTGTTTAGCCATACATTTGGGGCAAAACAAAACCCAAAACAAAATAAAAGGGTAAAAACAAAATAAACTTCACTAGTAACGGTCTGAACAGAAGTGAAAGTCGCTACTCTCTCGATCCAGTCGCAGACGACACCAAAGCCTCGAAGAGTCAACGAGAGCAAACACCAACAACAAAATAAAACACTATAACAAAAAAGAGTCGGGAAAACCGAAAGGGGCACGAGAATTTGACCCGGCTCATTAATTAAATTTTATTTATATATATATATATATATATATATATATATATATATATATATATATATAAATATATATATATATATATGAGGGCTCTAAACAGCAAAAGTCACACTCTCCACTTTTTAAAATTTTACGAAAATAGCAAAAAAACTGCTACTTGCATTAATAAATAAAGTAACCTTGGTAACCATTATATGTTTCTTAGAGTTGGCATTCCATCGAATTAGATTTACAAACATTTTTTGTATATAAAAGCACTCTAACATAGTGAAAAATGCCTTTAAAACTTTGGAGAATGTGAGTTTTGTATTCTCAAACTGGAGAATGTTAGTTTTGCAATAATCCGATATGGAGATTGTTACTTTTGACACCAAACATTGTAGGCTTTCAAGACAAGAAAATAGTAATAAATTAATATGCTTAGACATAATTACTGGGGATTTATAAGGTACGGTATTAAAACTCATAAAATGAAGAAATCAGAGAACCAAAGTTTTATTGCCTATTCATTTAGGAACTTCTGTACAGTATTTTAAAATTTGGTAACAAGGCATCTCTTCGGCTCGTTGGCAACCTTCCTCATCGTCACCAATACTTCGACTTCAGGGTCATCTAATACATGTCTAAAAAACTCCAGGGATTCATTCTGTCGCCATTTCATTTCCATAATGTTTTAGTAGAAGAGTGTTTACATCAGCCCTTTTTTTCTTCCTTTTTCCAACACTGTTACCTTTAACAATAGTCACTGGTCTTATGTTGTTAAGGCTTCTCCCTCTTTTTACTATACTTCTTGCTGCTTGTTCAGGATTTGCTTTTTGGCGATAGGTACATTCTCCTTGTACCAAAACCGTTTCATTTGTTACCATTACTCTCCTTAGTAAAGTAGACCCGCCTACAAGACTGGATACCAAAATGCCATGTACTTGTCTTGCGTATGTGTTGCTCCACCTCAGATTTCCAATCAAGGTTCACAGTATCAACGCCAAGTTTTTTCACTGTAGCAAAATTTCCTATGATGTCAATGTACTCCTGTGGGCTTACAATTACTTCACATCGCTTTATCTCCTTCTCGACATTGCCAAACACCCTATCTGGGGGGATAAAACTATGACCTGTCATTGGGAAAAACTAACTGTACCTCCTTGATGTTATCAGGTGCATTGACAAACCATGAGCACACCATAGTGATTAAAATTGAATTTTTATTTTGACCCCCACACCCGTCGCTAATAAGTCGAACAGTCATGTAGGGGGTCAGATCAATAGAATTCAAAGTGTCATATAAACAGGATGAAATCTCATTGGATCCCTTAGAAAACTCATTCTCTGTCCACGTGTAAGCTGTTACATTATCTTTGTCAAGTTTGGATTTTGAATGGCCCTTTACAACACAAAAATTATTTAAATATAGCTGACGGGTGTAGTAGGAGGAACTGATCCGGAAGTTTAGGTAGAGGTTGATTTTTTTGGCAATCGAAAGATAATATTAGGAGATCTTCACGGTTTCTTGTAACAAACCGTAAAATGCTTGTGATCGTAGCTTGTGGACCGTTTCTCAACAAGAAGCATGTTTCGCTCGGCATCACTCTTTGTCGACTTTATTTTTTTCTGCCAATTCTAGGCAAGTAGAACATACGTCCACCCTAGGTGATCCGAATCCCAAGTTGTATTTTTCTATTAAAAATATATCTAAAATAACTGTCTTTCACTTTAAGGTGATCTTCCGCATTGGTCTGATACATTCGCCAGAGCTTCTTTTATATTTAGTTCTGCAGGCAAATATTTCCGGCCACTTCTGTTTGTACAGTAATGAAGTTTTCACTGCACTTTAAAAAACTATTAATAAACGTCATAATACTTTCTTTTTTAGCCACAAATCTGTTACCAGTAGTGTCCACCGCCTCTCCTCTCCTTCGGAATTTCATGTTTGTAATAAAAACCGGTCCAGCAATTTTTATTAATTTCTAAATCTGGAAATATTTAAGGCCCTCAGAAAAGTACCCAAACACACCGGAACCATTTTCTTCTCACGGTTTGTTTATGAAATATTTTGCTCTAGCTTGTTTTTTTTAATATTTTTTTGGTTTTTGGGTCTTCTTCGCTTTATCACGTTCATTGTTATATGCTTTAGAACAAAGTTGTCTTGGTATATTTTTATCATGTTCCTTATAAAAAGCAGAATGAAATCTTCTTTATGTCCTGGGCTGTCAATGATCGGCAAAGTAGGGCGCCTTTGGTGTGGTTACACGTAGGAAAAATCCGGAAAACCCTCGGAGCATATCTGAAAACAAAAAAATAAAAATAATATGCTGATTCTAACATTTTATTCAGCAATTATTTCTATTTTCTTGTCTCAGAGAACCACAATGATATATTAGCATTTTCGTGTCAAAAGTAACAAAAGGCCTAAGTCCTATTTGCTAAAATTGCATACGCCTAGAGAATGACAAGCATCCAAAAGCTATGCCTCAGACCGGTACGTAAGTTAAATATAGTTAAATAAGTAAATATTTTATGCAATAAAAAGTTTTATTTCTTAATTAACACCGGTCTTTGAAACATGGCAAATAGGTTATGAACATAGAGGTTATGTATGAAGGTTTTGGTTA
This sequence comes from Homalodisca vitripennis, assembly GCF_021130785.1. Classification (NCBI taxonomy): domain Eukaryota; kingdom Metazoa; phylum Arthropoda; class Insecta; order Hemiptera; family Cicadellidae; genus Homalodisca; species Homalodisca vitripennis. The sequence continues at coordinate 331,473 of NW_025776583.1, read as the reverse complement.
CCTTTTCTTTTTTGCCTGGGCTCTTTTCCAAGTGGTTTGGTGCTCGAACCTTCTTCCTGGGTGTTTTCTCCTTTACTTTTATCACATTGGTCTTACACTAATATCCATTTTTAAGCTATTTAACGCATAAAACAGAAACAGTAACACCACTACACTGACTTCCTACTTACAAAACATTAGCAAAACAGACGATACAGGGTGCAGTGTCACGTGACTCAAACAAGCCTTCCTATTGGCTGAAATGGAGAAATGTGAATTTTGCATTCAAAGACTTTGGAGAATGTGAGTTTTGAAAACAAACGTAATTTTCACCGTTAAAATAAAGTGGGATACTGTTAGTTTTGCTTTAAAACTCTTAGATCAATATGTGCAAAGCTATGAATATAATTAGAATATACCCAAAAGTCAATTTCGAAAAAAATTGGAGAAATGTGACTTTTGCAGTTAGAGCCCTCATATATAATCTATTATATAATCTCATGTCAGTAGCTACTAAATTCACCACTGTACATAAGCAGAATATTTTGTCAATAAGTTTTTTATTTTTATTAAAATATTTTCAAATAAAACTGAATGCTAATGAATTATAATTATAGCTTTTTAAAGTGGTATTGAGGAGCTCTCTATTTACAAACAAAACAAAAGCTCTATATTTACAAACAAAAGCAGAAATCAGTGTTGTTGACATTGCAGAAGTGCCAGTTGTTGCTGAGTTGGGTGATTGATGTTTGTCTTGCTAAGTAGATCACTCAATGATAGAGCTGTTCTTCACTACAATTGTTTCAATTAAATACTTTTTAACATGCTTATATTTGAAGACCACAGGGGAAGAACTTGGTAAGTCACATTTCGGTAATTTTTCAGGAGAGCATTTTTTAACTTTAAAAGTCATAAAACATCAAAAATATTGATATATTTAATTTTTGAACTATTTATTTAACAGCTTTATGTAGTTGTATGTTCTTATTTCACCTATAACTATAATTTTTTATTGATATATCCTAATTATTTAACTTTTTCCAAATCACGTCCTGGACTTATCAAGTTTTTCCCCTTTAATTTAGATTTTCACTTTAGTATAGGTATGTAAATAAGTAAAGCCGTTGTGTTTTTTAATTATTTTTAATTTAAATGAGGATTAAACTAATATCATTGAAATGTATGTATTAGAATATTAAACTGTAGGCTACAATTAATCTTATCTTCAAGTTTTGTGAGGTAGGCTGTCAAAGTAGGCTTTAGCTTCCGGCCCACAAAACTGCTTCAGTGCTTTTATGTCGTTGAACTTCTCTTCAGATATTGGTAAAAGCCCTAAAAACACATTCATAAATAACACGGTTATCTGAGGATAAACGCTTGTGTGTATCTATAAAATTGTTGTTCCTAATGGTTAGTCTAGATCGAGTATGGATTAAAAAATCATACAAATGCAGAACAACAAGATATTTGCTGGATAATACGTCATAATCATTGTCACGTAACTATCTTAAAATATTATTAATATCTCTTACCTTCATACGATATTTCTGGAAGAGGAAACTCTCCATTAGTAAGGTTGTTCATGAGTCGAGCCATTCGTTGAGGTGGAAGTTCTCTGTCCAGTTTCAGCAGGATCCTTCCTCTTGTTTTTATTTCCTGTGGTATCATCTCTAAACTGATGCGATGTCCAATTTGTGGTCTAATTAGGTTGAAGGCCATTTCTTTCAAAAAATCACAACGGCTCACATGGTCAAGTTTTTTATTTGTTTTATATATTACAAGAGCATTCACTCCTACATTCAGGATATAAAAGAAGAGTGTTAATGGCCATCTTCGTGAGTTCCTCGAAGTGTCGTATTGACGACACATTTTGTCTAGAATGTCCACGCCGTACTTTGTTTCGTTGTAGGATGTAATGATCATGGGTTTTCGCTCATCACCTGTATTTTGATCGATAGCCATGTTTCCATGCATAGTTGATATTGCTAACACAGCCTTCTTCCTCTTCGGCACGTACGATACTAATGTACAGTTTTTTTTAAAGCCAAACAAACTGCTTTTGACTTCTCGTGAGTTATCAGGTAAAAAGTTTGGGGGAACTTCAGCTTTGTTCTTTCTCAGAGTAGCAATCATTGTTATTTTTTCTTCTTCCCGTAGCTTTATTGCCAAGGGTACAGATGCGAACCAATTGTCACAGGTAATATTTCTATTGGTTCCTGAAATAGGCTGCACCAATCTCAAAACTAAGTCAGATGTCTTGCTGCTTATTCTAAAAGGGCCTACTGGTTGCTTCCGTACATACACTTCAAGATTTGTAGTATAGAAGTTTGTTGTAGAAACCGTAGCAAATATTTTTATCCCGTATTTAGCAGGTTTACTAGGCATGTAAACCCGAAAGGTACAGTTTCCTCTGAATCCAACTAGCTGTTCGTCAATGGTAAGGTAGTCAGTTGGTTTGTATGCATTCTTGCAATTGAACACAAACATCTCAAATACTTCACGAAAAGCAGCAAGGTTGTCAACAGATTTTCTTTCATCTCTGTTGTGGACGTTATCAAATCTCAGACAACGTAAAAGAAATCGAAACCTCTTGGCGCTCATGGTTAGATGAACAGCCTCTACTCCCGTTCCTTGTGAATTATCCCACATTTCAAATAAGTTTCTTCTGCCAGCCTTCAAAACCCCAGCAAGGTATATTATACCAATCAACGCACGAATTTCTCGGGAATCAGTGGGCCTAGCATCCCTTTCTCTGTCAAACAGGTTGAATTTTCATTATGTAAATGTTGGTGTAGGGGAGAGTGGGGCAAAACCGACCTCAAAAGCTTTGATCATAAAAAATATAAAAAATCTGTAACACATTTTGAAACGATAAACATGAATATGAAAACTATGTTTGTTAGTTAACAAAAGCTGAAGGGTTTTTTATTATATCTTCTCGTATTTTTATTTTATGATTTTTTTTTGTCAAAGCTTGCAAAGTGACAGTTTTGCCCCACCGGTGGGGTAAAACCGACTCACATGTTATTTAAATGCGAAAATTATTTTATTAACAATTTGTATGAAGACTACAAATGTTGTCAAATAAAAGATAATGTTAAAAGTATGCACACAAATCACATTCAAAGTCATCGTCCATCTCTTCGCATTTTGAACATGCTTCATGAGTCCATCCCCTGCAGCTTCTGCACTGGATCCAACCTTCGTTGGCTTTTGAGTGGCAATATAGTTCGTTAAGAATATGCACGCCTCTTCTGCCTCTTCTTCGTCTGAGCTCGAATCGGAGACTTCATCAGTTGTTTTCTTTTTATTTTTAGAATCAAGGATTTTGTTTGAGTTAGGAGTTTTAGTGGTAGAGGGTTGGGATTTCTTGGGATTGTTTTCTAAATTGTTCTCACTGTCATCGAAGGGATAAGATAGCTTTCTCTTTAATTGTTTTGACTTTTGCTTTACTTGTTTTCCGTTGTTTTCTTTTCCATTCTGTTCTTTTGCTTTTGCATCTCTTTTTTTATTTTTTCTTCCAATTGCTTTTTTGCAACAGCGGCCTCTAACTCTGCTTTATAAGGCGATGATGTTAGAATAGCCGTTTTTTCCTTGCTTTCTACCTATTTTTTTTTTTTTGCCTTACTGCTTCTTGCGGGACAGGCATTAACGCCGTAGGTGAAATTTTAAATGCTGTTTTACTGGTGGACCTGAGGACGTTCAGGGCTGGGATAGTTGAGGTATGAAGGAGGTTGATGGTAGGACTTATGGAACTGAGGAAGTTGATGACAATTTTGGTGGAGTAGAGAGGTCAGCTGCAGTGCTAAACCTGGAGAAGAGGTTGATGGCAGTGCTGGTGAGGCCGAGGAGGTCAGCTGCAGTGCTACCTCTGGAGCAGATGAGGTCAGTGCTTCGCCTGGAGCAGAGGAGGTTGATGGCAGTGCTGGCGTGGCCGAGGAGGTCAGCTGCAGTGCTACGTCTGGAGCAGATGAGGTCAGTGCTGCGCCTGGAGCAGAGGAGGTTGATGGCAGTGCTGGCGTGGCCGAGGAGGTCAGCTGCAGTGCTGGCGTGGCCGAGGAGGTCAGCTGCAGTGCTACGTCTGGAGCAGATGAGGTCAGTGCTGCGCCTGGAGCAGAGGAGGTTGATGGCAGTGCTGGTGAGGCCGAGGAGGTTGATGGCAGTGCTGGTGAGGCTGAGGAGGTCAGCTGCAGCACTGGAGCTTCCCGCTCAGTCGTTTCTGATGGAGCAAATAAATGGTCTGGGAAAATGTCTCTATTAAAAGGATATATTCCAGTGTTCAAGAAACCGTTGATAGCCGTTTGCATTATAGCTGCTCGAGGAAATGCTCTTCTCATTAGCTGGCCAATCTGATATATAGTCACGCTTCTTCCAGGGTGAGCTAATAGCCACTTTCTGACCTCCTGTTCGTAATATGTACTTATTGGGGCCATACAAGTTACATCTAGGGTTTGGAGTCGGTGTGTTGTGTGTGGTGGAAAGCACAACAGTATCACGTTGTGTTCCCGCGCCAGCTGAATTAGTTCTAGGCTCTTTGCATGTGATTCATGTCCATCTAGCAATAGAAGGACTGGTTTGTCAGGTCTAGGATTTGAAAACTACAAACCTTGTAAACCATACAACAAAAGATTGTTTGGTTATCCATCCTGTCTCGTAGTAGCATGCAAATGATCCCGGAGGAGCTTCATCAATCAACAATGGATTTTCCTTTTCCCTTGGGAAGACGAACATGAGTGGCATATACACTCCTGATGCACTTATACACGTTTCAGCTATCACAAGTACTCCACGTTCAGCCGATGATAGACTACCGACTTGCTTTTTCCCACGAAGTGCCAACATCTTTGAAGGTTTGTTGGCCACTGTCAGTATTCCCGTTTCATCCACGTTGTATATGTCACTTGGCTGAATGTTGAACTCTTTGTAAATTAATTCAAGTAGATCGAAGAATCTTCCAACTGCAAACTTGTTAAATCCTTTAGCGCGAGCCAAGGACGTGGTTTCAGGTGATCTAAGTGACAATTCTTGGTGTCTGCGTATGAACCCATAATACCAGTCTTTTCCGGCCATTTGTTTTTCTTGGTTGAAAGAATGTCTAATTTGGTTTTGCTCTGCAAGCTCAAATGCTAATGACCGAAGGTCTCTAATCGTTAGGCCAAACAATCTTCCTTCCAAACGTAAGATGTGCTCTACCAGTTCAGTTTCTTGATCCGGAGAAAAAACAGTCAAGTACCGCCCTAACCTTTTGCAAGCTGCTACTTCAGCTGTTGATTGATTTTGCCGAGCCTTCTTTACTCTGTCAATCAAAGTTGTACGTGGAACGTTGAATGTCGCAGATGCTGTTGTGTAGCCCATTCTTCCGTCAAGAACAGCTTCAATTGCCTCTGTCATACCTTCGAAAGACCAGCTCTGTCTGTCGGTTTTTCTTTTGTAGTTGCGTACCATTTCTGGAAAAAAAAAAAAAAAAAACACTATTGTTTGATTCAGAAACGGTGCAGTTGGTTGAATATGGAGCCGTCCACATATTACGTAACGTTCCAAGAGGTGAAGGGAATGTGCTTACGTTATAAAGCGTTACGTTAGAAAAAAAAGGCTTAAGCATATGTACGTGATACAATATAGGGCCTTTTTAATGGTATTTTTTACTAATTTGTGCGCCCCAATCAAAACCTATATGTTAAGGGCCTAATCTTATTTATTTTAAAGTAAAAATACTTCTAAATAGAAGTAAGCCTTTGAGTGAATAAAATAGCTTAGGTTACGTAATATATGGGCGAACCAAGAGTTCAAATATTATTGTTAATGATAAAAAACTTACAAATATTTACGTAGGTTTCAGGCAGAATACAAAAGTTTACCTTTTACAAGGCTATTATATATAGCTTTAAATTATATGAGACACTGTTGCTATTTAATTTTAGGTAGGTTTTTTACAAGGTAAAATGATAAAAAAGTGGTTTTAAACTTTGTTAAATAAGACTTAGAAAATAGACAAACCGTGGGGCATAACCGACCCCGGTCGGTTTTGCCCCGCGGTACTCGATTATACTAAAATGGCGTCTACATCCTACAGATCAGCAGTTGGTCTTTCAATTTATGTTAAAATTTAAGATAAAACACAGTGATTCAAGAGCGGTTACTTACCGAATTCGATCTCAACTCTGTTGGTGGACGAGGAGCGAACAAAACTTAACCAAAATCGGTAAAATTATCCGTCAAAACTTATAAAATTCACTGCATCAAAGCGTAAGTACGTAGCGCGACGGGACCAAGCTACATCGGACTGTCATGGTCGCTGCGTCAACAGTGCTGCGTGCGCATGCCCGCCAGTGGTGCCAACTAGACAAAATTGCCGGGTCGGTCGGTTTTGCCCCACTCTCCCCTAATCAACAACTTTTTTCACTATTTCATTATCAATAAGACACTGTTAAGGTGGCATTCCTAAGCGACGACTGTGGCGACTCCAACCGCACTGCTCGAGCCGCGCGGCCAGAACCACAACGGCTGTAGCCGACAGGTACATTCCTTAGGAGCGACTAGAGCAGTTGGGTTTTAGACGTCATGGCAGATGCATCAGTGTTGGGGTTAGCCTATATTCTACTGCAAGAAGAAGAGGAAGAAGAAATATTGTTGGTTAAGTTCAAAAAGAATGAAAATCCACATCCATTGTACCTATCAAGATGCCAAGAGGGGTTTCAAAAGATTTTAATTCAGAGACATCTTCTGCAGGACGACTCAATGTTCAGAAAGTTTTTTCGTTTGAATAGAGTCCAGTTTGATTACATATTATCATGCATCGAAAGCGGTTTAATCAGAAAATCATGCAACAAAGTCAAACAGCCCATCAGCCCTGCAGAAAAATTGGGACTGACGCTAAGGTAAGAATATAATATAACAGTAAATGCTTAAAAAACAATATGTTTATTAAAAAAACATTAGGCCTACATTGGAAAACATCCATATCATAAACCTATTAAAACAGTATGTTAGTTTGAATGTGCAGATTATTTAAATTTCATACCACATGTGTTGGTCAATAGAGTGAAGTCGTACTCATCATCATCATTCGAAATAGATGGTGATTGAAGTGTCAAATTCGAGCTGCAAGAAGTGGAGGACTTGTCATCAAACCGTGGGACATTATGAGCTCGATTTACTTCTTCCAATTCCAATTGGCTAACAATTTGACAAATTTCCATCCTCGCACGGATTTGATTTTCAGGGGAAAATTTTTTAACTGTCATAGCCATACTTTGGAAAAATACATCAATGGGATGTTGCTCTTTTGGCTTATCCAAAATAGCTGACATTAGTTTAGATCTTTCTTCAGAATTCCTCTTAAAAACTTTGAGAATACTTTCTCCTGATAATTTAGTTTTCAGCTTTCGTTTTTTTGATTGCTTCGGCACACCATCACCATCGAGCTGCTCGGGTTCTTCGGATAGATCTTTGTTAAGATCCTCTGGATCACGAATTTCAGAATAAACAGATTCTTCGGCCATTTCAACATTTTCAGTTTCTTGTCCATCAACTTTTGTTTCATCATCTTGAGTGATAGTATTTGTGACTGTCCTAAAACAACGCAAAAAGAGTTTATTAGTTTTTCCATAATAGTTCCATAATAGGTTGTTCATACACTATACACTGAGAGAAAAGGGGTGTTTGAACATACTTAAATACGTTTTTATCGAATAAAGATAAATATTTAGTTTCAACATTAAGTCAAACAATAGAGGTACCTATGTTATTTACGTATGTGATGTTGGTGTTGAGTGACGCCACTATATGACGTTCCAACCGCAAGATGTATGAAAAATAAGTAGTCAATTGAATTGTGTTTCTTACTTATGCCTATGATAATATGTAAATAGAAAATTTACATATTACAACTATGTTGGTTATAAAATTATTAATTGCATAGTATGTTATTTACTTAATTTTGGAGAAGCAGTGAGGAATTTACTAATCGGAAGTACGTTATTTAATTACTTTCAAGAGCACATATACGGAGTATCCCCGAACTTCCCACCAATATTTTCAGGTATTATTCCTGGACCAAAGACAAACTAAAAATATAATATTCAAACTTTCACAAACTAAAGATGTTGTAAAATGTATAAATCTAATTTTTTACCTCCTTTTTACCGAAACTGTTAGGTATTAGTATCAAATAATCAAGAATAAAAGGTCAATAACAAAAGTCATGTATAAAAAAATATCTAATATCACATTGCCAGTTTCAGGCCAACTTACTCTCTCTCACATTCGACCACGTTCATGAATTCAAGGTAGTCTTCAAGATGCCATTTGCGCACTTTCTTTGAACTCGCAGATCCTGTGGGAAGTTTTTTGGCTCTTTTGCGCCTCATATATGTATCCCGGATATTTTTCCATCGGTTTTTACACTCTTCAGCTGAAAAAAAAATGTTTCATTAAATTTTACGAATTTTTTCAGGTATTTAGCAGTTGGAGAAAGCTTCGCTTCTTTGTCATTTGCATTCCGAATATCAGCAAGTTATATAAGTCGTATTATCAAGGAAGTATTAGAAGTATGCAGTGCAAGACTTCCAGCTGAATTCATGCCAACTCCTACTACTCAAGACCTCCTCTTACTGTCGAAGGCTTTTGAAGAATTATGGAATTTTCCCAATTGTATATTGGCAGTAGATGGAAAACATGTACGGATTTCTTGTCCAGCAAGTAGTGGATCCCAATTTTTTAATTACAAAGAGTACTTTTCAATAGTTTTGCTAGCTTTTGTAGATGCTAATTATAAGTTTGTTATGGTTGACATTGGTTCCTACGGACGCGAAGGAGACAGTGGTATTTTAGAAAAATCTAACTTAGGGGGGCTAATCAGAAATGAACAGTTCTATCCTCCACCAAGGACTGTAGGTACAAAAGAGCTTCCTTATGTTATAGTAGGTGATGAAGCCTTTAAACTTTCAATGCATTTAATGAAACCTTTCACAAGACCAGAAGCTCGTACTAATAAAAGAAAAGCTGTTTTCAACTACAGACTGTCTCGTGCAAGAAGAGTATCGGAAAATTCCTTTGCATTACTGTCTCAAGTTTTTCGTGTTTTTTATACCCCAATAGCAGTCAACCCAGGGGTCACAGACAAGTTAATATTGACTGCCTGTTGCCTGCACAATATGCTACGCGATGCGTACCTTGAAGAAAATGGCCAGTGTTATTTTGAGCTCTCCAACTCGGAACCATTACCATCACAAAATATGATTCCTTTGCGTGCTGGAGGTGGCTTTGGTAACCTTGAAGGTTTTGACATAAGAGACCGTTTTTGTGACTACTTTAATAGCAAAAGTGGATCCGTGCATTGGCAAATGACACACGTCAACAAGACAGACGAACAATTAAAGAGGAAAAGAAAACCCTATTAAAGGGATGTAACTTTTGTGTTCATAAACATAAGTCAAATGTACTTTATACTTACTGTAAATAAATAAGCAAATATAATACTTTACCTGGTAATTTCATTTTCACTCCACACGTTATCTCTGACGTTTGCATCCTTGTACAGGTGGTGTTTTGCGTTAAAAAGACAAGGGTGTTCACGCACTAGTTCGATGAGTCTTGAGTCTTCCATAATTGATGAACAATGCACACCAAAACAGTAAAAACAGCTTCAGTCGTCGCGGCTGTTACGACTAGACTGCTCATGTGAGCAGTCCAGCCGTACGGCTCGAGCCGCCGCATTAAGGGGCGTTCACACATGGCGACTAACTAGCCGCTACTAAGTCGCCGCTACTTTAGTCGCCGCTATTTACTCGCCGGCAAATTTTCGATCTCTGTTCACACATCGCGATTTGTAGTAGTTAGTACAGTTCGATGATTCGTTGTGAGTAGGGTTTGCTGTGGAAAATGTCTGTAGGAAGGCGAGAGACTTTGAGACGTGTATTGAGTATCTGTGTTAAGGAACTTTGTGATGAATTAGTGAATAAATTAAGAAATAAAAGAAAACGTCAGTGGGTCCGGGAGTGGATACGGCGAAGGGATAGGCTAGGTGCTTCTGCGACACTATTGAAAGAATTGGCAAGTGAAGATCCCCAATCTTATTACAACATTATGAGATTAACAGTTCCAAAGTTTGAGGAGTTGTTAAAAATGGTATCACCATTAATAAAGAAGGCGGATACACGATGGAGGGAAGCAATTTCTTGCCGTACCAAACTGGAGATAGCTTTGAGGTATATGGCGAGTGGAGACAGCCTGAAATCACTGCAATACCTTTTTAGAGTACCATACAATACAATTTCCGTCTTGTTACCTGAAGTGCTGAGTGCCATATGTGAAGTTCTTCAGCCATTTATGAAGGTAAGATTACTTATTTTCTTCAATAGCAATAATCTTCAATACTATGTTAAATTAAAGTAATGCAGGCTTGGGAATTCAATATTCAAAGCACAATGAATGCATTTCCCATACTTTTACGTATGGGGAATGCGTCCATCATACTGGACATTCTCTGCATATAAGTATACTATTTATTCAATTGCAAATAACATTTATAAACTAAATCAATCCCCTATAAGGAGGCCAAAACATTGAAAAAAGTAATAACAAAACATACTAATCGTGACATATTCTTTATTAATGAAACACAGTATTACATTCACGGTTTTGGCATTTCGCCAATCTGTAAAAGTGCTTTCTGCACGAGGTCTAGTCCGGATGTGTTCGAGTTGTCATACGGCTGAATCTGTAACGGACTATAAACATCACAACTACTTGAAGATTCAGCAGGCGAGGGCGTGAACTGATTTGTAAAGTCGATTTGATTCAGTCTTTCTCTAGTAATTAAGTTTTGTATTTCCTGTTGCAACAGAACAAAACTCCTCAGAGGTAATTCTCTTAACTGAGATCCAACGTGCTTAGCGAATCTGTCATACTGGTCATCTGTAACAGTTTCAGTTTCCTGCAGCGATGCCATTATGGCTATGTTTTCCAGCCTATCTAAGGAGGATTCAAAGCGGGTCGGGTACTTTGAGTTACTGCCTGTGGGATACTTTATCATATTGCCTGGCTTGAAAGGTTTTTTACGAAGACTGGGTGGTGGCATGCTACTTGCAATCCTTTTTACAGGTAGAACAGGCGCAGGTGCTGCGGTTGATGTTGCGGTTGCAGTCTGCTCCATTAACAAACCATCTACGTTTTCCGGTTCATCCCCTGCAATGTCGTCTTCGGCTACACTCTGAGTGTCCCAATCCTGTGGAAAAACACATCAATATACAACTAATGCCATTCAAAGCTCGGGCTCCTGAAACCATTGTTAGTTAAATGAAGCCAAAGTCTGCATAAAGCTAGCTATACATATGTATATACATATATATATATACATATATATATATATATATATATATATATATGGGTTTTCACAAAATTAATAATAAACTGGCAATTTTGATACAGTAACATCTAGAATCTTTAGATAAATAAAATGTAGTATTTTACAGGCTTTTTTATTTGTAGGTACCAAACACCGAAGAGGAGTGGAATGCTATTATGAAAGCTTTTGAAGACATTTGGAATTTCCCAAACTGTTGTGGTGCTGTTGATGGGAAGCATGTGCTGATAAGAAGACCACCAAACTCAACCTCAGAATTTTACAACTACAAAGGGACCTACAGTATAGTACTGTTAGCCTAGTAGATGCTGAATATTGCTTCAGATACATAGACGTAGGTAGTGATGGTCGAGCGAGTGACAGCACCATATTCCAGACTTCTACTTTAAACTGTGCACTAGAGCAAAATTTGTTAAATTGGCCAGAGGGAGGGGTTTTAGTAGGAGACGATATCTTCCCTTTGGGAAGTAACTTGCTGAAACCATACGCTCATAGAAAGCTAACACTCCAAGAGAGGATTTTCAACTACCGCTTATCAAGAGCTAGGCGAGTTGTAGAATACGCATTCGGGATTTTATCGTCAAGGTTTCGTGTATTCAACACTCCGATCGCACTCAAGTTAGATACAGCTGAGCTTCTAACTAAAGCTTGTTGCTCAATCCACAACTGGCTTAGAATGACAGCTAGTCGGGCGTATTTACCAGGATCAGTGGACGAGGAGGACATCATTACGGGCCAACTCACCGGTGGCTCGTGGCGGGATGTATCTACTACATTGAGCCCGATGGAAAAGCAATATAAATCCAATAACTATGCACAGGATGGAGAAGATGTCCGCTATGCATATTCTTATGCTTTCATGTCCCATATGGCTGTACCGTGGCAGAAGAAAGCTGTTGGCCTAAGTAAATAAAAATGGACATTGATGGAATGGTAATATAGTACCATGAAATGTGACTGTAAATATCATATGTTTTCTCTTATTTTACAATTATGTAAATATATTATACCAACAATGTTGCGTTCATTATTTTAATCAACTACTGTAATAAGTATAAGTACAGATTATAATGTTTATTTATATTAATTTCGTAATTACCAAACAGGACGTAATGTACTAAAACTGAAAGATAAAATACCTTAATTACATGTGAAACAGAAAGTTAATCATGTATAATTTGTTTTTAAATTGTTGGTATAATTAATTTAAAAATAATTCAAACATGCTTAATTTTCAGTTTCCTATTTCGTTTCAATATTTTTATCTCTTAATTGTTGTGCATTACAAGTTTGGTAGTTCTGATTTCCAGAAAAATAAAAAGGCAGGGCATAAACAAGAATATGATGTTTTTATGTACTTACATACCGTATTTGATTTAATACAAAACTGTTTTTTTTAAACGAGCCTTTTTAACCCATCTTCAGGATAAAAAAGGCTTGCTGACTTGAAGTTTGACCTGTCTATGATTAATTAATCATGTACAGTAATTAACTTACCATACTTGAAGATGATTGCCTCCCGGATAACACGCTATTCCAGAAAGCGTCTGCTGCACCAAACCAAACCAACTTAGGTTTATACACCTCACTTGCCCCGGCACCACTCTTCTTCGACTTCTTTACTTTGTTCAGTTCATTACGATATGCATCACGTAAGTTCTTAATTTTTTTCTTCAGCACATCTTCAGTCACTATTATTCCATTAAGTCTGAGTTCATCAAGCAATTTGGCAAACGCCTGTTGCTTCGAGTCGCGTTTTGGATATTCAGGTGACCTAATGTCCCACAAACACTCATGCTTTCTGTAAATTTCAAGGAAAGTAACAATTTGGTCACTACTCCACTTCACACTATCGGCCATCTTTAGTATAGAATCCGTATAAACTGACAAAACGTTATAAAAGGAGCAAAACACAACCACGAGTCGTCAGATCGCAAGCTACCGGCTTCTAGTCGGCGATAACACTATTCACACAGGGCGACAGGCTTGCTACCACTCGCGGCGAGTGTACCACGTGACACTTCAAGGTCAGCTACTGGCGACTACTCGCCCCAAAAGTTAAACATGTCCAACTTTCCTCGCGAGTGAATTTTTACTCGCCGGCGAGTGCTAGTCGCCGCTACTTACTGTTCACACATAGCGATTAGTAGCCGCTACTCTAGTCGCAGCGAGTAAAGTCGCCATGTGTGAACGCCCCTTTACAGTCGCTACTGTCGCGCGGCGCTAGTCGCGTCATAGGAATGGGTTTCGTTTACTTACATGCGATGCGGTATGAGTCATAGTCGCGCGGCTCGAGCCGTGCGGCTGGAGCCGCGACAGTCGTCGCTTAGGAATGCCACCTTAAGGGTACGCGCATAGTGAGGAGGTGAAGGTGGAGGTGTAGCTGGATGTGTAGGTGCAGGTGGAGGTACAGATGGAGGTAGCATCGTATAGTGCAGGAGGTTTTACCTCGCCGTCTAGCTCGCCGCTTCGCAGCTCTTTCCCCTCCCCAAACACGCGTCAACACAAGCAGTCGAGTGTTGTTTCTATCCATTAATCACAGTGGTAGCTTTTTTGCCTATTGCAACAATTTTCTCTGTCAGTGATGATAAGTGAAGATAGTGATGATAGCGATGATATGTCTTCAGCATGTAAGTGGTGGCTTACGGGAACGTTAAGTAATCGAACATTTAGTGCACATCCTGTTAATCAAGTGCGACAGGAACTAGGTGAATATCATCATCTTTTTCATGAACTAAAAAATTATCCTGAGAAGTTTCAAAATTATTTGCGAATGACTCCTGAAACGTTTAAGTACATATGTGAAACCATTTCTCCAAAGTTGGAGAGTTGTACAAAATACTGCAACTTGCATGTTAACCCTATCGGTCCAAAAGAACAGCTTGTACTGACTATAAGGTAAGTTACAGTACCTTCTGCCTGCAATTGCACATGTTCTGTAAGTTAAAAAGTATATGCTTTGTTAAAGATAAACAGTGTAAATTTAAAATAAAAAATATATGTATTGAAGTAAAATCAATAAAATTGTGCCAGAAATAAATTTCATATATTCTTCTGTTATTTAATTCTCGAATATGTTTGTTGTATGTAAAAATGAGTTGGTAATAAGAAAGCAATTCCAGTTCATGAAAAATACAATTTATTGGTAAAATGATAGTAACTAACAGGGATCTTTTCAAAGTAAAATACAAACGAAAGATATTAATGTACGCTACATAAAAATGCTGCAAATGTTTGAAAATGTTATAATAGTAGGCCTAACATAATCTTAAAAAATGGTATTATTAAGTAAATTGCGCAAAGGAAAAATAGTAGTACTTATAAAAAACGTAAAGAACTATTAAACTGTCATTAATTTATCGCCAGCTGAACGGCATTACAAAGACATTTTTAAAAGTGAGTGTACTCGGGAACATATGTTTCGCCGCCATCCTGGTTGTAGTTCAATGGTGAAGTCACGTCGCGGACCAGCTGTGCGAAGGTGACTGGTGATGGTGATGCCATGGTACTAGGAGAGGAACTGTCGTAGGGACTGTAGCGATGAGAGCTTGTACTGTGGTCTACTGACGTAGGTCTAGTGACAGTTGATGTTGTTGAGAATGATGATGGTGGTTCGGGTGAGTATGCCATGTCAAAAAGAATTTCTTGAACTTTCATCCTGAACAACATTTTCTTTCTAGGATTCAGGTTTTTAACATGGGGTAGCAGTGAGTTGAAGAACCCAACATCCTCGTCATTTGCCCTGTCCTCACTTTTCTGTTGCTTTAACTTCAACTTTTCTTTCTCCAACTGCACTAATTCCCGTCCAATAGCTGCTTGTGTCGTGATTCTTTTTTTAAATCCTGTTCTTGTGATCAGGTCATTCGTATTAAATCTTGGTGGCATTGCAGGGCGTGATGCATGAGATTTCTGCTGCTGGCGTGATTCACTCTCCGGCGCCGGTACTATTGTCAGATTCTCTGTGTCCAACTGTGGATTGTCAGGTTCATCACATTCTTGGCCTATCTCGGTCACTTCTTCCGACTCCTCTTCGTTTAGGTCGTGGTCTGAGTCATCTGCTATTACATCTGCAAGGTTTCCTGTTGATTTGCGGGGCAAAAACTGGTCTTTGAGAAACGCCATGCTGTCGTAATATTTCCATGTGGGTGTTTCTGGTGCTGCAGCTCCAGACTTAATTGTTTTGGAAAATTGTTTTCTGAATTCTTGCCTCAAGTTCTTCCAAATTTGCTTCACAACTTTATCTGGAACAAAACACGAAAACGTAAACGACTAATATTTTTAATATTATGTTTTTGGTTATATTGTGTTCTTTGGTTGCAGGTACTTGGCAACTGGAAGCAGTTTTAAAACTCTTGGATTTTCATTTCGAATGGGAGACAATACAGTGGGCAAAATCGTTAAGAATGTGTGCAAACTGTTATGGGAGACGTTCCAACCAGAGCATATGCCAGTTCCAACTATTGAAGATTATGAGCAAGTTGCAAAAAGATTCTATGAGATTTGGAAATTCCCACACTGTATCGGAGCGTTGGACGGTAAACACTGTCGAATAAAATGCCCAGCGCATTCAGGGTCTATGTACTTCAATTATAAGAAGACTTTTTCAATTGTTCTACAGGGTGTTGCGGATGACCATTACAAGTTTATATTTATTGATGTTGGCGGTTTCGGCAAACAAAGCGATGGGGGAACCTTGAGGGCGTCAGATTTTGGAAGGTTGTTGGAACAAAACAAATTGTGTATTCCCGAAGAAAAGTGTTTGCCTGACAGCAATATAAAAGTTCCACACGTTTTTATTGCAGATGAAGCGTATCCCTTGCGCGAGAATCTCATGAAACCTTATTCGAAAAAAGCTCTTGGGGATGCAGAAGAAGTGTATAATAAACGGCTATCAAGTGCTAGAAAAACCATTGAGTGTGCCTTTGGCATTCTGTTTGCTAAGTGGCGGATATTAAGTGGTTACATTGAAACCTTGCCTGAGACTGCAGACGATATAATAAAGGCTGCATGCGTTTTACACAATATAATCATAAACAAAGACGGATACTGCGGTGTACATGAGTCAGAACTCCTGCCTTTCCCTACTGAACTGAACTTACAACCATTGGGTAGATCTGGAAATGCTACATCTAATCGAGCCAAAGAAGTTAGAAATAGTTTCAAGGAATATTTTGTAAACAATCCGTAATCAAGATAATACTTAGTTGCAACTGTGTGTCCTTGTTTATAGTTCATTAAAGATTTCATTCGCAAGTTTCTAATTTTTACCTTATTTCAAACCTTTTACTTACTAATGTTAGATAAAAAATATATTAATTAATTAGAAAGTCTGCTATGGATACTTTTACATTACACTTTAAACTGAATATCCCACATAAAACAGCAAAGCTGGTTTAAGTTTAAATTTAAAGTTTTTAGTTACCTGTAACTTTTAGTTCTTTCGCAATTTCCTTCCATTCCTTGTCCAGAACGTGACGATTGTGATGTTGCTTGTGTCTCTTGTCCCACAAGGCTGGACGATTTTGGACAGCAATAATAATATCTTCCTTCATTTCGGATAACAGGTTATCAAAAACTAACAGAAACCAACAAGCGGAACTAAACGTTGACTTGGGTGAAAGCAGACTGAAGGGAGTGGCGGGGTGTACCGGGAGAGGGGGTTGGGGGGTGCGTGGCCTTGAGTGGACCAATCACGTTAAAGCAGCGAGCAAAGCCGCGAGCTAGGCAGCGAGGTAAATCAAACTAGTTTGTTTTCGAAAAACATCCTGCTAGGCCTCCTTGTAAGTGGCGAGCTACACCTCTACCGCGACCTGCTCACCATGCGCGCACGCATTTAACCTAATGAAATTGTTTTACCTCGCCGTTAACGGCGACCTGCACCTACACCTACACCTCCACCTTCACCTCCTCACTATGCGCGTACCCTAAGACAGCTCAGAATGACTACTACATGAGTTGTCCTCGCCGCTCGGGTGGCCAGTGTCACTGCCCACGGCGATCTCTGCGTCAGCTGTTATTCATCGTAGCGGCCTTCCTCCTCCAACTCGGAATTATTTCGTAGTAAAACCTACTTATACATGTGGGATTTAAAATTTAAATAATTAAAAACCAACTACTTTATAGCAATTGTTTTATTGCTTATACAGACACACAATAATGGAATTATAATATACATTTGGTTTACATTTGAAAGTGCAATAAATTACATACTTATAGAATAATAAAATTAAAACCTTATATTGCTACTTATACAATCACTATGGCCGACTTTGATTTCATTGTTCTTTTAAAAACTAATATTACTTTACTGCAATTGTTTTATTGCTTATACAGACACACATTAATGGAATTATAATATACATTTGGTTTACATTTGAAAGTGCAATAAATTACATACTTATAGAATAATAAAATTAAAACCTTATATTGCTACTTATACAATCACTATGGCCGACTTTGATTTCATTGTTCTTTTAAAAACTAATATTACTTTACTGCAATTGTTTTATTGCTTATACAGACACACATTAATGGAATTATAATATACATTTAGTTTACAGTAATTTGAAATTGGAATTAGATACTTATTGAATAATGAAAGAAATTAAAACTTTATATTGCTACTTCTGATATCACTGTGGCCGACTTTGATTTCATTGTTCTTTTAAAAACTAATATTACTTTATTGCAATTGTTTTATTGCTTATACAAACACACAATAATGGAATTATAATATACATTTGGTTTACATTTGAAAGTGCAATAAATTACATACTTATAGAATAATAAAATTAAAACTTTATATTGCTACTTATACAATCACTATGGCCGACTTTGATTTCATTGTTCGTTTAAAAACTAATATTACTTTACTGCAATTGTTTTATTGCTTATACAGACACACATTAATGGAATTATAATATACATTTGGTTTACATTAATTTGAAATTGGAATTAGATACTTATTGAATAATGAAAGAAATTAAAACTTTATATTGCTACTTATTAACTTATGCTATCACTGTGGCCGACTTTAGTTTCATTGTTCTTTTAACTTTTTGCTTGAGTGGTATTTCTCAAAACACTCGCCGAGCCCTGGATTGTTGGAGCATGTTTTGCAAAAGAAATTCGTTCGTTTTCTTTGCATCCCCGGCCTTCTGTCACTGCAAACAGAGCAGTCCTTGGTTTTGCCAGTCTGTAGAGGATAGGGTAAATGTAATTTTCCGTTAAGTCTTTCATCATCTACACTGTTAGACGGTCTTCCTCTTTTCTTCATATTCCGCACTTCCCCGACTAATTCTGTGATCAACATTTTTCTGTAACTTCTCTGTCTAACTTGATGTTGTTGGTCTTGATTGGCATTGTAAAGTACAAATGAGTTGACGATGGCGGTTTCCAACAACCAGAAGAAAACTTTCCTCCACCACTTGATCGACTTCCTGGTAAAAGAGTATGATGATATGTAGTGGTCCGCAAGATCAACTCCCCCCATGTACTTGTTATAATTGCAAACTATAGTCGGTTTTTTCACCTCTTGTACTACGTTATCTTTTTGCTGTCGCCTAACTGCCACGGTAGTGTTATCACCATACAGTGTACTTAGCATTGACACTACCTTTTTGTCTTTCCACAGTAACAGAGAAAACTTTTCATCTTTCCTGAAGGTTTTTATGTCCCCTTGTTTCAGTTTAAGCTTTTGAGTCTGTTTTTTGGCATTTTTTCTTTGTGGTTTCACAATTGCGGGTAGGCCATTTCTGTTTAACATTACAGTACCTGTTAGATAAACATTCCACTCTAGAAGTTCTGCTGCCAGATCCATATTTGTATACCACCTGTCATTGAAGACGTGGAGGCCCTCAATGTTGCCATAAGATTCCTTAAGCTTAGCTACAAGATGTAGGACAATGCGGCTTGTAACTCCTAAATCTGGCCTATTCAAGCGGTCAGTTGTTGTTTTACCAAAGTATGGCTCAATAGCGCAGATATATCCAGTTGAGGACTCAGACAACACAAACACCTTAATCCCCCATTTAATTGGCTTGTCTTTATTGTAGACTTTAAAGACTATACGTCCTTTGAAGCCTATGGTGCTTTCATCAACACTGACTTCTTTTTGTGGGACATAATATTCTCTGAACTTTTTATCCAGATACGCAGAAACATTTCTTACCTTACCGGAACGAGTCAATGTCCCAGCGACAGGACCAGAAGGAGGTGGGCATATGTGCAAATTCCAGAAATTTGTAAGAATCTTTCTTTACTTAAGGGGGGAGTTCATGAAAAAGGACAATTTTTTTATTTGTTATTATTATGTTTTCAAACCCTTTTAATTGGATAGAGGACAGTTTAAGAAAGAAATTGTATTTTTTAAACCTTGAAAATTCTCCCCCCCCTCCAGGGGGGAGGGTTTTTGCCGAATTTTAGCTGTTTAGTAAAATTACTAAGGCTCAAAAACTAATAAACATTTTCAGCTATTTTTTTTTTATTTCGTCATGAATACTGGTCTTTAAAATGTGGAGTATGGGTTTGTACTTAGTATTAAAATTAGGTAGAGAAAACTTTTTTTTCAAACTCAGAAATAAATAAACCAACTTTTTTAGTTAAAAAATGATTTTTAAACACTTCTCATTATTTTAACAGCAAGTCCATACTCCACTTTGTAGACAATTTAATTATAAACAAAATAAAAAAAAAAAAATTAGGGCTCTATCTCTTTTACAACCTGAGTTATTCAAATGTTTGTTATATAAAAACAAACTTTCGGAAAACGTAAAAAAACTAAAAATAGTAAGGAAAAAATAGACTAGTTGATGAATAGGCCTACCTTTTATTAAAATTCTCCAGCACCATACATTATGCCCTCTAGCTCCTTCCTCTTTTCCTCTTCTTGCAGATTTTTCATTCTCAAATAGTTCCTTCTTCGTTTGACTCTCTCCGACTTCGCTTGATTGATTTTAAGGGGGCCATTTACCCAAAAATAAAAATATGTTAATACTTGGTTTTTATACATGATTGGACTTTTAAAAGTTAGTCTATAATTAATTTATACAAGAAAAGTCACATAACCCCCCCACACCACCCCCCACCCCTAAGGGGGGGTTGCGGAATAAAAAACACTATAATTTTAGTTTGCAGGATAACTGTTCTTCTAGTAGAGATATTTTAAAAATTATTTTTTTTAATGAAAGCTTAATATGATCCCTATAAACTGTAGTATCAGTAATAGGATTAAATCATAGTAACATATTTTAAAATAAATAGTTTTATTTTCGATTTTATTTTTCTGTAACAAAAAGTAAATATATCATAAATGACACATATATTAACAAAATTTATTTCACATACTACAGTTTGTGCATATTGTATCTAAGAACAATTGTGCAAAGTTTGAACTCTGTAAGTTAAAAAATAAAAAAGTTATGCTGTAAACTATTTGATAAAACAGGTAAAATATTATATCCGGAAAACAGCAAAAACATAGTATGTAGCTTTTTGTCATATAAATACTGTAAACAATAACAAGAAACAGGTAATTTTATACCTTTTGATGCTTTGTACTCCTAAAACAGTCCAGCTCCATAAGTTACACCTTCTTTTTCCTTTAGGGTTTCTTCATTTTTCAATTTTCTCACCTTTAGCTGTCGGCGGTGTTTTATGTACTTTGCACTCAGTCTCTTCTTCGCCTGCAATACTCTTCTTTTGTCTCTTGCCCTTATTATTTTCATTGAAAGTCTTCCTGGAGACACACCAGCAGCTCCCATCAAGGTACTTTGTATTGTGTTTCCATAATTGTATTCAGATACAGCTTCAGCAACTGCACAGTCCACGATTCGCTTCGAAACGTTCCTTGTCTTAGGACACTTTTTCCAAATACAACTATGGAGACTCTCATTCGCATTTTGAGTTCGTCCCTTCTGGCATCTTTCTAACAGTTCTCTTGATATGAGTCTTTGGTATACAGGAAATATGTGTTTCAGTACCAATGGTGATATTGCAGTACCCAGATTTCTTGCATGGGGCCCTGGAGTTTCGCCTTTTGCGAGAGCACGATTGTAGAAACACCAGCTATTGTCACCTTGAGGACATTTAGTGTGCCTGTTTTCACTGTCAGAAGACACACAGTGGTGTAAAGTTGCTAATATGTCTTGCCTCATGTTTTCAACACTATCTTGATTCCGAAGAATTGAGTTCTGGTAATATTTTGTCAACTTTACTATTGTCGATTGTTTTAGGCTACCGAACCGCCTTCCACCTAGTGTGATACCTTGTGCTTTACATGTTTTTACAACATTTCGTAAGCCAGTCCCAAGTCGCTTGGCAATATGGTTGACACATTCTTCTTTTACGATGGGTACATCTTCACCGTACACTTTCAGATTTTGTAGGTGGGATAAAACTGCGGCATCCCCATCAGAAACGATAGTGCGATATCTCAGTTTATAGTCTAATGATCGTTTCCATAATATTTCTGCGGCCTTGGTTTCCATCGCAGGGGAAGAGCCACTGTAATTTTTGTAACAATCTTCTTTATGGCCCTCATACCAAATATCGAATTCAGGTGACTCTGCGCCGAGTTCAGTGGCTGTATTCACACACACTTGGCAATACTTCGATAGGACACAGTAGTCGATGACGATACCAGTTTGAAGTTCTATTACAACACCAACACCATAGTTGGATGTGTGGCCTCTTTTGTGCCATGAACCGTCGAAGCTGACACCAATGTCAACAACTGTGTCATCCGTGATTGTGGCATCCATATCCTTATACGATTCACGCACTCGAGCCCTAGCTTTTTTCAGATTATCCCCGCCCATAAATACAGATGACTTTGAAACTTCCGCAGAATGAGATGAATATGTTTTGCTGCTCATACTGTCTAGGTTCATAACCAAGCTAAACTTTTCTAAGGACCCATAACCTTCACCAATAGTCATGAATGATTTCACGATCCTGCGGTTTACGTCGAATGACTTCGAACCATCAATTTTTTTGGAAGTGTAACTAAATATTTCTAGATCAGGGCAGTTCTCACACTCAACATTCAATTTGCACGCAAAGCCATTACGTTCTGTTTCAGTAATACTCAAGCTGTTTGGATGCAAACATATAGGGCACACTAGGTTTCGTACTAACTCTTTCACGCAAACCATATCGACTAATTTATACTCAGACCCAGTAAAAATTTCCTCATTATCAACCACCACATTTAGGCGTTGATCAAGATCGCTTATTCTTGGTGATATTGGCTTCAAACCAATAGAGGGACACTGATTTGCATTTATATTTAGTTCACTAGATAACACTATAGGCCTAGTGTCGTTTTGGCTTCCACTTAGAGGCCTAGGCTCATTTACATTTGCAGTACTTGTACTAGGCATAACCTCAAAGTGATCCATAATTGCATGTCTAACATGTACTTTAGCAGAACTGTTAGGATTGTCACTAGTATTAGATACAGAATCATTTGAATCAGCCTGCAGGGACTCAATAAGTTTGACATTTTGCCACCGTTTGTTTATTGCCAAAGATGCTTTGAGTCTTTTACTTACTTTAGTTCTAAGATGTTGCTTTTTAGTCGACTGCTTCATATTTATTGAACAACACTGTTTATTTGTATATAAGTACACTAAAAGTAATATAGAATAACTAATAGAACACAGTAGGCTACTATATAACACGGATCTAAAGATGTTGATATCAAATTAGATACTTTTCTGCTTTACAAACGTAAACATAAACAAAATTATAGTCTGCTGTTTCTTGACAGGGCTGCCAACAGATAACAAAATAAATTACCACATATAAAGCAATAATTCACCTCAAATGCCTTGTCTGTGTTTATAATACATAAGTAACAGTGGGAAACCAAAACCTCGGAAATTTGGCGTTTTGTACGCTCTGTACCTAATGAAGTAAATAATAAAAATTTTATATTTCTAATGTGTTTATGAAAAAATAAATGATTGTACAGTATTCTAGGGTAACCAAGCAACAAATTAAAGCAAAAAAATAAAAATTGATTATTTTTAAATTTTTTGGGTAAATGGCCCACTTAAGTTTTCGACGTCGATCTCGCACTCTTGCAATCATGATGCTTTTTTTTCCAGGTGAAATTTTGTTCTTTTGAAGAATGTTGATAGCTGAGACATTTCCAAAGTTAAATTCACTCACACCCTCAGCTACAGCAGCTTCAACTATCCTTCTCGATACACTTCTCGCTTTGTCACATTTCCGCCAAATGAAGCTATGTAAGCTTTCATTGGCATTCTGAGTTTGACCTTTGAGACATCTTTCTAACAGCCTAGTTTCTGTGAGTCTCTTATATATTGGAGCAATATGTTTGAGAACAGTTGGATTGAGAGGTGTTTTTATGTTGTCACTATGGCTTCCAGGAATTTCATTATTAACAATCGCACGGTTGTAAAAACACCATGAATTTGTATCGGTTGGACACTTGGTATGACTAGATTTTTCATCGGTCGATGTGCAGTGGTGAAGAGTAGCTAAGATAGAGTTTCTAACAGTGGGTGCATCTTTGTTGATACTACTAAATACAGCATTGTGGTAATACCTGGTAAGCTTTTTGATGGTTGAGTCCTTTAGACTGCCATGGGATTTTCCTCCAAGAGTGATTTTTTGAGCTTTGCACACTTTTACTTGGTTGCGGAGAGCAGTGCCCAGTCTTTTAGAAACGTGATTTATACACTCCTCTTTTTTTAAAACATCTTCTCCATAGATGTTGAGGTCTTTTAAATGAGTGAACACCTTTGAATCTCCATCGCTCACTAATGTTGTGTAGCGAAATTTGTAGCTTAGTGAGCGTTTCCAAAGAATTTCAGCGGCGGCGACTTCCATACCTGGAGAGGATCCTTCATAATTCTTATCGCAATCTATAGCATGGCCTGCATACCAAATGTCAAACTCTGGGCTTCCTCTCCCCAAATCATGTTCTGCTGAGGCACAGTTGCGACAAAATTTCGAGAGAACGCAATAGTCAATTACTAGTCCCGTATCTATATGAATAATAGAGCCTACTCCATAGTTTGACGTAAACCCCCTTTTGTGCCACGATCCATCGAAACTGACCGCTAAGTCTATGGCACTATTAGCTTCTAAGGCGCTGTTTTCTTTTTGACAATGTTCACGCACACGTGCTCGTGCTTTTGAAAGACTAGCAATACCGGCCATTTTTGTGGATTTGTTTACGCTTTACATACACTTGCTATAATATCCCTTGCTCATAATGTTCATGTTCATTACTAAAGCATACTGCTCTATAGCGGCATATCCCTTGCTTATAGTAGGGGAGAGGCGGGCATAATGGCCAGGCTAAGACATTTTGATTTTTTAAACTACTTTTTAGTCGAGCTGGAAATTAAAAAATCATATCATATATAGATCAACTATCATAAGACTTGTATTAAATGTTTAGTTGCGTTTAGGCAAATGGATGTCCCTTATTAGTCAATTTTCCAAAAAGTAACCATGTGGCTATTACGCCCGCAGGGGGTAGGGCATAATGGCCATATATCTAAAATGTGTTAAATACATTGTAAAAACAGCTGTTTGATAATAAAACATTTATTATAAAGATTTGTAACCTAATTATATTGATTGAAAGCCAGTTAAAAATGTTTATTGAAAAACTTTGAATAGAAAATATACATATTTCATACTTTGTTCCAAAAACATTAATATTTTAGAATCGTACAAATAAAAAGTTATTTTGTATTAAGTTTAATTACAATTTTCACATAAAAACCTAAGGTCCTTCTGATCTACGCCAGCACACAGTTCATGCGCCCACATATTGCACCCTTGGCACTTTATCCAACGCTCATTAGAGGATGAAGCTGAGAATTGTTCCATACAATAAAAACATTCGACATCATCATCTGAATCTTGAAAAAGACTTCTTTTGGTGGTATTGATCTTGGGTTTTTTAGATGTCCTCTTTAGGTCTGTTTTTCTTTCTTCGCCCTTTTTTTGTTTCAGAAGTTTTTCTTTATCTTTTTCATCTTTCGCAGCTTTCTCGGCTATCAAATTATCTTTGTAAGGGCTTCCTGACAGCAAAGCTGCACAGCCTCTTTTACGTCCAGTTCTCCTACGACTCTCATCAGATACACAAGGAAGAGGGATAATATCTTTAGGGCTTATAGCAAATGATGTCCCAGGTTGTGGATCATACTTTTCATCAAGATTGGTGGTGTAACTGCTTGGTGATACAGCTTGCAGAGAAGGAACTGCAGAAGTTTGCTCAGGTTCCCTTAGAGTTAACTGTGGATGGCGTTTGCGGAAACCGGCGATCCAACCTTTTCCAGCCATCCTGGACTCTTTGTTAAAAGTGTGACAAAGTTTGTTCTTCTCAGCAAGTTCATATGCTGCACTTCGAAGATCCTGAACAGTCATACCGAAAAATCTAGTCTCCAGTAAGAGTAGATGATTGAATATTTCTAGTTCTTGTTCCTTAGTAAAGACGGAATTAAAACCTCCAAATACTTTTTTGTGTCCTGTAGCTCTCTTGTTCTTCTCCAGCACTCTCCTCTTCAAAGTGTTCCTTGGTACTTTGTATGTGGTCGCAGCTGTTAAAAATGCCATACCTCCCTTCACTGCATCTATTGCCTTTTGCATGTTTCCAGGATCCCATGACTGCCGATCTCCCTTGCGCTTGTAGTTGTAAACCATCGCTCCTGAAACAAAACAAAACAACTGAAGTATTTCAAATTAAAAAAAATAAACATAAATAATTAAACATTTATTATAATTATAATTTTTTATATATTATAAATTATTATAATACATAAAAATATTGGTTTTATAACATCTAAATTGTAATAAAACTGTTTTATTGGCTTTACTATGGAAATCTGAACAATTTTTCTGTAATCATTTAGAATAATTATATCATTTAAAACTTTTTTCAAGTAACAGGAATAAGGAAGTTAAAGAGGAAAATTGCAGACGGGCATAACGGCCAAAGCTGCGGGCGTAATAGCCACCTACTGGCCGTTGTGCCCGCCCAGACGCTATTAACAAAACACTCTTCTAGGTTACTAACAAACAATGATAAACCACTTCTTAATACAGACATTAATAGCTAACTAATGACTCTTTTAAAATATATAGGACCGAAAAATAAAATATAATACGTCATTTTGTAATTATTACATAAGTTGATGTCTTACCTTGGATCAGAAGATGTGGAAAACACAAAAATTACAATAACTCTTGATGTCGTAGCAGCGTGTTCTTATGACGACTCAACACAACTGGTGGGGCTACCAGGCACCTTCATGAACAGTTTCCGCATGGTGGCAGCACTGTACACACACAAAAACACGCCTGGCCATTATACCCGCGCTGTCCATTATGCCCGGCTCTCCCATACTAAAAGCTTTAGCAACTCTTTTGTTTATGTCGTACTCAGTTTCGGATTCTATTTGCCTTGAACTAGACATGGACATTATGTTTCCGGGCACACAATCACTACATTCCACAGAAAGCTGAGCGTTAAACCCTACTCTATTTGTAATAGATAGCTTCAGGCTTGACCTAAAACAATCGGGGCATAACAAATTTGTCACCAAATTGCTCAGAACACTGACATTGTGTCAGTCTAAGTGGTGTAATATTTGCTGAAGTCGACCCTTTTTGTCTTTTTTCATCTCACAATGTTTCTCAATGATTTCTCTCACTAATTCCTTACGGAATTCTGATAGTTGAGGAATTTTTCCTGTCATTTGATGCTGCAAAATGTATGCATTACGTATGGTTACATCTAACAAATGGAAAAACAGTTTTTTGTACTACTTCAATGACTTCCGAGCGGTTTCGTTGAACGACAACTGCATATCAACTGCACCCATGTGCTGATTGTAATCCAGAACACAAACGGGTTTTACAATCTTTTGACCAGTATGGGGATCACGTTTACCAGTTTCTTTCATACCATGTTCATGCATTGTTGATAAAACCCTAACCTCCCGTTGATCTAGCCAACGTTCATATAACATAAATTCTGCATGATGTGAATCCGTTTCCCCTTTTTTCAATTTTTTTAGGCTTTCTTTTGGAACACCACGCCTTGTTGGCAAGCATGTTCCACACATATTTGTACTTTTACTAAATAGTTCTTCTGCTAATGAGGGTGAGACATACCAGTTATCAAGGTACAGTTTGTGTCCAAGATTGAAAAAAGATTCTGTAAGAGTCAACACTACCTGACCTGACATACCTACTTTATCACTGAGGTCTTCAAAATTTAGCTGAGTTTCAGAACCAATATATGGTAAAACATTTAGAACGTATCCTGTTTTGCAATCAGATATGATAAACAGTTTTATGCCAAATCTTGCTCTCTTACTAGGAATATACTGGCGAAAAAGTAGCCTACCTTTCCACAAGAAAAGTGTTTCATCCAATGCAAGATTCTCATAAGGAGTGAAATTGTCAGTAAATGATTTGTTTATAGAACAGAGAATAGGGTTTATCTTATGTAATCTTCCTAAGGTTTTAGAGTTTGTAACAATTCTGTTGTTGAAATGCAGCATTCTACACAGTATTAGAAACCTGTTTCGACTCATTGCCTGACCGAAGAGTGGTGTTTGAATTACTGTATCGGTAGACCAGTACTCTTTTATTTTATTTTTTCTCACATGGGACATCAGGATACACGATGCTAAAAAAAATAACATTTCACTCTCATTGGTATTGTACCAATTATCAATTTCAGATCTAGAAACATTGGGCAGCTTAGAAACGACTTCATGAAAATAGAGATTAGTCTGCTCAACAATGTGTGATACTAATTCCATTGGAAACAACGACAAGAAAAAATCTAGGTTTGTAGATTCCTTACTTATTCCAGAATCAGCATTTATTCCAGATTTTGAGCTATCAAATGGAAATATGTGCGGAATAAAGTTGGTATCATTCACCCAGGGATAGGTAATTGGAGGTAGCTTTCTACGTTTGGGGTTAGGCCTACATTCAGTTCCTTCATTACCAGTAAAGTCATTTCTGGGATTATAATTTTGAACTACCTCGTTTATTACCAAGTCAACACTATCCAAAGTAGGCTTATTTGGACGATTATTAGAATAAACAGTATCACCTGATGGTCCTGGTACTGGTTCATCGAGATAACCTAAATCGTGGTTGAAGTCTGCATCACGAACTAGTTCATTAAAAATAAAATCACCACTTCTTACACGACTGAAAATATCCACATCACTTTCGTCGTCACTATCAGATAGTTCACTAAACTCACTGCCCAATAATTCATTAATATCTTGATCAAACAACTCATGCTTACGCGAAGCCATAATTATTGTGTACAAACAACAGCAACCGGCTGAAACGCCTCGACGTTTAGAGTAAAAACAGGCTGCCAAGTATCGTAGCGCGAAAC
The DNA here is from genome assembly GCF_021130785.1 of Homalodisca vitripennis. NCBI lineage: Eukaryota > Metazoa > Arthropoda > Insecta > Hemiptera > Cicadellidae > Homalodisca > Homalodisca vitripennis. The sequence goes on along the minus strand of NW_025776583.1, from coordinate 302,716 downwards.
AAAATATACCTCACGAGAAAGCCAGTGTTCTCCCGAGTAACCCGGTATATTGAACGTCATTTAATTTAGCGAATTGAGTTGAAGAAAACGCAAAAATAAAACGCTCTGCGCGCGGCCGCAACAGTACGGCAACGGGCCACGACTGCACACTTGCCTCAGTCGCAACTGAGCGGCTACGGGATCCAACAGGTTAAACTTCTGCAAAGGAATTGTATTCTGTCGCGATATGCTATGTTGCTCAATTGAAGAATTCAAAAGAAGAACTGAAAGATTGTCTTGTGACTGATGTAGTGAGAATAATGAAGGTTGAACACGGTGTACCGACACCTACACCAGGTCACATTTTGACCTTTGCCCTTCCTCACCCACCAGCCACAATTAGAGCAGGATATCTTTCTCTACAAGTTCGTCCATACTTTAGAAATCCTCAGAGGTGTTATAGATGTCAACGTTTTGGACATTCAAGCAAAACTTGCAATAACCCTGAAACATGTAGTCTTTGTGGAAAAAGTGGTCACAGTGACAAGGACTGTGCCGGTGGCGAAGAGCAGTGCGTCAACTGCAAGGGCAAGCATCCTTCAAGCTCTCGCAGCTGTAAAGTATACTTAGAAGAAAAGGAAGTGCTGAAAATAGTTACTAGCGAGAAATTGTCTTTCGGCGATGCTCGTAAAGAGTATAGGAAACGACTTAGACAAACCCCGAAGAAGGACGTATCCTATTCTCAGGCTGCCTCTGTCCCTGTGCAACCGAAACCGTGTTCTTCCTGCTCAGCTCTGGAAGGCATGATTAGAGAACTAACCCAACAGGTTGCTGCCTTGGTCTGTAAGACCGGCTACACCTACTCAACCCAAGGGACGGAGCACTTTAAGCAAGCAACAGTCTACTGAAGGCCAGGTTGCTGCTCAATTTTTAAAAACCCCTAATGCTGGAGGTTCCAGCGTGACGGGAAAGAAAAATATATCTCCGGAAGTATGCCAAAGACTTGTTTCTGGGCTGAATCAAAAAATTGCCTCTAAAGTGGTCGAACGGTCAAAGGGTGCCAACAAAACCCCTCCCTCATACCAGTCCTCAAAATCCAGCTTAATGGAGGAGGATTTGTTTGATGACGACCTTAGACCACATTCAGAAATTGAAAAAAATACTGTAAATTTCAAACAAAATCAAGGAAAAACAAAAAACAAAATTACTTTCAAAACCTAAATTATTATGAATATTATACAATGGAATATTAACGGACTGCGAAGCCATCTGGAAGACCTGAACCTACTAGCATCACAAATAAAACCAAATGTCATATGTATTCAGGAGACCAAGCTTAGCCGTGCATGCCAATTTTCCATCAGGGGATGGGATATCTTCCGCCATGACAACCATAATGACGGACATGCATGTGGAGGAGTTATGGTTCTCGCAAATCCTTCTCTGAATACAGTGGAGGTACCTTTGAACACACCTCTACAAGTAATATGCATAAAGCTTGACATGCCGTTTAAATTACATGTCTGTTGTGTTTATATCCCCCCGCCACCAGAATGCCTTCCAAGAGGAGATCTATTGGACCTTATTAATCAATTGCCTCATCCTTTCGTACTTGTGGGCGATTTCAATGCCCACCATCGTTTTTGGGGCTCTAGTACTTGCTCTACAAGGGGCAACATGGTTTCCAAGGTCCTTGATGATCTGAATCTTGTTTTATTGAACGATGGCTCGCCAACTTATCTTTGCCCGAGAACAGGTTCCTGGTCAGTATTAGACCTAACCATGTGCACACTACAAATTGCTTACCGCTTCGACTGGTCAGTTTCCTCTGACCTTTACGGTAGCGACCACGCACCGGTCTTAACTAAAGTTCTCGATATTCCAGGTAATGTGCCCCAAAGACCTAACTGGGTGCTTGATAAGGCGGATTGGGGCAAATTTAAACACGTTTCACAGGCACCAGATGTTTCAACATCAGTAGATATAGACTACGCCGTCAACAAGATAACTGTTGCCAATTTAAGTGCCGCTCTGGAAAGTATTCCAAAAACAACAGGAATCATAAAAAGAAGAAACGTATCTTGGTGGACAGAAGAGTGTAGGATATCGCTTCTGGAGCGCAGGAAAGCCTTGCGGATATTTAATAGATCTCCGACCGAGGGAAACCATGCACGATTTCGTCTTGCCAGAGCTAAAGCTCGTCTCATATTTAAAAGATGTCGACGAAATTCGTGGAAGGAATTTACTTCTTCGATTAACCGTACCACCCCTTTATCTCTGGTGTGCAGGAGACTAAAGGCAGTTTGCGGAAAACAGCCACCTCTGCCTATTCTTGGCTTAAGGGTGAACGACATCATATTAACCGAGCCGTTGGCAAACGCTCTGGCCTCGTCCATTTGTAACGTGTCGAGGACGACGTCCTACAGTCCTTTGTTCCAGCGAAATAAAGTACAACATGAAGTACAGCCCATAAATGACAATAACTATATAAATCCCTTAAATTTATTGTTTTCCCTTGACGAACTAGAATCTGCTATTTCTCCCATTATAAACTCAGCTCCCGGTGTTGACGACATCCACTACGCCATGTTGAGAAACCTTCCTGTAGAGGTTAAAGCGTGCCTCTTGTCTCTTTTCAATAGAATTTTTCAAGAACGCAGCTTTCCAAGTTCATGGCGTAACTCTTACGTTGTACCATTATACAAACCTGGCCAAGACAAGTTCTCCCCTACTAGCTACAGGCCTATCTCGCTTACCAGTTGTCTTTGTAAGATACTGGAGCGAATGGTAAATCGTAGACTGGTATGGTTCCTGGAACACAATAATCTCCTGTCTCCACAGCAATGTGGCTTCCGTCAAGGCCGTTCAACTCTAGACCACCTAGTATGCCTGGAGACGTCAATCCTGAATGCTTTCCTTGAACGGAGGCAACTTGTTGCTGTGTTTTTCGATATAACAAAAGCGTATGATACAGCTTGGCGTAGGGGAGTTATAAACACCCTTTCAAATTGGGGCGTCGGCGGTAATATGTTATATTTTATTAAAGGTTTTATGGATGAACGTTCTTTTAATGTAAGACTGGGAACTCATTTGTCCGACACCAAAATTCTTGAGAACGGTATACCTCAAGGGAGTGTTCTTAGCTGTACTCGCCCGTAGGGGGACGTCTTACTCTGACGTTTAAAGGTTGGCGACCTTTCGTACCCCGAGCTAGTGCCAGACACATCTCCAATCCTGGCACTTTCCCCTGTCTCATCCATAAATCCTACCTATTCCTAATTCCTCCCTTTTCCTGACTGGATCGTGCTATTGTTTGTGGGGAGTGCTTGAACTGCTACACTCTGAGAAGGTGTAGCAGAAGAGAGCTGATGTGAGCTTGCTCTGCCGAAGCAAACGGTAGTATGAATCCTGGTGCCAGCCACTTCGGTCCCTGGTCAGGAAGTGATTATTGGACAGAAATGTTGGAGATTTCTGTTGCCACGTGCGAGCCCGAGTCGTGCGTGAATTCCCGACTCGGTTAAACGAGATAACATCGGGCCCCGGGGAACTGGTGTAGGGTGGCCTGCCAAGCTTTGGCTGACAGGTTCCCGAGGGTATACCCGTTCCCGATGTCTCGGCCTGCACCTTTAATCACGATGCGCTGGTTCATATATTGAATGGCTACCCTAAACACTTCTCAAGCACAAAAACATGATAGAGTTGTAGAAAGAGATTCTACTATGGATCTAGAAAAGAAACGTGCCCTCTCTTCAGAATCTGAAGAGGAAACAACCAAACAAAGAAAAACTACAGATAAGAAAATTAATGTTCAAAATCTTCCCACCCCACTTTTTCTAGTTTTTAAGCACAAAGACGAAACTCAGGACTTGGCAAAGGTGAGCCCCTTCCTTGTTAACAAGGCTCTACTTGGAGTGGGCGGCTCGCCGTCTTCTGTTAGGAACCTTCGTAATGGGAGCATCTTGGTAGAGGCCGCGAACGCTCCACAGGCTCAAAAATTCCTCTCCATGAGATCCTTTTACGACAAAGTAGAAGTCGTTGTCCATCCTCATAAAACACTAAACTTCTGCAAAGGAATTGTATTCTGTCGCGATATGCTATGCTGCTCAATTGAAGAATTGAAAGAAGAACTGAAAGATTGTCTTGTGACTGATGTGGTGAGAATAATGAAGGTTGAACACGGTGTACCGACACCTACACCAGGTCACATTTTGACTTTTGCCCTTCCTCACCCACCAGCCACAATTAGAGCAGGATATCTTTCTCTACAAGTTCGTCCATACTTTAGAAATCCTCAGAGGTGTTATAGATGTCAACGTTTTGGGCATTCGAGCAAAACTTGCAATAACCCTGAAACATGTAGTCTTTGTGGAAAAAGTGGTCACAGTGACAAGGACTGTGCCGGTGGCGAAGAACAGTGCGTCAACTGCAAGGGCAAGCATCCGTCAAGCTCTCGCAGCTGTAAAATATACTTAGAAGAAAAGGAAGTGCTGAAAATAGTTACTAGCGAGAAATTGTCTTTCGGCGATGCTCGTAAAGAGTATAGGAAACGACTTGGACAAACCCCGAAGAAGGACGTATCCTATTCTCATGCTGCCTCTGTCCCTGTGCAACCGAAACCGTGTGCTTCCTGCTCATCTCTGGAAGGCATGGTTAGAGAACTAACGCAACAGGTTGCTGCCTTGGTACAACAAATCAGTGCCAAGACCTTCCCACGTAGTGGAGGCAATGATATAACAGAACTTGCACCTTCTGTGTCTGTAAGACCGGCTACACCTACTCAAACCAAGGGACGGAACACTTTTAACAAGCAACAGTCTACTGAAGGCCAGGTTGCTGCTCAATTTTTAAAAACCCCTAATGCTGGAGGTTCCAGCGTGACGGGGAAAAAAATATATCTCCGGAAGTACGCCAAAGACTTGTTTCTGGGATAAATCAAAAAATTGCCTCTAAAGTGGTCGAACGGTCAAAGGGTGCCAACACAACCCCTCCCTCATACCAGTCCTCCAAATCCAGCCTAATGGAGGAGGATTTGTTTGATGACGACCTTAGGCCACATTCAGAAATTGAAAAAACTACTGTAAATTTTAAACAAAATCAAGGAAAAACAAAAAACTAAATTACTTTTAAAACCTAATTTTATATGAATATTATACAATGGAATATTAACGGACTGCGAAGCCATCTGGAAGACCTGAACCTACTAGCATCACAAATAAAACCAAATGTCATATGTATTCAGGAGACCAAGCTTCACCGTGCATGCCAATTTTCCATCAGGGGATGGGATATCTTCCGCCATGACAACCATAATGACGGACATGCATGTGGAGGAGTTATGGTTCTCGCGAATCCTTCTCTGAATACAGTGGAGGTACCTTTGAACACACCTCTACAAGTAATATGCATAAAGATTGACATACCGTTTAAATTACATATCTGTTGTGTTTATATCCCCCCGCCACCAGAATGTCTTCCAAGAGAAGATCTATTGGACCTTATTAATCAATTGCCTCATCCTTTCGTACTTGTGGGCGGTTTGAACGCCCACCATCGTGTTTGGGGCTCTACTACTTGCTCTCCAAGGGGCAACATGCTTTCCAAGGTCCTTGATGATCTGAATCTTGTTTTGTTGAACGATGGCTCGCCAACTTATCTTTGCCCGAGAACAGGTTCCTGGTCAGTATTAGACCTAACCGTGTGCACACCACAAATTGCTTACCGCTTCGATTGGTCAGTTTCCTCTGACCTTTACGGTAGCGACCATGCACCGGTCAAAACTAAAGTTCTCGATATTCCAGGTAATGTGCCCCAAAGACCTAAATGGGTGCTTGATAAGGCAGATTGGGACAAATTTTACAGGCACCAGATGTTTCAACATCAGTAGCTATAGACTCCGCCGTCAACAATATAACAGTTGCTATTTCAAGCGCCGCTCTAGAAAGTATTCCAGAAACAACAGGAATCATCAAAAGAAGAAACTTACTTTGGTGGACAGAAGAGTGTAGGATATCGCTTCTGGAGCGCAGGAAAGCCTTGCGGTTATTTAATAGATCTCCGACCGAGGAAAACCTCGCACGATTTCGTCTTGCCAGAGCTAAAGCTCGACTCATATTTAAAAGATGTCGACGAAATTCGTGGAAGGAATTTACTTCTTCGATTAACCGTACCACCCCTTTATCTCTGGTGTGGAGGAGACTAAAGGCAGTTTGCGGAAGACAGCCACCTCTGCCTATTCTAGGCTTAAGGGTGAACGACACCATATTAACCGAGCCGAAAGATGTGGCAAACGCTCTGGCCTCGTCCATTTCTAACGTGTCGAGGACTACGTCCTACAGTCCTTTGTTCCAGCGATATAAAGTACAACATGAAGCACAGTCCATAAATGAAAATAACTATATAAGTCCCTTAAATTTATTGTTTTCCCTTGACGAACTAGAATCTGCTATTTCTCCCATTATAAACTCAGCTCCTGGTGCTGACGACATCCACTACGCCATGTTGAGAAACCTTCCTGTAGAGGTTAAAGCGTGCCTCTTGTCCCTTTTCAATAGAATTTTTCAAGAACGCAGCTTTCCAAGTTCATGGCGTAACTCTTACGTTGTACCATTATACAAACCTGGCCAAGACAAGTTCTCCCCTACTAGCTACAGGCCTATCTCGCTTACCAGTTGTCTTTGTAAGATACTGGAGCGAATGGTAAATCGTAGACTGGTATGGTTCCTGGAACACAATAATCTCCTGTCTCCACAGCAATGTGGTTTCCGTCAAGGCCGTTCAACTCTAGACCACCTAGTGTGTCTAGAGTCGTCAATCCTGAATGCTTTCCTTGAACGGAGGCAACTTGTTGCTGTGTTTTTCGATATTACAAAAGCGTATGATACAGCTTGGCTTAGGGGAGTTATAAATACCCTTTCAAATTGGGGCGTCGGCGGTAATATGTTATATTTTATTAAAGGTTTTATGGATGAACGTTCTTTTAATGTAAGACTGGGAACTCATTTGTCCGACACCAAAATTCTTGAGAACGGTATACCTCAAGGGAGTGTCCTTAGTTGTACTCTCTTTGCTGTGGCCATAAACAGCATCACTTCCTGCGTCAGAGCTCCTGTCAGATGCTCTCTATTCGTAGATGACTTTGCTGTATTTGTCCCTCCCAGGAGGCTGGCTACTGCAGAGAGGTACCTTCAGCTCACCATCCACCGTCTCGAAGATTGGAGCAACCAAACCGTTTTTTCTTTCTCTCCTTCAAAGACTAAATGTATTACTTTTTCTCGACTGAGGAACGTCGCTGATCCAACTCTTAGGATAAATAGAATAATAATCCCAGCGAGTCGCTGTGTGAAATTTTTTGGGGTTGTGGTTTGATTACAGACTGACGTGGGTTCCGCACATTAAAGAACTTAAGGCGAAATGTCTAAAGAGACTTAACGCGATGAGAGCTCTAAGCGGAACGAAATGGGGTGCAGATAGAAAATGCATGCTTCAGTTTTATAAAGCATATATTCGACCTTGTATTGATTATGGATCACAGGTTTATTCTTCTGCCAAGCCAACAGCCCTTAAAATGTTGGACTCAATCCATCATTCTGCTGTCAGACTGGCTACTGGGGCTTTTCGTTCAAGCCCCGTTGTCAGTCTTTTAGCTGAGAGTGGTGAGCCATCCCTATCTTTCAGACGTGTTCAATTGGCTATGAACTATTTTTTTAGTTTAAAATCAAGGCCAGAAAATCCGGCCTTTGAGGTTGCCCTAGACACATCACTTGCCCCCTTGTACCACAATAAGCCTAATGCCCCCGCACCCTTTGGCATTAGAATCCTGTTACATCTCGCAGAAGTGGACATGAGAGCGATTGATGTCGAGGTATGTCACGAGATGGATAGACCACCATGGACAGCCAGAACTCCCAATGTAATACTGTCGTTATTACAGTTGAACAAGCAAGACGCATCACTGTTGTCCACAAGCTCCTGTAGAGAAATATTGTCATCCTGTTCACCCTGCGATGCCATCTACACAGATGGCTCAAAGAGTGAGGCAGGAACGGGTTGTGCCTTTGTCACTTCCAATAGAGAGTACAAATTCTGCCTCACTCCTGAATCTTCAATATACACAGCAGAACTAACAGCTATCTTGAAATCGTTAAATATTGTATGTCCAAGATCAAATAGGGTGGTAGTGTGCTCTGACTCGCTAAGCGGTCTGCTGGCTATCAGGGACATGTACTCCAAACATGTCCTTGTTCGTAAGATCCGCTACGCTTTGAGCGAGATGATGTCTCGGGGTATCGCAATTACGTTTCTGTGGGTACCTGGACATACTGGAATACCTGGTAACGAGATCGCAGATAGTGCAGCAAAGGAGGCAATCTCTCTGACTCCATGTACTAGGCGATCAATCGCGTCCGATCTAAAGCCGATTGTAAAGTTACGACTACAACATCAGTGGAATATATCGTGGGATCAAGTAACCAATAACAAACTTCGGCAGATTAAATACACAGTAAAGCCTTGGTCGACTGCTTACCGCACTAACCGTAGAGAGGAGGTTGTACTGTGTCGACTCCGTATCGGACACACTCGCTTCTCTCACAGTTTCCTAATGAGTCGTGGTGATCCACCGCAGTGTGCGGAGTGTAATATGGCGTTAAACGTCAGCCACGTGTTGATAGACTGCCGCCTCTTCGCCGGGCAGAGGAGAGCACATCTTTTGCCAGGCCGGTTAGATGAGTTGCTTGGTGACAAAGAAGATGTTTTAACGAAGCTCTTTAGTTTTCTGGAGAGCACTAAATTAATGTCCAGAATATGAGTGATATAGTACCTGATTAGTTTTAGTAAACATTTTAACCGCTAGTTTTAGGTAAGGGTGAGCCCTTTTACAGTTCACCCCTGAGTTGTTATTTAGTTTTAAGGCTCTTAACTAGCACCGCCTAAGTGCAATCTTTTAAATTTCGTTAGGAAAATTTCTGTGTTTTTAATCAAGGGTAAACCCCTTTACAGTTAAAAATTTCTGTGAGGTGAGAGACACCACTATCTTAATATGTAGGTGTCACGTAAGGAGACGGGCACTTTTGTCCTTCTATTTATTTGTTATTTGTTATTGGTGAGGGTGGGTCCCTTTACAACCTACCCTCACTAACTTACCTGGTTTTAGCATTAGATGTTATTATATTTACTAACGTTATTATTTATCTGTTATTTAGTTTTAGTCCTCCGTACACTGCTGTTGTTTTTCTTATTGTCTTAATGTGATAATAATGTTATTTGACACAGAGATCCGCTATTTATTCCTTGCACTGATAACGTGACACCATATTTTAAAGTGTAGGTGTCCGTTAACCCTACGGGCATTGATAACCTGCGTGTTTTTATGCCCTTATAAAAAAAAAAATAAAAAAAAAATTAAAAAAAAAAAAAAAAAAAAAAACATTTTTTGGGATTTTGAGGTTGACCAGTAATGTGCATAGTTATTTCTGAAAGACAGACCCATGTTTATAAGCAACGCGATGTATCGCTTCATTTCAATTTTTGTTACATCAATCCATTTTCTAAATCTACTTTGTGGGGTTAGGGTACCAGAATTTCTTTTGTTAGTCAACTGTAACTGAGCATAATTGTTTGTTTCCTTTACAAGTAAATTCCAAATGGTATCTGTGAAAAATAAAAAAAAATAAGTGAGAGGTAAGCTATTTCTTTGTGGTAAATTTCTCGGTCCAGTATGTCTTTGTTGAAAATTAGATTCAATGTCCATTGGGGGTTCAGGTGGATAGATATGCAACCAATTTCTAGATTGCTGTGGTGGCTGTAATTGATCATTATTAGGTTCATCATCAGAATCATCAGACTGAGGATGAGTAGGCCTTGGCCTATGTTGAGCTGGAGATGAAACATTAGAACATGAAGGTCTTACCAGAATAGTGGTGTTGTCATCTGAATCTGCATAAACATTAGTGTCCAAATTAGGATTGTATTCCTCTCCACTTCCAGAAGAATAGTCATGAACAGAATTATCACTGGGACAGTCATCTAAGTCTGTTCCAATGTCACCTGATGCGTTACTTACATCACCATCACTCGCGTCACTAATCTCTTCATCTAAACAGTGCCTAATCGCACTAGAACGGCTAAGTTCACTCATAATAAAACACACACTAATATAACAAACGATAATAACAGCCAAGACAATAAACAAACATGTACCGACAACAATAACAACAAACCAAAACGACTACAGCTGAACGGCACAGTAACTGTGGCGGGCGGCGGCGCGGCGTAGTGCAGTAGCGGTGCGGCGCGGCGCAGTCCAGATCAGCTGATTGTTACATCCCCTCTACATTCCAAAGACTTCCAAACATCGATTCCAGATATGCTGGTAGGAAGGAAATTTCTTCCTCTTTCGTACTATATAAAGTACGACACTATCACATATCTCGTTATAGTTGTATTTTGACGATAACTAACGATCGCACAGTGCGACTCTATCAGTACAGGCGGGTCTAATTGAGTCGCACTATGCGATCTTATCAGATGGAGGGTTTAAAGTAAAGTAGGTTTCACTCAGGTCTCTAAAGCTGCGGCTCCACTGGCCGTAGTATATCGCGCCGTAATCTTCGCGCGCTACACGCGACAGTTGGGTGGCTCCACAAGCAACAGAATACGAACCATAATCTGCAGTGTCATCGCGCTCGCCGTGGCTTCACTAGCAGTTATTGTGGCGGTAAACGTGACCCGGGACTGATCGGTGATCATGCCGCAAGTTAATATACGTCAGGTTTTACTCAGTGTACTTTTAGTCTACAGACGACGCCGTTTACACAAGAGAAAATGGTGGATTCACCCAATAATAAGCAACAGGAAGTCTGAAGGCATGTTTCATACGTTGCATGACAAATTAAGAAAGTATTCAGACAATTTTTTTGAATTTTATCGCATGTCTCAAAACTCCTTTGATTACTTGTTACAAGCAGTATCGCCAAGTTTGAAGAAGAAGGATACCAACTTAAGAGAAGCGATAGGAATAGGAGAAAAGCTCTCAGTAACATTAAGGTAACTTTATTGAACTCAATCATAACTAACTGGTGCTAAATCAGGTTTTCTTTATTATTAGCATGTTGTATTGTAACATTTACAGACATTTGAAATTAATTTACAATTTGAAAAGGGTTAGAACATCTGTATCTTCGTCCCAAGTTTGAGGCTGTGAAATGATACTTGGACTATTAAGACCGTTGTTTTGACCAGGTGAGAAGTTACCCATTACATCGTCATATTGATTTTGGAACTCCGAAGACGTAGACCTTGTTGAATGTTGTTGTTGAACGTTAGTACAATGTGGCTTTGTATTTTCCAGCATTTTGCTTTTGGTGTAACGTTCCTGTAGACATTGCATTACTTTGATTCTGAATTCAAACGACATATTTTCACTTAATTGTCTCATTTTTGGCAAGAGAGATAAAAGGAACATTTTGTTGTCATCATCATCAGAAGGTCCAGGGGTCGGAATAGATGTCTGTTGAGCCTTGAGAATATCAATTAGCTGAGTTTCGAAATTTGCCTTCTTAGGTTTACTTGCAGGTTTTTTAAAAACTGGATCTACAGGGTCTGCAGACTGACGTACATCTTCTACTTCTAAAACATGTAAATCTTCTTCTTCGACTACCATATTTCCTGAGGTTTGTCGGTTCGCTATCACTGGCTGTAGAAACGTCATTTGTTGCTGGTAAGGATAAGGACGTTTTTTGCTCGCTCCGCTTCCACTTTTTGCAAACTGTGTCTTCAAAGATCTAAAGTATGCATCCCTCAAAGCTTTCCATTTTTTTCTGTATCTCCCTACCTGTAAACAATACCAATATTTTATTTAAAATGTAACAACTAAACCTTTTTTCAGGTACCTAGCGACAGGATGCTCTATGCGGTCGCTCCATTTCCAATATCGTTTGGGTAGAAAGACCATCCGCACTATAGTTAAAGAAACGTGTGAAGCTCTGTGGGACTCTCTTCAATCTGAGTACATGAAAATACCATGTGAGGAAGCCTGGATTAATATAGCTGACAAATTTGAAAGAACATCTAACTGTATCGGGGTCATTGATGGAAAACGCATACGCATTGTGAAACCCGAGTTCAGTGGCAGCAATTATTTCAACTACAAACATTATTTCTCTGCAGTGCTGATGGCAGTAGCTGACGCTGATTACTGTTTTAACGTAGTACCATCAACGTTGGTTCATATGGGAGTTTAAATGACTCTAATGTACTGAAATCTACAAAGTTTGGACAGGACTTGTACTCAGGAAATCTGCAAATACCTAAACCAAAGCCAATTAAAAATACTTCGAACATAATACCGTACCCCTTTGTTTTTGTTGCTGACGAGGCATTTGCTCTAAGTAATACTCTTTTGAGACCATTTCCTATTAGGGCACTGACACCAGAGAGACGCGTCTTTAACTACAGTCTTTCTAGAGCAAGGCGATATGTAGAATGTGCCTTTGGCATATTGGCAAACAAATGGAGAATTTTACACCGGCCACTTGATGTTAATATAGAACTTGCCGACTGCATTATCAAAACCTGCTGTATAATACATAACTATGTAAGGAAAAATGATGGATACAATTTTGAGGACACCTTGTCATGCGATCTGGAAAGCATCACACCTCAAGGAGTAAGAGGAACAATTAATGGAGTAAATGTAAGGAATATGTTCTTGTAACACTTAAACTCTAAAGAAGGATCCATTCCTTTGCAAAACAAGTACATGTAGAAAATGTATATCTTAAAGGTAAATTAAGGATCTATTTTCATATTCTACAGACTAATTAGAATTTGTTTAACCTAATCATTATTATAAAACATGCTGCATTTCACTTTTAACTCCTCTTCACACTTTACTAATGGTTAATTCACTACTCAGATATAATCTTTTGGACTTCTTTCTGCTGTAATGTGATTCAGTTCCTCTGAGTTTCTTTATGTACTCTCTAACACTTTCCTTCTTCAGATAGTTCTTATTTATTTTCTTTTTCCTCCTGTAACTCTTCTCTTTCTAGTCCCTTCATTTCCTTCACCAACACTTACACTTCCATTTGCACCATTCATTATCCTTGAAATAATAATGTAACTACTAATTGTAAAATAATAATTTGTCAGCCTAACCAATAGACACAAACACTTCCAATACAAAAGCCTCACATAACCTTTCCTTTTATCTCTCTCTGCCATTTATAAAACTCAACTGGGTCAGCTGAGTGGCAGTAGCAGCGCTCCTATTGGTTGGTTGGAAATAAGCTGGTTTGCATGAACCAGTACAGTGGAAATAACTTGTTTTGCATGTAAAGGAGAGTTTTAACACGTTCAATGCTGAACTATTTAATGTACCATGCTGTGTGCTGAAATAGATACTTTTTATTTTTAATGGAATAATTGCTTGAAACCATTTATTTTGAAAGAAAGTAACTAATTTCTTTGAGTTTTACCATTTTTAGAATAAAAAAAATTTGACGCGTATGTGCGTCATCAGCACATAGCATCAGATCTGTGCTGATGACGCACTTATGCGTCATGGATATTTAAATATCAAAACAGCTGTTATCTTGATTATTTACAAATAAATTACTCAAAGTAAAGTTTTATCACTTACCATGTAAATCATAATGCTGTAATGTACATTCTTTTTTCCTTGTGGATGAGTTTTTTTGAAAATAACATTTTTGTTGACTGAATTTCAACACTTTTGTTTCATTGAACATATAATAAAATAGTTGGAGAAAAAAATCCTGAACTTTTATATGCAAAGTAATTGTATTCTTGTAAAAAGCTACAGTATAAAGTCAAAATAGTCTTATAGGCTACTATAGAAAGAAAAGTATTAGTTTTTAGGATACAAGTTTTGAAGATAAAACTTTTAGCTAAGAAATGTTCAATTTTTTTACAAAATATTTACACTATACAATACAAAAAAATTCTTTATTTGGTATGATATTCCTCAAAAATTTTTCAAGGCAAAGAGCTGGTTTTTCAGGACAAGCCAAACAGAGTTAAGTAGTGTCTTTCCTCTTGCCCTTTTTGTAGCAAATTTGACATCGCTTCCTATTTCTCTTTCCATTTGGTTGTATGGGTAACTTTGACGGTAAATGACTTTCATGATTTTATGATTTTCGTCATTATTTGCATCGTTGGGTTCAGGCGCAAGAAGACTCTTGATCAGGGCTACTCTAAAATCTAACATGGTCATTTTCTTGTCGCCATTATACTTATTGTACATACAGCATAAAAGCATTCAGTATGCCCATTTGAAAAATGTGTATTAGGAGCTTCTTATACCAACGAATTATTTTCCGTTCACACGGATAATAGCTCATAAGTTGGTCTTTTCTATCAATACCACTCATGTAAGTGTTGTATTCAATTACAGGTAGGGGCTTCATCATTTCAATTCCTCTCTTGTTAGTCACTTAATCCATAACATTTTCATACTGACTACTAATGTACAAAACGTCTCTTTTGTCCTTCCATTTTGCCACCATAACTCCATTGTGACATTTAGCTACTGTTTCACCTCTCTTCAGTTTGTTTTTTACACATTCTTTGGGATTATCAACTATGTCTATTCGAAGAGTTCCTGTTATGTAAGTTCTCTTTTCAATAAGTGCTTTTGTCAACTCAATACTATTATAAAAATTATCCGCATAATATATTGAGTGCCCTTTGTTGAGCCACTCGTCCATCGTACAACAGGAGACGGGCATCCGTCACAGTTGTCGACACACACCCGTCACTCGGAGTGTGACCGACGAGTCAGGGGGAGTCCAATATAGTACTACTTTCTTTGAGTGTCCCTCACCAGAAAGTATGTCCATAGCACCAGCATATATAGCAAACTTCATTACAAGGCAATAGGTTCGCACAGAACATACAGCTTTATGCCATATTTATGTCTTTTGTTTTTTATATATTGTTTGAATACCAACCGACCCCTCCATAAGACCATGGACTCATCTAGAGATAACTCCTTGCAAGGGGCATAAATGCAAGACATTTTGTTATTGAAATATTCCATAGCCGGTTTGATTTTCTGCAAGCGGTCAGTTTGGTCTTCAGATGCCAGGTGCATACATCTTAATATAATAAAAAAAACCTGTCTCTCGACATATATTTACCAAAACATGTATGAAATAATTCATCTTTCATCCAATACTGTTGGAGTTGAGGCAGCTTCATGATGCCAGTGTGGAATAATAGGCCAAGGAAAGTTTTAAATTCAGGCAATGTAATGTCTTTCCAATGGTTAATTCGTGATTTCGGTTTTAGATTTCCATTCAAAAAGACATCAACGGCATACAGATTAGTCTCCCTGATAATGCTAAGTAAGAAGCAATCGTCAATAACAAGTTGAAAATAATCTATTGGATTGTTGCCAGGCAACGGAACTTTCAATCCTGTAGGTTGGTGAACAAAAATGTTTTCATCTCAGGTAATTCATTCCACTGTAACTCAACACGGGGGGTTTTTTTCCCTCGTGTTGTTGCCAGTTGAGTTGGTGGAGATAAGGGAGGTGTGGCATTGTCCATGTTTTGAAGGCCACTAGGACCGGGCACGTCATTATCGGGAAGACAGGATAAGGCATTACATATACTTACTGAGTTTTCAAGGCCATCATCAGGCTCATCACTGTCACTGGATTCATTTCCACTTGGTTTATAACTGTCCCCACTACTGTACTCATCGGAATCTGATTCATAGTTTGCATACCTATCTATATATATATTTCACTTAGAGTTAGGCAATCGGGATTACGAACATCTAATGGTTCCTTATCACTCATGTTTAAAACTATGAAACAATATACATTAAAAACGAAGGGCAATTTATAATACTATAACCTCTATACACTACTGTCATTAGCCATTAACATCAGCAAACTAAACGTAGGACAGAGGATTGTGGGTTATATGGGTGCGCGCGCAATGCCGCACTTACGCGTCATCAGCATTGAACGTGTTAACATGGTTTTACCATTGGAAATAATTGTGTGTGCATGAAACAGATAGAATAAACTACTTTGGCTACAACAGAACAATGCAGTGGCACATCTAACTCAACTTTGATTTTTGTGTGACTTAAGCCTGTTTGCATGTTACCTCCTCACATATATTAACACATTTTGTTTTTAGTCTATCCTTATCCATGTTTTTAAAATCCCGTATCAATATTTTTTTCATTATTTCTAGCAAGTTTTGTTTTCAGATTTAACTCTACATATATCAAATCATGATAGGGTAACCCTGAAACAGAAGTTTGACCAAATTCTGTTACTCTATCCCTGTTATTAACAATTATTAAATCTAACAAAGAATCGGAATTTTGCCTATGATATGTAGGATTTAAAGGCAGTATACATAAATTCAAACTGTTTACAAGATTCAAAAACTGGGTCTTATTAGCGAAAATTCTATTATCACTAATGTCGGTATTAAAATCTCCAATTAAAACAAAATTATCATAAACAGGTATCAGATTTGGTATATGACCCATGTTTGGCGGACAGTACACAGCACACAATAACAATTTCCATCTCAAAGAAACTTCCATAACAAAATATTCTGGTTTTTTTACAATATACTGAATTAGACATACAAATAATTTTATAATTAAATTCCTTTCTAATATAAATCGCGAGGTCTCCTCCTTCTTTACCCTCTCTATCATGACGTATTAAATTGTAATTTATAATCACAAACAATATGGATGAGACAACTGGCTTTAATAATGTTTCTGTTACAACTATTATATCAAAACTTTCGTTATTAAAAAGGCTTAGAAAAGTTTCTCTATGTACAATTACATTTTCCGCATTAACATGAATGATCCTTAACCCTTTGAGTGCCAAGTATTTATTGAGTGGGTATACTGAAAAGTGCCAGATATTTTTCTAGTGGGTGTACCTAAAAGTGCCCTTTTGAAGGAAGTTTGCAAGGTTTTAGTAAAAAATTCACAGTTAGATTATTTAATAATCTATCAACATGATTCTTTTTTATTTTTCTCTGAAAACTCTGTTTAATTAACATAAAATAACAAAGTTACCATAACACTAAATTTAGGAATACCAAAAATGGACTTACCTAAAAAAATTCAAACATTTTTTAAATTTCATTTTTCAACCAAATGATTATGACCAAAAAAATTCATATCCTTTTCTTAGTCCGTATCACTGGAAAGTGTATGCAATTGTCTGTAAATCTTGAAAAATTTATGTTATTATCTTCAATAATGAGTGAGTTATACAACTTTTAAGAAACTATTGTCAGATTGTTTCCGGTAGCTATGGCAACCAACAATGTTTATATGTGAGTCATAATTTAAAGTTTGTAAAATAAACACAAAAACTATACAAACACACTTAAGCTTGATGAAAATTCCTTTGAAAGTACATATATACACACAAAAATCCTGCTACAGATTCAGCAATTATTTTCTCTGTTATCAGGAATTTATTCAATGAGACCATAAATAATACCTGTATATCCACCAGCACCAACCCCGCTAATGCGCGTTGGAGTAATGTTAGCCAAATCTGAAACATTGGGCCGGTTTTCTTGCAATGCAAGCCAATCCTTTGCTAAGTCCTCTACAACTGATATGGTATAATGTAATCTGTTTAAAGGCTTGTCTGTATTATTCTGGTACAAAATATAAGAATTTAGTACCATACGGGCAATTATATTAAAAGTTACTTTCTTCCAAACTTTTACAGTTCTGCGATCATCCAAATACTGAGAAAGCATTTGGTCATTCCCATCTATGCCTCCCACAAAAGCATTATAATCTCTCACCATTTTAGGTTTATTAGTTATGCGAATCGAATTTCCTCGTTTTTTGCTCTTGCGTTCATTTTCCGCTTTAGCTTTGGTGGATAACAGTAGAACTTGTTTTCTTTGACTTTGTTTTTCCCTTAAACCTAGCATCAACATGGTCTTTTCTCAAATATTTTGTATCTCCAACTTTAAATTTAGTGGTCATTGAATTTGGAATCCCCTTTCTATTATGTCTTAGTGTGCCAGTCAAAAATGTTAATTTAGAACAGAGGTATTTGGACAATGCAAGTGATGTGAAAAAGTTGTCGACAAAAATATGGTGGCCTTTGTTCAACAGATTTGTCATTTTCAGAAGCTTGACAACAATATAGTGTCCCAATCCTGCCTTTTTTATTTCATTTACATCATCATTGTTGGTAGCTCCTTTGTAAACAAAGAATGACACAATAATGTGACACAGAGTCGCATATTGACCATAATTTGACGCCAAAACGTTGTATTTTCTTTGGTAAATACAGGGTGGGCCATAAGTCAGTTGTCAAAAATGCATTTGGTGCAATAATATACCAAACAAGCGAAAATACAAATACATTTATTTTACTATGTAGTACAAATACAATTTATTAATACAGGAAAACCTGTAGTATTCAATGAACCTACAAAAGATGCTCAAAATGGTCTCCATGCTGTTCTAAGCAAAGATTGCATCTTTTAAAAACAGATTTACAAATTTTGTCGTAAATGTCCTGGACTGTAAGTTTTCAAATTCTGATTGGATCGTTCCTTCAAATGCTCAACATTACGAATCTTGACTGAATAAACCTCATTTTTTAGTATACCCCAGACTGAAAAATCCATCGGTGTTATATCTGGGGACCGTGGTGGCCATTCAATAGTACCCCGTCTGCCAATCCATTCATTAAAGTTATTATTTAGAAAGTCTCTCACAATAAGTCCATAATGGGGGGGTGCTCCATCTTGTTGCCATATCAACTTTTCCTTAACCGGCCGCAGATATTCATAAAGTGGACTATTTTCCAGTTCTAACAACACCTCTTGAAGCATATCTAGGTAATTAAGAGAATTGACAGTACCGTCAAAAACATGAGGCCCGATTAGCCCACCGCTAAAAATACCAGCCCATACACTCACGCCAGGAGCGTTTAACTCTGTCTCCATCGACAAATGGGGATTCGTAGAATCCCAGTAGACACAGTTGTGTCTGTTCACTCTGCCATTCACCATAAAAGTTGCTTCGTTGCTCCAAAGAATGCTTTTGTAAAAATTGGGATCGGCTTCTTGTCGGATTGTGTACAGCTCGCAGAATTCCACACGCCTGTCCGGATCATCTTCATTTCGGCTTTGGAGTAAAGTAGGCCTATATGGTCTCAAATGCAGCTGTTTCTGTATCCTTCGCAGGCTTCCTTGTTCTTGTTATTCCAGACTCATTTGATGCTTTTCTTTGCGATTTCGTCGGTGATTGCACAAAACATTGCGCGACAACATTCAGATTCTCTTCTGTAGTAACAGACCTTGGCCTACCTGAACGAGTAAGCTCCGGTACTGACCCAGTCTCTTCAAATCTTAAATTTAATTTGCGAATACCTTGTCGAGATGAAGGCTGTATATTTGGAAAACGTTCCACAAACAAATCACAAACATTACTATAATTATGATCATGTTTCCACCATGTTTGCAAAACAAACACACGCTGTTCTGATGTTAATTTCCTATTCATACTTTCTCAGATATCGACAATAAACAAACATAACCTCAAACTGCTAGTGTTTGACTTAGTCAAGTTCACAACTACTACGCTAGGAAAAACAAAGTCTAAGGATTGCTAGTGACAACTGACTTATGGCCCACCCTATTGCAAAAGTTGTGATGGTTGTTTTGAGCTAATCATACTTTCATCAATTGAAAGGTTTTCCCTGGTATATAAAATGTAATTTAGAGATCCTTTTAGCATGGTCCACTAATGGTTGAAACCTAGAACATGGGTCGTAGCCTGGCTGTCCTGAGCAGGGCAGTTTTGAAGTATCTACCAAATGAAAAAAATGTCATTATTGCCTGAAACCTATTTCTGTTAAACATTTTACTAAACCAAGGTGTATACTGGCTGGATGTTGTAGACCAAAATAAGTATATTGTTGCCATAGGGTTTAGTCCCATATTTATGATTACAGGCAGAAAGGCAATGCTCTCCATTCGTGTTACGGGCTCTCATTTCTTAGACCGGCTATTTGGTGGCAGATTATTCCTGTTTACCAATCAAAAACTGATCAGCATATTTGTTTGTATATTTTACAAACATATCAACTGAATTGGCGTGAAGAATAAGTTGAAATAGCTAACTGGAGCTGAGTTTTCTATTTGGAAAATGTTTTATTGAAGAGCTACAATTAAAAGAAAAACTGTCATTGTAACCTGGATCATTTTCCTCATAACGTCAGCCCATCCAGTTTCATCTTCAGAGTCTTCATCTGAACTATCAGGGATAACATTTCTAGGCCTAGCTGTAGGCATTGGCCTTGGTTGAAAGCTAGGGCTAGACTCCTCATCTGACAAGTCAGGATGTACAAAAAACTGGTTGTTGCCTAGGCCTAATTGGTAATTGATTACTCAATTAGTCAATTGATCGGAAGTGTACTATAACAATTTATTTTGAAAAAAAAAACAATTCTTCACAAACATTTCAATGTGATATTATTTAAATATATTAAAGATTACAATTTTTAGTGACTTTCCCGAACGTCTGGTAAAATCGGCAAATGCGTCGGCACTTTTCGGCCAACTTTTGTTGTCCGGTAAAATCGGACGTTGGCACTTTTCAGACACCTTGTGTCGTCCGGTAAAATCGGACGTTGGCACTCAAAGGGTTGAATAATGTTTTGACCCTAACGATCTATTAACAAATATTTGATTCGTCTGACTCTTTATCATTTATTGTTTGATTATCAACCATTTATGATTGAAAATATAAAATTCACACAATACTACAAATATACTTATAACGGTTATCCGTTTACATACCAAAACACACTCTTAACAGATATTTTTTAAACTAAAAAACTTAATATTACAAATATATTTAAATTCTTTACACATAAATACACACAGTAATAACACTTGTTTACTCACAATGAGCGTAAGGTGATTCTCACGCTAGTTTATTTAGACCCTCAAGTGAATCCACAATAATGTATCGATCCCCTTGATATTTTCGCATAAAAATGCGTCCATCTTTTATCCACAAGTAGGTATAGAGTGTGTCCTTCTTCACTTGGCGGGCTGCATTTAAGCGGCCCATACACTAGACGTGCATTGCACGCCGTGCAGTTTTTTAGACTGGCACGCCGTGCAGTGTTTTATACTGGCACGCCGTGCTTGGCATGGCACTTTGTGCCCCACACACTGACAGTTTAGTCAGTCCCGTGACGTGCTAGAGGTTGGTTGGTTGTGGTATTGTGATATTGTGTAGTATTGTCGTGCTATGATATTTTACTACCATGCCTCTTGTAACTAAACATAAAGCGTTAACAGTATTTTTGATTGGTGCGATTCATGACGATAGCAAAGAGAAGATGACAATTATGGACGAAAAATTGGTTGAAAGAGAGAGAAATGTATTCTGATATGAGACTACTGAAATACTTACGTGAAAATCATGAAAATGATTACAGGAACTACTTGCGAATGGATGACGAAACATTTAGTTATGTGTTGGAAAAGGTTAGGCCACGCATCGAAAGACAAGACACTCACTATCTAATAACTCCTCATTATCTGATGGTAAGATAAAGTCAGGATCGTCATCAGTGTCATCCACATCACTTTGATTGTCATCACTAGCCCTAACACTAATATCAGATTCGTTCTCGGCATCTGAATCTGACAAATTCTGATGGAAATCGTCACTCAGTTCGTCTTGCACTTGTACACCATCATCGATTAGACTGTTATTATTGTTCCCTCACTCACAGGAGAGTTAGATCTAACTCTTTTACTCATTTTATCCTTGATCAACAAAAGTAACACTTCAAAAAACTTTCGATAACATTGTAAACAACAACAACAATAACGAACGAAGATTTCAGTAACATAACCCGATCAACTGGTTTTGACAGCTGTCTAGATAGTTCGTCAATTCTAGTCAAAGACGACGAAAATAGAAATCCAAAGTTCTTCAAATGGCTTCTTTCATTATCCTTTGCTCCTAAACAACCAAAATACCGAATATTTCGGCATTTGAACATAACAGTAGCCAGTAACAATAAAAATACAGACGTTGGCGTTTTCGTAAAAAATGGGTAAAAGTGTTAATCTTTTTGTGTGTGTATACTGTAAAAGGGATTAACCTGAAATGTTATGTTTACTTGGTAATACAAAAAAATACAAAATGTTCACTTTAGTACGTACTTAAAAAATACAAAAATAAAAACAAAAATGTTTTTAAATTCTCCCAATTTCGCACCATACATAGTGTGAAAAATGGCTCTTAAAAACTTCGAGAGGTGGTTTCTCAGATCAAAATAAAAAGAAAATCATGATTTGTTCACGAAATTAATTTTTATCTCATATGCCTTTTATCCGATTTTGTTCAAATTTGCTATATTTTTGTTTCCACACAACATTTATTATAATTTGATTTGACGTCCGGTTTTAAAATGATGACCGCTTAAAGCTTTGTAACTAAAATAGCATAAAACCCGTAATGTTTTGCTTCATTTATATCAAACTTTGTACACATTTACCTTTCATAATTAGAAACTTGAAGTTCGTTAGCCAAAAAGAGATGATTAGATGAAATGCCTCTAGCACCATTTTACCACCGCTGATATGATAAAAATGAGCGATACTCTGCAAAACGGGATTAAAATACAGTCTAAACTTACCTCATCTTCCTCGCACTCACTGAGTACATCGTCATCAGCATGACCTGCGCCAGTTTGTTGTGAATCTTCTGTCGGAGAATCTAATGATGTGATCGACAGACGTATTTCTTCTTGATCACTCAAAAATAGTATCAGTTTGTAATATTAAACTAATTAAGTATCTAAACCGTTAGTTAGTATAAGTAGTTACGGTTATCAAACTATATCAGCTGCTCTTGTCACGTCTTTTGCATTGTACTAACATAAATATGTAGTTATAAAACATCTAGTCTGTCTCTCACAGGAAGCCCTCGAGGGTATCTTGAATCAACTAGTCTTGGCAATATGCATTTGTAGTAAAAAGTGGAATTTTAATTTAAAATGTTAAAATTTTAATTCCTTTATTTCGTAATGGGTAATAGCTGCTCATGTAATGAGATTTGTTTAACAATCAAATGAAGCAATCATACATTAAGTCAAATAAAACCTATTATAGTTAGACTATAATATTGCACTAAATAAAATACCTCATAATGAGGTATGTCACTCATATTTTGAAAATATTGACATTAATCAATAATTTATTGTTCCCCAGGAGGTAGAGGTAATTGTTACTCGTGACAAATTTATTGCTACGGAAAGAGTTCGCCAACACTATTTCGGTGATATGAAGATGTATATGAGAGCTTCCACACGACACGATCATTCATATCATTGCGCAACGGTGGCGCGTAAATAGTGTTTCGTCCATGGCCATTGGAAAGACCCGGCGCCGCGCGGTCCTTTGACACCACCGCCCGTGAGCTCAGTGGAGCCTGTGATCCTATCCTTTCACACTGATCGGATCACGAATAAACAAAAATATTGTAGTTCATACTTTATACATACTTGTTCATAATACATTATTATTTAAAAACAAAATATTTACTACAATTTTTCATTTGTGCAAGATAGGAACTTGATTATTAATGTATGAATATATATTATAAATCAACAAATTGAAGGAACACCAACACTGAAAGGCCACATTATAACCTAGCGAAAGCGGGTGAGGGGAAATATCCAGCAGGTAGTGGTAGGGGAATTGCCTACAGTTTCCGGCTGTAGCCGCCACGCGCGCCACCTGACAGAGCGTTAAATAGCGCTTGCAGACCTTTCATGTCTGCCTTATTGTACCTTAAATTCAGAACTTTTTAATAAACAGTTTGCAGTTTTACTCGTACTATATTCCAATCTAAGAATGTCTGTATTTTATTCTTTAATAAAAATTCATGTTTTTATTTTATCAAACGTTGAAAATACTCTTTTTTTTTTAACTTTCCACCTGATGTGCAGCTTAAGTTGAATCGAAACTGAAATTTCAAAAACTAACGCACATATACAAATATTTAGTTACTTAAATAACATCAATATGTTTGTAATAGGTCAAAATTGAGCCTACAATGAGGCAGATTCAAAACCCTTGCATCAGCGTTCACCAGAGTGGTAGAGCGCAGCCTTAAGAGACAACGGTCACATGTTTAATGAAGAACAATAAAATGGAAATACAATAGCTTTTTATGATTTTTGAGCTAAATTTGAAAATAAATATCAATTATAATACAAAAATATTAAAATATAACAATTAAACTCACATGAATTTTCAATTGTTTGTTAAATTTGAGTGTCTCAAACAGGAAATATAGTTCATTGATTACCATGGTTGCTTTGTTGTAAAAAAAGCTGTAAAATGTGTAAATACCTATGTGGACTGCCTAGAATCTCAAAGCCTGGATGAAAAGAATTTTCTTGTAATATCACTTTACCGCTCAGAAAACCCAAAAGGAGAGGGAAGCAATCATTGGAGTACCCTTATTCACAACAAAAAACTAAATTGCTTGGAAGCAAAATTAGATCACTTTGATTCTATTAAGGGGCATAACCTCTCCCATGCAAAAAAGCAAGCAAGAAAAATGTTATGCTTTACAACTGGAAATGTAATGCCCAATCTTATATAGGTTTTAAGGTCCTTGGCAAAAAAATGGGTGTCACGTACTGTGTGATCAAGTTATTTCTACTATAACTCACCCTGTTAGTCCTTGGGGCTGCTCCATACACTCTGCTTGGCCGTGACGAGGTACGTAACAAATAACTACTCACTCTTCTTAAAACAACATCATTTATTCATCACATTCTACCACCTAAACCTATCTAACCGTCCGTAGCATCGCCGCCGCTCGTGCCGCGCCACCGCACGTCCCCGGTCTGCTCTCACCACACGCAATGTCTCTACCCATAGACGACACCTCCTCGACTGAACAACATCAGGTGTTCCGTGTTGACCTCTCCCTCTCCACATCAGACGGCGGGAAAAAGGGCCCCGTCGTCACACTCCCCCTTCTTAAAGGGAAGCTACGGTTATGAATCTCTGCTTAGGCATCCCCATCGGGTCTCGGAGTAGCTGCACCAGGAACGCCATCCTGGAGTCGGCCTTGACGTGACTGCGCCTCCTTCCGTTCCTCACATTCCTCTTATGAGCTCGTCACTGTTTTCACCTCTAAGGTCTAGTGTTTAATGTTCAGTTGATGGTAACCGTAGCTTCACTGCTGGGCACAGCATTATGTCCATGACACGACTCCTTTGGCGTGTGACCCAAAAGTATTAGTCCTCTTCTTAATTTCTAACGCACATTCTTCACACTGGAATGTTCACAGTTCTAAGCTTCCCAGTTCAGTATGGGACGCGAACGAACGGGAGACGAATGCCACGAACGATTTCCCTATCTAAGTACATCAAAAGGACTTACAATATTTTGTTTTCCCCTTCTAATTTGTTTCACCTGGATATTATTACCTAAATTTAAAAGGAGTTAAGACACACACAAATATGAATATCGCTCAAATTTAAAACATCCAAAATTGAAATAATAGCCGTGGGGAATCTGTTATAGAGCCTACGCTAACCTAACTAAAAATGTAAAAGTTACCAATAAAACATCCCTTACATATCATTATTTGCCATATAAATATACAAGTTTGCGGAGTACAACACCTTTTTTTTTATTACTTCTAAAATATAAATTGCTTATTACATATTTACTTCAAATTAGAAAATTACAACTACTAAAACTAAGGGAATCTCAATTTATTACTAACACTAACACTCTCTATTTTTCCCAAATAATTTAATTACATATGTGTCCGGGATTTGATACCATTTGGATCGGTTTATACCTACTTAAGTAATCTCCATGCAATGGAGTACAAAGTTTTTGAGCTGGAACAGTGCACCTCCAGATGGCTACGTGATATAAGTAGCTGTGGCCAGCAGAGGCCTTCCGGCGCAGTGGCCTGACCCTCGGGGTCAGCGGCCTGCGACCTTGTTGCAAGCGTGTTCCAACTACTAGAGCTCTTCTAATCTTATGTTACTTGTTTAAGACGAAATTATCCCTACTAACTAGACAAATCATCAACAAATAAAGCATTCACATTTGTTCTCATTTTTTTTTTTTATCACTAATTCTATATAACAAATATATGACAATTATACAAATATTTATTACCCAAATCATGTATTACCCACTAATATTTTAACATACATTTTAATCAAAGTAAGCCCATGGCACCTTATTACTTAAACTACATTTATCAATTCTACAAATAAACTAATTATCTTTTTATATACACAATTGATTTAGTCAGGGATACCGTACCTTATCTAAAATACCTCGATATAGTTAAAGGTTAACATTTAAAACATGAACATAACAACCTGACATTTATGCAAATCAGAAAATGAAGTGGTATATTACACATTTAATAATCATTATCTAAACTAAACATTCTTTACATCTTAATAGTTGTTACATGTTATTATATAAAATACCAACTGTGTTAGTTACTACGGTACATCATTTTATAATGGTCATTATTCTATTATCATTAAACACGGTTTCAAGGGGCCCCATTTCTTAGCGAATGTGAAATACACTTTTAAACTCTTACTCAGCCCTTACTTTAGTTTAAATAAGTATACACTATTGATATACCCCTACTCTAACATTTTCATATTGTATTGTTACATAAACACCAACATTATTTCACTTGTAACATTATACTAACATTAATCATTCTACCTATTAATTCTTGATAACATTCATATTTTATAACATATCATTCTTTCACTCATTTGCTCATTTGGTGGCCACCACTCATTCATCATTCATACCGCAGTCATACGACACAGGTTCAATGTCATCTCAGTGACCTGACCGTGACCCTGCACCAGATCAGCTGCTGCGCACACCCGGT
Source organism: Homalodisca vitripennis (assembly GCF_021130785.1). Classification (NCBI taxonomy): domain Eukaryota; kingdom Metazoa; phylum Arthropoda; class Insecta; order Hemiptera; family Cicadellidae; genus Homalodisca; species Homalodisca vitripennis. The sequence goes on along the minus strand of NW_025776583.1, from coordinate 275,758 downwards.
CCGGGCACCGCCCGTCTCGTGTCCCTGTAACTATCTTATTAGACACACCTTATCCTAGGCAACTTCACGGTTATAATTGGCATAGATTTATCTCACACTTATCATTACATGATTTTAACAAAACATTAAAATATTATATTACGTCTGAAGTACAAAACGTCATTCACTGTACCTAATTATATTAGTACATCGCTGTAGTATATCTAATTATGCAACAAAACCTTATATCATATTAATGTTTTTACTCTGGATGATCATTACAGAGAAATGAAACTCCCTTTTGTTTATTATAAGAAATTCATCAACAATCAATCACTTTGTAACATAAACTTTCCATAGTTTCCTCATTATGTATTCAATTAAACATGGTGGTTACTTATCACTCGGACTGTTCATATCCCACCATTCCAAGGTAATTCGCAGCTCTCGCCCATCTATCTCGGCTAGCGGCATGCTTCGGGGTAAGCCATCATTGTCCTGGATCTCCCGATGTCCCTTCATAGACACTTCCTCTTTGCTCTGCTTATTCCTCCATCGACAGCACCATCTCACAAGTACCCAGCACAAAATAAAAACAAGAATTAACAAAGTAATGTATACAGCTTCCCTATAGGTTTTCTCTGTAACAAATATCTCTATAGGTTCTCCTCTAACTATATTTAAATTATACAAACCCACAAAGTGTGGATTTCTCACAACAATAATCGTTACCAGTGAAAAATATACAGCATGAATTACAGTATACACAATTGGCCAAATCCCTTCGTTGTGGCCTGTTACTATCAGCGGTGGCTTGGTTTCCACCTGTGTCCTAGCGTACGTCATGTTCCAATGGGGCACCTCAGTCGGCCAACTCTCGTCCAAACACTCGTCCAGGGTGGTAAAAGTACTGGAGGAATACGTGTTTCTGGAAGAAACCTTCAAAGTTTTCAATTTGGACCAAAGAGCAGGAACTATATGGACTATTTCTGAAACAGATATTTTCTTATAACAAGGGTAGTTTTCAAAAACAATTACTTCTTCATTTAACATTAATTTACAATCACAAGCGACCTTAATTTGGAGAGCACCGGGTCGTCTATCTTCCGGAATATTTAAGGTTAAATTCGACCCATGACGACATTCCAACTTTAACTGCCCTGAAACGTGTGTAAGTACAAACATCTCCTCTCCTAATCTGTTCACTATCGGCGCTCTGCCCTGCGCACACGAAAAGGCACAAACTTTACTGAGTTCCTGTATCGTCGCTCCTCTAAACATAGCTCTGGGACATAGCGAACCCGAGACAGCATCTCCGGCATTCCTAGGAATAAAACATAGAGAATTTATGTACGGCTGACAATCATGAGTTGCTGAGCCTTGTATCGACATCAGACGCTCGTTGTCGGCTGCCAGATAGGTCACATCATGATGAATATTACAAGTAGAATTTTTCCATGCAAAAGGTACAGCCATTAATTCAAACAGTTTCCAGCGCGCTCCCCGCTTTTTAATGGGCACCTTTACATTTACAATAATTGTTGAACCTGAAATCATACAGTCAGCTATTTCTAATTTTAAATATTTTGTCACTTCCTCCGGAGCAATTACTAACTCGTAATTGTCGTCCTTGATTGAGGCCGCTAATTTCAGAAGATCTCCTTGAAATTTTGACAAAGAAATAATCGAGTTCGGAATCTTTTGTTCTCTGCATTGACTTAAAATTTCCAATCTGGTAACTAGTTGTAACACTTGCAACTGCCGAATAGAGTGTAATGCGTTGAGCTGTAACAGACTGTATGTTTTATGATTATTCTTTTGATCAGCGACATACACCTTGGTTCTAAATCGATCAATCATCTTTGTTATGTTAACTCCCACACCTATTACTTGAGAAAATGTGCGACTGACTTCCTGACTGTAAGAATTCATATTAATTGTTAGATTATCCATTTCTGCATACGCCTCTTGAAGTTCATTGTGAAGTTCCTGCTCAAATACATTCATTCTCTCTTGATTAGCATACAAAGGTCGTAGCTGCTTCTTGGTTATAACTCCACAACACCAATGAGCAAAATTACCTATAAAATGAAGACTGCGCTTATCACGTTTCGACCCTGAAAATAATTCAAAATTATCAGCTGTCTCACTCAAACTTCTGTTCAGCCATGTGACTCGTGCTCCAATCTCCTTATTAACCACTGCGGCCCAAGAAAATAACATACATTCTGGATCATTCATAACACCATTACAAAATCCTACTCCTTTGGGACGACTTAAATAAGCTATGTCTACTCCTGGCCACGCTGTCTTGTAAACCAACGGGACGGACGCTTCATATATCTCTGCCGACTGTATCTCTTTCCAGTAGACACCTGTAACAACTGATATTGGAGTTTGGCCATCCTGACTCGCCTCTACAAATAAAACATTACCAAAAATTACAATGATCATACTAACAAGTGTCATTACCTTCGGTAGCGTATCCATAGTTCTCTGTCACGTGGCACACTGTTACTGTAGTCACAACAAATTAAACTAACAATCAAGTTTTAACACATTTATCTAATATTAGCACACCTAAATTATCAACTTATAAATATAACGCTGGTTAACTAAAATTTCAAGAAATATTACGTATACAGGACACCAGTTAGTTTTTTAACCGCTCGAGCGTCGTGAGCTCACTGTCTAGCACACTAGTGTCCGATTTTGGACCTTGCCCTGCCTATCTTGCATTGTCTCACAGTGCAATGATCACATTATCGCTTAGCTGGGCAGTTTTACTCGTAGCCAAACACAAATATTACACTGGCAAGCACAAAATAGTCCTCTTTTTTTTTTATAATGAATATACAGACGGTCTAAAGTTATTGTCTTGCACAGGATAGATTATATAAGTTACACGCTACCCTATCCTAAATTTGTTTTAACACTAATTTATACACTAATTACATTCATAAAAGAACATGCATCATCCTTTCATTTTATCTCTAGTTTCTTGGATAAAAACGTTTTAGTCGACTCACGTGAACTGTGTCAAAATAACACCGGTTCCCTTTCTTGATTTCTATTTCATAGTTCACTTCGGAAAGCCTGGATATCACCTTATACGGGCCGTTCCACCTATGTAGTAACTTGGTAGTCCTTCCCTTCTTGCGAGCTGGTGTCCATATCATGACTAGATCATCGGGTTCATACTCTACGAAACGGTGCTTCTGGTCGTACCGATCCTTCTGTTTCTGTTGACTTCTTTCCACTATTTTTATTACATCTCTGCGACACTGGTGAACTCTTTGCAGAACTTCCTCCGCCTTCACGTCACTACTTACATTTTTGCGTAGAGTTACATCAACAGGTAGTCGAGCTTCCATTCCAAAAAGCATATAGTAAGGACTATGTTTTATGGTTTCCTGACGACTTGTGTTGTAGCTGAAACATGTGAGATTTACGTAAAGATCCCAGTCTCTCTGATTAGACCCTGTATAATAAGATAACATCTGAGCCAGTGTGCCGTTGAAATGTTCTACTAAGCCATTGCACGCTGGATGATAAGCTGTTGTGAATAACGTGCGGATTCCCAGTCCGTTTAAAATTTCACACACTAAGTTCGACCTAAAATTCTTTCCTCTGTCAGTAAGGATCTCGTTCGGACATCCAAACCTACAAATGATTCTGTTGATCACAAATTTCGCGGTCTCTTCTGCAGTAGCTGAGGGGGTCGCTTTTGCTTCAGCCCACTTTGTCGCATAATCCATCGCTACTATGATGTACTTATTTCCGTTGTCTGTCTTTGTAAACGGACCCAATACATCTATCCCAATTCTTTCAAAAGGATACCCCACCGGAATGGGTTGTAACATCCCTGCTGGAGATAATTTTGGTGTCTTTCGAGTTTGACAGTGTAAGCACGTTTTGACGTACTTCTCAGTATCCTTTATCATGTTCGGCCAATAGAACCGGCACTTCAATTTATGAAACGTCTTGGTGAAACCCAGATGTCCACCTGCCAAAGGGCTGTCATGACATTCATACAAAATTTCACTTCTGATGCTTTCAGGTACTACTAGCAGTTTCTTTTCTCCAATATGAGCAACATTACGTCTGTATAGCACTCCATCTTCCAGCATAAAACTCCTTGCCATTCTTCTTTCTGTCGCTGTAGACTCTTCCGGTTTTAACATTGTGTCCTTGATTCTTCTGCACTCCTCGTCCTCATCCTGTAATTTGGGTAGATCTGTCCAATTCAGCGCTAACATGGGTATTTCATTGGTCTTGTCTTCGTCTTCTGGCTTACAGTCCTCACAAGCATTCCTTGAAAGTGTGTCAGGAACTACATGTAGGCGTCCTTGTTTGTGCCTTATTTCATAGTCAAACTCCATGAGCTTCAGGGCCCATCTTGCCAGTCTTCCTGATGAGTCCCGGTTCTTGTGTAACCAGCACAAAGCATGGTGATCTACTACTATTGTAAAATTGCGCCCCCATAGAAACTGCCTAAAATGTTGTGTTGCCCACACAACACCAATACACTCTTTTTCAGTGACCGTATATTTTTTCTCTGCTTCTGATAGCCTCCTAGATGCGTATGCTACAGGTAACGCATCCCCCTTTTCCTTTTGCATGATCACAGCACCTACTCCAATGTCGCTAGCGTCAGTGTGTAACTCAACAGGCAGTTTGGGATCGAAGTGTCGTAAGATCGGAGCTGTTGTTAGCTTCTCCTTTAGGGTTTGGAATGCTTCTTGTTGCTCTGTACCCCATATGAATGGCTTATTCTTCTTGGTCAATTCAATTAAAGGTCTGGCTATCTTTGAGTAGTCAGGTACAAATTTACGGTAGTAGTTGGCAAGCCCCAGAAATGACCTGAGAGCCCTCAGTCTTCTAGGTGGTTCAAAATTCAGTATGTCTTTTATTTTTCCAGCATCGGGACTTACTCCTTTAGCACTGACTGTATGTCCTAGTACCTTAACTTCCTGATACCCAAAGGTACACTTAGAAGGATTTAGTGTCATAGAGGCTTCCCTAAGCCTTTGGAGAACCTTTCTCAAATTTTCTATCAACTCCTTGAATGTTGGAGCCATAACTAATATATCGTCTAGATATAAAAGGCATGTACCCCATTTTAATCCTGCCAACACCTTGTCCATGCAGTTTTGAAAGGCTGCGGGACTCGTTTTGAGCCCAAATGGAGTAACTTCGTACTCCCATAAACCATCTGGGGTAACAAAAGCTGTTATGTGCCTGTCCTTTTCTCTTATGGGCAGCTGCCAAAACCCAGACGTTAAGTCTAGCGTTACAAACCATTGACAACCATTTAAGTATGTTAGAATATCATCTATCAGTGGAAGAGGGTGTTGTATAGGATTCAGCTGGTCGTTCACTCGACGATAGTCAACACAAAATCTCCACTCTCCATTTTTCTTTTTTACCAAGACAACAGGTGATGCAAAAGCGCTTGTACTAGGACGTATTATGTTCTTGCTCAGCATCTCCTCAACTTGATCTCTCAGTATCTCCCTTTCTCTATGGGAGACTCGGTAGGGTGGTTGATGCACTGGAGTTCTGTTAGTAAGCTCTATCTTGTGCTCGCTTACGGTTGTTCTTCCAATTTGAGAGGGATCCCAGGAGAATCTGTCACTGTAGTCCGCCAACAGATCTAGCATAGTTTTCCTTTCTTCGGATGTCATCTGAGGGTTAAGATTCAACTTCTTTTCTTCAATACAACCCTCATCACCTCCACTCACAATATTCATTGCAATAGATTTATTTTCAATTGGAATTTCTTCAGCTTCATACACTTCTGCCAATAATTCTCCCTTGTTTATTCTTTTCACTTCTTCTGAAACATTTGATACCATGACGGCTTCTAGTGGCAATGATGTGGTGAGGCAGGGTGGTACTAAAATGGAAGTCTCCTTATACAGCCGGTAGTTTGGTTCCATAATGCCTGTGTATGGTAAAGCATCTTCAAATTTGATTTTCAGCAGCTTTCGGCCTCTTGCGGGAATTTCAGTAGTGTCGGCACTCACAACTTTTACGCTACATTCTTCAAGATCCTCAAACTGGATCTGGTTTAGCCAGGTTGCATCTGGGGGTGGTCTCTGATACTTCGCATCCTTTTCTCGACAGGAAAATGGAGCAGATATAGTTCTTCCACTTACGTTGGTTAACCTCACCATTCTTTCGGCATAGCTTATGGTTGTTTTAAACTTAAGATGAAAATCATTTCCTAGAATGCAGCAACCTCCTAGTCCTCTGGCTACAAATACAGAAAATCTAAAGACGCATCTGCCGATTTCTATAGTTATGTCCGTTCTTCCAGTGATACATACAGGTTCATCTGTGGCCGTCTTCATATTTACTCCCTCTACTGGTTGGACTCTAGCACGGTGACTCACAAGATTTTCGTCCATACAACTGACACATGCGCCGGTGTCAAATATAACTGGTCTTTCGTGTTGATCGACGAGGGCGTGAACTTCAAGAACCCCTAGAGTTCTAATCGATCCTGGATTGCTTGACACCCCTTGATGCCACGTAGCGGGTTTCTTCCGTTCTTCTGTCTGATAACGCTGATGAAAACCACCCTGAATCCATCTACTCCTCGGGGATCCGCTATATTGTCTCCATGTGTCTCTCCACTCTTCCTGTTCATGAGTTTCACATAATGTGGCTATCCTGCTACTTGGGATTTCACTTTCATTTGGGGAGTTTCTATTAGTAGGAACGCTAACTCCCTCCTCTAGCGTCCCCCTCTGTCGTTTCCCTGTCCTCTACCTAGATTTGATCTGCAGTTTATAGCAAAGTGTCCCACACGGTTACATTTGTAACAAATCACTCTACCGTCTGCTGTTCGTCCACGATTTGAACCCCGAAATGAACCACGACCCCTTTGGTTTTGACCTCCATAGTAGCCTACATCCCTCCGTTGAGTAGTGTGTTTCTCCTCATTTTTCCTTTGATCCATAAGACTCATACTAAACTTAGCGAATTCACTCATTAGGTTTTCAATTTTGTTCTCTAACGAGCTACTACTTGGTTGTGACGCATGGGGTACGGTTATCGGTCCCGCTCCTCTGGTTATGGGTTCTGTCAAGAGTTGGTCGACCCTTTGGCCCGCTATAAATCTTGCAGTTTGTACTTTTCTTACGTTGGCTAAAACATTTTCCAAAGTTTCGTTGTTCATCATCATCACTTTTTCAAGTAATGATGGTTTCAAGCCCCTTAGAACATGCTTGATTTTGCTTCTTTCAGCCATATTGGGGTCTAATTTGTTACACAGATTTAGTACATCCTGGATATAGGCCTCAACCTGCTCGTCCTCTCCTTGCATCCTAAGTCTTAGTTTAAATTCCAATTGCTCCTCCCAAGCAATTGACTGGAATGCTTCTTTCATCTTTCGCTTTACAATATCCCAAGTCAAGTTATTTTCTTCTGCCTGTTCTAAATTTTCATACCACTTTAGGGCTGCCCCCTCCAGATAACAAGGGATAACCACTAACTTCTTTGCTTCGTCCCAACCGTTAGCTCTCGCTACTCTCTCATAGGCTTGCAAATACTCCTCTACATTCTCTTCTGGGCTACCACGAAACTTTGGGGGAGTAATAATAGGTCCTCTAGCTTCAGCCATGGCTACTACTCTATTTCTTAATGGCTCTATTTCTTCACTACTCTCTTGCACCGACCGATACTCTTGCTCGTTTACCCTCAACTCTTCGAGGCTGTCGTCTAAAGATTCCTCAAGAAGAGGGCTTAATTCAGTCTTCTGAGCTAAGTTTTCAAACTCAGAAACTGGGGAACTACTCTGCGACTGTGAATCCTGCCTGCTTCTACTCCTCGTCACTACACTAAAGTGAACTGGGGTCCCGTTCATAAGCAGTAAGTAAAGTATATCTCTCACTAGCTACAACTATTACCGTTCACTGTCACACTTATAACTAATAAGACACAATAATAATAATCCACAACAGTATTTTTCTCACAGTTCACTGATCACATTATCTAAAACAATTAGAACCTTGCTAAAACACTAATAAATTTTTTTCAATAACATCCAAATTCATACTAAACTATAATCCCGTCACATTAATCACGTACAAATAATTAGTATACAATCACTGATTATTGCAGCAATCTATTTAAATAATCACTTCATTACTATAATATATTCACTTCACACTCCACACGTCCCTTAGATCTTCTTTCACCAACATTACATCGGACCAACAATCCAACATTTCTTCTCCAAATTGTTTAGCTTCAAATATGGAAAAATTAAACCGGCGGCTTACGACAGACAGAAATATCAATTGAATGCTTTTTATAAAATAACAAGTACTGAACTAGGTATTAAATAATAACTAAAACATACTTAAATTAGCATCACTTACGGGTTACCACTTGCTATTATACTAATTTCCAGAATACTCAACAAAAGGACTCAAATTATTATTATTATATTTTTTTTTTTTTTTTTTTTTTTTCACTTAAAATCTTACTACAATTTTTCAAAGTCAAGTCCGTCTCAGGCTATCACGCCTCAGGCTATCACGCCTCAGGACTACCCGGCGCCTCCACCAAAATTTGTCACGTACTGTGTGATCAAGTTATTTCTACTATAACTCACCCTGTTAGTCCTTGGGGCTGCTCCATACACTCTGCTTGGCCGTGACGAGGTACGTAACAAATAACTACTCACTCTTCTTAAAACAACATCATTTATTCATCACATTCTACCACCTAAACCTATCTAACCGTCCGTAGCATCGCCGCCGCTCGTGCCGCGCCACCGCACGTCCCCGGTCTGCTCTCACCACACGCAATGTCTCTACCCATAGACGACACCTCCTCGACTGAACAACATCAGGTGTTCCGTGTTGACCTCTCCCTCTCCACATCAGACGGCGGGAAAAGGGCCCCGTCGTCACATGGGTATGACTGCAGAATTATTATGATATGCGATTGAACTTCTAACCACTTATTCTTTTAACAATTCAGATACTTGACCTGGAAATCTTGAGAACACTGACCATATCTGACTCAGACATTATTCTCTAAAGATCTGTGTTGGCATACACTATTTTTAATAGCTATCAAATTTCAGTGAAAATACTCTCTACTCTAATTGCTTCCACTCTGTAAAATTGGTCCAAAAGATACCAATCCTGATAATAATTCTACCTTAAACCCTTCATTAATTGAGCCATAGGAGAATGAATTGTTATTTCTACGGAGCCACTAGATCAGGCTTCTGCTCCAAATAATGAAACTCATATATAAAAAACATTATCAACCGTATATTCAACATCCTTGGTGATAGTCATGGGAGTCATATCGACCACCTGCTCCGGGACAAATATGATGAAAATGCTTTTAGTATCAATAGCATTATAATACCTGGTGCAAAACTAGAAGAGATCATACATGAAATCCAAGGAATCAGCAATAACCAGTATAACTAACTATGCAGTCCTTATTGCAGGAGCCAATAACATGGTTAAAGGAGAGTTGAATAATTTTTTTAGGAAATCTTAAGCCAGCACTAATGAAATTTCAACCCTGCAAATCATAGTTTAAAGTGACCTTGCTTCCCCTGTTGCATCAAATCAATGAAGACATAATGTCAGTCAACCTGTACATACTCCAATTGTCTTGTACTATAAATGATGTCACTTTCCTAGACTTAACTGGTTTTTTCAGTTTTTTGGTTTGAGTCCACCTGAACTACAGAGGAAAAAATCTACTAAGCTCTAATATTCACAACATACTCTAACTTAGAATATAAAGTAGACTTTTCGACCAGAGTTGCTATAGAATCACAAACTGAAATCGATAACTTTATTTGCAATATTAACTGTAACCAACTAAAACTTGCAGGTTTAGTTACTCAAATATCTGATTATGATGGTCAGTTACTGGAAATACTGGAAGTAAAATATATACTATGACATGCTAATAAAATCGCAGTAGAGGATTTTTCCCCAACATGGAATTATTTCATTGAGTGTATTATTTTCATTCTGAGGTGTATTTGGCCACAATAGAAACTAGCTTCCCAAAATTAATGGTCATGGAAAAAATAATAATTTTAATGGCTGGATTACAGAAGACATCAAAAATAAAAAAGAACACAATTGTTGAGCTTGAAAGCTATATAGGAAAAAGACTGAAAGCTTAAAAGTGTAAGATAGATAAATGAAAAAATTAGGTTTAAGTACAGAGTAATAAAAACAAATTTTGGAATCTAGAAATAAATCTAAATCAACATGGATGATTATAACATCTGAAATCAACAAACTGTCACAAAAGTCTTACAAAATTAGTGTTTTTTTTTTTTTTTCAAAGTGATATAATCGAATGTGATCCGGTTTAATGTAGGGAATATTTTAAATGATTGTTTCATCAATGTAATTGAAAATTTGGCAACACAAAATTTTCAAAACCCTCCTAATGATAACGCACCAGCCAAAACATTTTGTACACTTCAAATACTGTTAATTTAAGAAAATCAATAAAGACCAACTTTAAAAGTTTGTGATGGCTTTTGAAAATGAATATTCTAGCAGAATCGACGAAATACCAATAAGTGCGGCCAAACAATCTACCTTCTTCATCCTTAAACACTTAACACATATTCTAAATTCGTCATTGATATCTGGGGTTTTCCCATGTAAATTAAAAATTCCTAAAGTAATACCCAATTTAAAAAGGGGAACCCTCATAGCAAGTAGGTCTACTATTACTGTAGGCATGTGTTTTATTGAATCTGTAATACACAGCATTGATAAAAACGAAAACATTGTTGGAATTTTTCTCAATATTACACAGGCATTCTACAGTGTACTCCATAATAAATTACTGAATATGCTCAATAACTTTAATTTTAAGGAAAATAGCTTAACTGGTTCAGATCATATTTCAAAAGTACTGCAGTGCGTTGAGCTCCATCATACTTTTAACCATCACTACAGTAAATATAAATACACAAAAAATATTTACTCAGATCTCCAGATTATAAAGCATGGAGTCCCTCAGGGTTGGATACTGGGTCCAACTACTGTTATCTAACAGGTTTGCCCACAGCAATACAAAGAGGAGGCAATACACTATATGCTGATGATGCCAATATCACAGTTTCGGGTACAAATCAGGAAGAATTTGTTGATAACAAAACTCTTTTACTAAATACAAGCATATTTAATAACATATAATTTTCCAGTAAACAAAATAGATCAAAATTGCAACCAAACATATACATTGATGAATTAAAATTAAATCAAGCTGAAGTAACGAAATTCCTTAAACTAATATTTGAGCGGAATTTGTAAATAAAATGTCTTCTAGAATTTATGCCTTGAGTTAGTGTATAGAGTATGCAATTTAGAAACACTAAGAGCAATTTACTTCACAGTAATAAATTACTCATATGGCATATGGTATAGCAATTTGTTTAGTCACATCAACTAAAAGTTTGGACAGGATTCTTGTTCAACAAAAAACACTTAGAATTATTTTTAACATTAAATCAAGACAGTCAGTGAAAGAATATTATGAACATTTAAAAGACTATAATATATAAATTAAGGCAAACCAAATATCCCGTCCTGGGTATGACGTTAAACTGCCTATTCCCACCTAACCATTCCCTAATTCCTACCAAATCCCCCTCCAGGGTCTTATAAGTACCCGTCCTCTGACCGTTCCAGTGCATAGCTCGCTGGGAGTGCTTATGCCGGCACTAGATGCCCTATCTGGTGTCGGTGAGAGCTGATGTGAGCTTGTCTCTGCCGAGGCGTAAGTCATGTACTGGTTCAGAAGCCAGCCACTTCGGTCCTTGGTCAGGAAGTGTTCAGTAGGCAGGGGTGTCGGAGCCCCTGTTGCCACGTGCGAGTCCAAGTTGTGCGCGTATTCCCGACTTGGTAATCGATGGAAACCGGGCCTCGGGGAACTGAGGTAGGGTTGTCCCCCAAGCTACGGTTTGTGGACACCCGAGGGCATGCTCGCTCCCGGTGAATCGGCCCGCACTACTAAACACGATGCGCTGGTGACCTTATCTATGGATACTCCAACCACCCCGCCCTTAGGGCAAGAATTCGGAGTAAGAGACAACGATCCAGAGAAAAAGCGACAGTTGTCGGATTCTGAAAATGAATCATATATAAAACAAAGGAAAGTGGAAGAAAAAGTAAGAGCTGAAAATATGAGCGTTCCAACTCCACTATACCTAATCGTGAGTCATAAGGATGAGGGCAAAACTCTAACGAAGGGCAAAAATGATAATTATATATGAAGGGGTCAGAAGCCAAGGGGTACAAGTGACTCTTTTTGAGTTTTGAGAAAACAAGGTTTAAAGTTTAAGTTATATAATCAAATCCAGGGACAAATATGTTCAGTAATTTTAGCACATTATTTTTTACTGGTATTTCAAAATGCTAAAAAACCTTTTTTTATATTGGTTTGAATTTCCCTCTTTATGATATGGGCTACTATCTGATAAGAGGTGCCACTTGTATCCCTTGGCTTCCAAGTGGAGTTAGGAAAAAATTAAGAACACTGGCTTTTATGTCAAATAAAACCCACATTTTATTACAAAACCTCCTATCTTAAATATTTAGTCATAATCACTGTCAAAAAAGTTTTCTAATTCAATGTTGTCTTCTTCATGATGAGGGTTTTCCTTACAAGGTTGATCTTCTCTTGATTGGGCCTGTCTTGTTAAAGTATTCCCTTGGTAGTCTAGAGATCTGTAAATTCTGTGGTGAACCGGAGGTACACATTGCAGCAGATTAAGAAGATCCTTGTACTTAGATGCCTTTATTTTCTTTTTGTTTGTTTTTGGAGGCAAAGGTGGCAGTTGGGTAGGAATCCTTCCTGGGTTCTTAGCGATCATGCTATATTCTGGAAACGGTAAGTCTTTATTGAAAGTAGTTTTGTAGAACAAAGTCCAAGGATGATTTTTTCTAAATTGTAACCACTGCATCTTACTGATACCCTGTACAGATTTAACATAGAACTTGTGAATGGCTTCCATGGAAACAAAATCTTCATCTGACATCTTTTTTACCATGAACTTTTTACTTGCTCCGGCAATAATCTCCATCCAATCGTCAGGAACATAAACGCCCCTCTTCGTGTTCCTCTTCATATTTTCAATCTTCTCAAAGTCCCTGTCACAGTGGTTGTAAGAGTGCCCAGTAAGCAGAATCTTCAAATCAATGGTCTCAATGTTAGTTGTATTAACAACGTGAAACCAGAACTTTACTGTGATGTGACTCTTGTTCTGGCCCCCACAATTGTCGCTAAAATCTGTCAATTGGGTTACAGTTGGAGGAAATGATTTTATATACTGCAACAAACAAGAGACAATTTCTTCGCACCCTCTAGAAGCTTGTGCTTCATGCCACATGAACATGAACGCATTACCTGTTCAAACGCATGGACGTTGAAATTATAGGTCCAAAGTTGACAAGAGTAGTAAATTCTAATACAAGTTAGTATTGCGGTTGGCAACATTTTTTGGAGGTCAAAACATATCGCAACATGGGTTGGGTCATCTTTTACCTCCTTTTCGCATGTTCCATTTCAGTTTTAGCAGTCTCAGCTTGATGGAGGTGAAATTCTTTAGATGTAGTAGCAGCTACCTTTGCTTCTTCATCTCCGTGTTCGATGGTGTTTTGCATCTTATCACACGTATTGCAAGTGTCTGTGTGTGGTCGATGGAAAGTAAGGTTGGAACAAGTGTTGAAAATGTGTCTGTAATAAGATACAGTAGTAGGTTCCATGCCCCGATCTTCACAGAAAAGCTTGTAACATTCATACATCTTTTTTATGTTAAGGTTTCTGTCAAGATATTTCCTGTTTGGATATTGATGTCGAGAATAGTGACTGGAGTATCTTGGAAACATTGCAATATGCTCCTTGACCAAGTCAGTTTTTTCCTGCACAATTTGTTGGTAGGAACTTTACACCCTCTTTTGTCTCGAGGTGGAATACCTGTTTCAGATATGTGTTTCTTAGAAGCAACATTAGTAATTCGCTTTTTGAACAATACAGTAAACAGAACACATTCCTGAACAAAATCTCTGTAGCTGTTAGAGGTCAAGGGATACAAGTGCTTGTACCCCTTGGCCTCTAACTAAAACAGCTGATGCTGAAAGTAGTTTTTCATTTTGCCACTAGATCTCAGCATTTAACAGAGTTTTACTTATACCTGTTGGCCACAAACATATTTAATACACTCAGGATATGGCTTCTGCAGTTAACTCAGAAAAAAACCATAAAGTCACTTGTACCCCTTGGCTTCTGACCCCTTCATATATTATCATTTATATAATACCAGATTTCACAGATATGTTTAATCACACAATTTCACATTTTTTTAAAAGAAAGCTAGTTTCATGGGTACAAAGTTTCTATTTCGTTTACCAAAAGGTGTTGCTCAAAAAATGATATAATAGTATTTAAAACAAGTATACCTGTATATATCAAGTATCGTACATACATTGTAAATTTATCTCTATATTCTGGAATACTCTTGAGTTAATTATTATAATTTTGAGTTACTGTTATAATTTTATAGATAGATGTATATTTGTAAATTTAATATTTTGTTTCAAAAGATGGAAATAGTTAAAATAAAATTTTACATTTTTATATGGTATTGTATTGATTTGCACTCCACTGCACATAGTTCCATATCCTCTGTTGGTTGCAGATGTAGAACACCAACATTTGTTGTCTCTACCACTAAGCCTTCTTTTTCCTGAAACGTTTTCAAATACGAGAACAGTTTTCTCATTTCAGTGTCAGAGTTGTGACTCTCTGTTTTACCAGCCACTGGGAGGTTGATGTCATTCATCAGGATTCCAGTCGCCATCACTTCATTGTTAAGGTCTTCTGTACTAAATGTGGAGAAATGGACGTGTTTTAGAAAAGGCATAATAGTCAGCCTTAGGTTTTCAGCTGAAACTGTCCCTGCCACTGGCTGGGCTGAAAAACAGAAATGGCTATGAGTCTGACAGGAATGTTCAAGTTATATTTACATTATATCTGTCGAAATCTACGGTATTATTTTTGTGTTTGGTACTTTATCTACATTCTTTCTGTAATTACTGTTAAGCATGGCTGATGTGTACTCTAAATGTCAGGATAGCAAATAATGGGCAACCTTAAGTGCTTGAGTATTTGAATATATGTTTATTGATCCAAAGCATCTAAATAATAATTATAAAAAGTACATAAAAGTTTATAAAAAGTACATTGTCAATCTCCATCAATATTACTTTAGTCCGCCCGCACTGAATATGTTAAAGTCATCCCCGTCTTCTGCCCTAGGCCGCAAGGGCGCGGCATAACCAGGCGGAGGCGGAAGACCCCCACCGCCAGCCTGCAGCATCTCCGCCCCTTGTTTCAGTGACTGACCCACCCCCGAAGGTGTAGGTGCCCCTGGCATTAGGGCGAAAGGATCACTGTCCCCTCTCCCTCTCATGTTGATCTGTGGCTCACTAACCCCCTAGCTGTCGCTCAACAGCTTTCCAAGTCCATCCTTTTAAACGATTACAGTTGAGAAATATTCTAAGTCTAATATGCCAAATCTAAGAAAATCCTCTTAAAAACTAAAAATATACACACAAACCTGGGGAAAGCAGGTATTCCCACTGGGTACTGTCCAAACAATTGTTCAGCAACGTAACAACACCCCCTAAAGAGGAGACTCTAGTCTCCACCCAGAATGTTTCTAAGTCCAAAGTTTGTAATTATTATAAATCCAATGCGTGCTTAATGTCCAGAATGTTTCAGTTTCTTAGAACTGGAAGACGTTTTAGGACTAGGCCTAGATGAACTGTGTTTAGCATCACTAACGTTTATAGTAAATTGATTATCTCCAAAAGGTTTCTTTTTGGTTCGTTTTATTCTAGACATTATAGTGAGTAAAAAGCACTGAACAATAATTGTAAGACAAAATAAACAATCTAATCACTTGTTATTCAACGTAAGTAAACACTCAACACTGCAACTGAAATGTAAACAAACCACAAACTAACAGCTGTCAAATTATTATTACAGTATTTAGTACTGTCTGTACCTACATTGTAGTACTTACATCAAAGTTAGAAAATACAACTTTTGGGAAAACGCGATTGAAAAAATCTTTGTACTAACCTACAGTGAACTTGGTAACATCAGTAGCTGCCAGTGCTGTAGGCTGGGTTGTCTGCTTCATCCTGCTCAAATTGGTCCTCTAACTTTCTTTTCTTCAATGCCTTCCTGATTTTCTTCTCAAGCTCACTTGCACCTAATTCGGCTTTCTTGAGTAGCTTATTCTCAAGGCTTTTCATTGCAGCAACCAAATTTTTACCAGGAGAAAGTTTAAGCTCATCCATTATTTGTACTCTACTTATCAGGCCATTATTAACCCTAGATTACTTATGTGGTTTTTTTGTCACACGATCACTTTTGTGTAGTAAATTTTACGACTCGGAAGCATTTTTTTTTTAAATCTTCCTAATAGTTACTTTTCTGTATTTATAATATTTAAATCTTGTTAACCAACTCTCTGGCGTTTGAGAAATATTTTTAAGAACATAAAAACTCATTACCAAAAAAGAGGAAAAAACATTAAAAGATACTATGTTTTTATAAAAAAATGGGAAAACATGTTTGTAAAGTGAGGCAAAAAGTCATGTAAAAAAATTTTTTTATTGAATAATAAGCAGCAGAATACAAAGTAAAAAAGGAATGAAATAAGATTTTTTTAATGTTGTACCGTTTTTAGGTTGTTGTCTCTGTTAGGTGCATCATTGAAAAGTTATGTGTCACACTCCACGCAGCAGGTTGCTCGGTGTTGAGCACATATTGGGTGATTGCAATGACCGCAGTAAGTTGTCGTCATGCGTCTTAGTGCTGCTGGGCAGTAAAAGCATGTTTTCCGTGGTCCTGGTCCTCTCGGAATTTCGGGGGTGTTCGGTATTCCAAGAATTTCACACATTTGGATTTTTGTTTCCTTCCTCAGATTGGGCGTTTGAAGTCGGGTTCTCATATGTGGTTCTGTCAATTGCTTGCACAATTCCTTCATGAAGAGCTTTCTTTTCATTGGTTTGTGACCCAAACGTATGTTGTTCATGCAATAAATGACGTTCACAAAAGCAATGTTCAACATTCCGTAAAACACGCAGAGTGGTCAACGACGTGTTTTTCTGTTGCAGGACATGTCCCCGCACATCTTGTCAAGCGTGTCCACTGCTCCTTTTGTGGCATTGTACCCATGAATGATTTCAGGTTTTTTGGTTTCCTGATTCAGATTCATGCCAGAGTGCATAGTAGATAGCAAAACAGCGACCTTATTGGTTTTTGGTTTGTAGGAAACCAAAGTTTTCTCCTTGTCAAAAAGAAACATGGAAGAACCAACTGGCCATTCTTTTCTGTTGGCAAGTTCCTTTGGAACACCTTTTCTTTTTATACGGATTGTCCCTATTGTGGTTAGATTGTAAGGCTGTTGCAGGAGTTCCTCAGCAAGTGGTACATTTGTGAACCAGTTGTCGGTGGTAACACTTCTATTAGATCCATGAATGCTTCTAGTCACAGTTTTCACGAAATAATCAGCTGCAGACTGCCCTTGTGTTGGAGTTTTTTTTCCTAAGTAGGGTGTTCCATCGACCACATAATAGGTGGTGGTGTCACAACATAGAACAATTTTGATCCCATATTTAGCCGGTTTATTAGGAATATACATCCTAAATGGGCATTTTCCT
This sequence comes from Homalodisca vitripennis, assembly GCF_021130785.1. Taxonomy (NCBI): domain Eukaryota; kingdom Metazoa; phylum Arthropoda; class Insecta; order Hemiptera; family Cicadellidae; genus Homalodisca; species Homalodisca vitripennis. The sequence continues at coordinate 258,029 of NW_025776583.1, read as the reverse complement.
CTGAAGGCTAAGAGCTGCTCGTCCACTGCTACGTAACTACCAGGTTTGTATTTTGTTCTGCAGTTTCCGACAAATGCTTCCCATAGCTCTCTAATTAGAGCGAAAGGATCCGTCATTTTGCGTTCCTCACGTGTGGCTCTATTGTCAAAACGGAGTGACAGCACAATAAATTCAAAACGATCACAGGTCATGGTACATTTGTACCGGGAACCACTCCATACACTGTCAAACATTTCTCTGGCAGCTAAATGATTATCATGAGACCATGCAGAGTTCACCAAAATACCAAGAAACGCGTTCATCTCTTGCATACCTATAGGTTGTATTGTATTTACTGCCTGATTTCTGTAATTAGTTCTAAGTCGATCCATTTCTTCATTTGTGTGGAGCAGAACTTTACTTATCATGGCTTCATCAAATATTTCAAGAAAACTTGATAGAGGCAGTACAGATCCACGGGCGGTTCCTACAACATCACGTTTCGAGAGCACAATGTTTCTCATTGGAGTACGAGCATTCGTAGGCTGCGGTTTAGTGTGCCACACATGCTTGTTCTTAGCTCTAATTATAGTAGCTTTAGGAATAAAAATATTTGAATCTACTGTAAATTGTGTTTGGTTGGAATCTGCATCGGGATCTGACGCATTTTCAGGTACAGCATCAAGCAAGATGTTATATTCAGTCAAATCGTTGGCACTATCATCATAAGTTGAAAGGTCAGCATTGGGCTGTGCTGAAAGGTTAGATCTAGGCCTACATACTTGCTGTGCGGTAGATGTTGATGGAAGCTCAATATTAGACTTACGCCTTTTCTTCTTCTTACGTTTCACCTCATTGTCACTGTCTGACTCTAATTCACTCTCGTAAACTCTGAGGCCTTTTTCTGGTGGAAAGTAGGTTTCATCTGCGTCTATATCGTCCACATCTGTGTCCTCTACTTCATCAACTTCACATTGATCCTCATTGTCACTTCCACTGTCATTGGAAGAACGATGAGTTTCCTCGTCACTAGACTCTTCCAGGTATTGTCTTATTTGATTAGTCATACGCTCATAGTCTTCATCCATTGTGAGAAAATCACAAAAACTAAAAATCTAAACACACGCACTAAAATCTAATGAAAAACAAACTATGATCAACTAAGGATAAAAGTTACACCATCACTTATGTATCGTCAGATTTACGACGCGAACTCGGAACAACAAAGAAGCAAGTGACCTGTTGGACGGCTACTCCGCGACTGAGCTAGTCTATTGGAGTGGGGACGGTACTGTGGAGAGGGGGGCGTGACCTTGACTCTGATGGTGGGTGTGGCATTTTAGCAAATGGCGAGTCGTCATTCTTACGATACATAAGTGTTCTAGGGTTAAATGTGCTTATAGCTAAATAAGTGCCATATTTTTAGCACAGGTAGGCTAACAAAAAACCCTTTTTGGTGTTACAGACCAAATCACATTGTTTAATGATTCGTTTGGGTTTTGTGTTTTGCCCTTCACACATTTTTTCAAAAGCTCAGGATCAGCCAAATCCCTAAATATTGGCTTGATAGCAAGCATAACAGCTTTTGGCAAATGAAAGTGTTTGTTATGATTATACTCAGTATTATCAAGTAAGCTCTGGTTGAACTTGCACCACGTTTCGTCCCCTTTTGGGCAAAAGCTCGTGTTGGGGTTGTTCGTTAGTCCATAAGACGTGGAAAGAGTCAGCCCAAACGTATAGCCAATCCGTAATAACTTTGCAGTTGATGAACAGCAGCAGTAGTGAGTCGACCTTTGCCGGACATAGATTTGTTATCTTCAAGGAGGGTTTTACCCGACGTACTTTTTATTTTGAGTAAACGTGTTCCCATTCTATTTTGTACTTTGCCTATGCATTCAAGTTTGTTTATTTTTATTTCTTTTCCATAAACTTGAGCTTCATTCACTGATGCATAGACCTTTGAGTCTCCATCTCCCAAGTAGTTGAGGTAGCGAACATTATATTCCGGCTCTGATCTCCGAAAAGTTATGTTTCTATTTCCAGTCCATGCCCTAGTGGAAGAAGGGGTTATTGGCACATGTGTCCTTCATCCTCTATGGATATAGCATTCAAAGTAACATAGCCCCTTCATCTTTCTAATATCTGTAATTTCTGTCTGTTTTTTAACATTCTGGTCATGTGACATAACACTTTGGTACATAACACCTTCATCCACTGAAATATCTCATATTCTCAAAAAATGTAACATAACCCCTTCATCCACTAAGCCCTTCAATTGTCCTAACAAGTGAACCAGTAGCGTCAATTATGAGCATAACATAATTAGATCGACACAGAATCTTGTATGTATGTAATTGCATCTGCGTATAGTAGTGAACAAATAACATATCAAGAGAAATGTCATAAATGGAACCACTATGGGGTTGATTATGTTTCATTACTTCTAAGCACAAAACAGGATCGTTCCCATGAACTACATTGTACTGTAAATCCTTGAACTCCTGTTTAGCCTTCCGAAGTACATGATCTCTATACAAAGTCGGAGGTTCTTGCTGGTCACAAATATCCATTAGTTCATCAGCAGCGTGACGACGGAACACTGTACACGAGGAGTGGGCAAGTTTCTTTCCTACTTCAGTTCTAATCGAACCTCTAAGATATCTTTTAGTAGAGTTCGTTATGCCACGCGTATCTACCACTCCATTCCATTTCAACAGGTTCTCCTGTATACGGGTTTGTGTGCTATAATTCCTTAAGCTAAATTTTTACATTTGGAATCTGTGCAGTAAGCATTGACTGTTATATAATATCTCGAATCGACGTTTGCTTGTGAGTTTTTTACAGCAAAGGGGCAAGGGAGTTTGTGTTGATCCCATATAAGATGTGCAATTTTTTCAACCCAAATCATGTCTCAATTTTCCCTGCTTTTTACTTTTCATTTTAGAGTACACTGGCTGCATTGCTTCAAAATCTTCATAAGGTATGAACACCTTAAAAGTTTTTTGAGGTGGTACTAAACTGTTATGTGAGTTCCTGGTCGGATGATGATGAAGAGTTTTTGTCGTCATTATCAGTTGGACAAAGCAAGGGTCTTTTCTTAGTTGAATCGTCGCAAACACCTAGTTTTTTTTTTAATTGAAGTCAGTACATTGTTCCGATTGGCCCTTACAATAGTATACACATTTTTTGGAGTTATTCTTGATTCAAGTTTACCAGAAATCTTTTTCCAAACTTCATGAGTTGAACCTGGTACTTCCCCATTCTTATTTAAAATGGCGGATTCTTCAGATGCACGAATAATAATCTCGTCTGGTTTAACGGTTGACTGCTTCGGCATCTGTAAAAAGTAAATTAAATGACTTTTAACAAACATTATCCTATACTATAGAATGGGGAACTAAAAACCTATAAAAAGTGTAACAAATTGATGTATTTAATAATTTGGAATGAATATTTCAGTGTTAAGTTTCAAATTATGAATTAAATTTACGTAGGTATAAACAAACCTAGGAACTAAGGTAATAAGGATTTCTTATATTTATAACAATTTTAATGTTTCAAAAATACTGGAAAGGGCGTGAAAGACCTGTCTGTGCCGATCAGGAACAACCGATGAGCCTGCAAACCTCGTTAATTATGAATGTCGCATGACCATGTTTGCAGGTTTGTCTTACAGCACCAATTTACGACGTTCGCAGTATGAGATTTTGTTAGGTTGACAGTTTATTGCATAGCTCTATGCCAAACGGTTCCTCCACTGGAGATTGCGGGCGGGTCGTCTGAAACACTGTATTAATGGCTCATTTTCAGAAATAAAAATAGGTACATTGTACCAGCTTCTTCTTAGTTTACTTAAGTTTAGAAAACAAACACTCCAATATAATACTTAAATTTTATTCTGTTTATTTTATAAGTATTATTTGAGCGTTTGTTTTCCAAACTTATATAAAAATAGGTATTTTTGGACCGAAGTAACATGGGGTTTAATCCACCCCACGCTTGTGTTTCTCTTTGGCCACTTGTGTGCAATTAATTGCAAGACTTCATAGCTCACAGAGCCAAACCAAATATTACAACATTGAGTGCCCATAATTAACGCAATCTATGTGTGTTAATTTGCTTATGTAGATAATATAAAACTATGGTGATAGTAAACATTTAATTACTATACAGACAATAATTTATTATTAAATGACTCAAGCTCCAATTGGAATGGATTACCAACAGACCCAATCTGTACTGAGCAGTGTGTTCAGGTGCGTAGTGCAAGTCCTCGGTCTTCTAAGAATTGATTTTCACCAAACATTTCTAAACCCTGCCCTTTGTACTACAATGGACTTTTATGATGGGCAATATAGTTTAGAGACCGTGGGAATGTGCGCTAGATGCACGTGATCGTAACAATGGATGTGGTCCGCAAATATGGTGTTAATGGCAGACCTTTATAATGAGTTTATCTGGTGAGATAGACCATGTAAAGTTTAAAATACTAAATTTATTGAGATTAGAAAGAAAGTCTTTTAATTGTTTTGATACCGTGTTGCCATATTATAAAAATGTCATCTATGTATCTGAACCCATAAAAAGATTGGCATAAGAAGGAGCCATCCGTGTACCCATAGCAGTTCATTTAGTTTAAAGATAATTTTCTTCTCGAAACTTAAAATTATTTAGTGTTAAAATCATGGTCATAAGTTTAAGAATGAAGTTTTGTACTAGGTTTAGTATTATTTGAGCGTGAATTAAGTATTACCACCCCCTATAACGTACCCTTTCTCTACAGACCTTCTTATTTCGTCCATCATCAATGTTCCAATGAAAGCTCTATTCTCATCACTCTGAACGCATTCTGCACTGTTGAGTTTTTCACCATAGACTTTACATAGGACAAACATCAGTTTGTTGTTCATTCGAGTTGGAAGTACCGAATGGTAAAGATTTTTTGCGGAAGCACCTTGGTTTGTAGCAGACCCTCTACCTGCATCTCTCGTTCACAACATTATTTGACTCCTAAGTAGATTGTTGGGTGCCCTAAAGAATATTAGCAATATTTATATACGTACGTAAAGGGAGCAGGTTTCAACGTATTGGATAGTCTCGTCTTGTGAACATTTGTGGTATGTCATTGCATTCCCCGTCCTTCCTCCGAAGAAAGCATCTCGGGGATTGAGCGGTAAGGTGTTCAACATGGGATGATTTTCCAAATGTGTGAGATTTTGATATATTTTCAGATTATTAAATTCACATTGCCACATCTTTACAAGCTGGTAAGGGGTCGAGAGTGTTTTTCCATTTTGTCTCTAGTCATTTATTATCTTAACCCAAGGGTGTCGGAAGGATCTTCTTTCAGCGGCTCTTCCCTTTTATACGGGAAGCATTTTAGGCATCCATGGTAGTAGGAACCTTGAAACTCATATAACCGCACCCCGACAAAGCTGTTTACCTTCATCCCTTCGATTTTAATCTCCCGCTGCCGACCACCATGTTGGATCCTCACACCTCGCTGCTCTTCCTCCATGCTAACCATTGCAGCGCAGCAGAAGATTGGGTATCCACCAATCTGTATCCTTTCTTCGGTATTATGCCTATTGTGTCTGGCTTCAAGAAATTACGTCTAAATGTCAGGTGCCACATGCTCTAGCTATAGTGACGGCCTCTAAAAATGGGTCGACATTGCATTCGGAGATGAAGAGTGATCTAAATGTAATACAAGCTTCAGCCAAGATATCAAAATTGGATATACAATTTTCAATTCATTCCTTCTGAATGTCGAATACATTGCATACCTGCTCGTTGTGCTATTTTTCGAAGTCTTTGTTACTCTTTTCAAACATTGTTTCCAGACAGTACAATTCATTTGCAGGTATAGGACCTGTGTAGTTCTGGTTCGCTAGTGTATTGAAGAGATTTGGGAAGTAGCCTTTCTTCTTTTCGGGGCCTAAGTCAAAGGCCTTAGGTAGGCAGATACACCCATTGGAAAGTAGTTGAGTGAGTTTATAAAAAGTACATTGTCAATCTCCATCAATATTACTTTAGTCCGCCCGCACTGAATATGTTAAAGTCTGCACATGTAGCCTACTGCAATAAACTTCACCGCATTCGTGACGTGTTTTCCTATGTATCTTGTACATTATCTTACCACAGTCGAGACACTCTTGTACTTTTTTACATAGTTCACCTTGTTGGGCAATGATGCAGTGCAGATTTTTAAAGTGGCGTTTCCAATCTGGACAAGTTATTCCCGAATGCTTTAGCTTGCAGGGAGGTGAGATTGTCCTGCAAGTAGAGCAAATTGTTGAGCATCTCTGATCTCCTTTATTTTCGTATAGCAGATGGCACGCTTCACAGCAAAAGTGACATAAAAGGGCTACGGTTAAATTGGTAATTACATTACAGTGTCCATTGTGGAACAACAGGTTGATATTGTATAGTGCATCACTACTGTTTCCAATAAAGTACACATCACGGCGCTTTGTATTATAACTATAGACTGTTATTTTGTGTGTAGTTCTTCAAATGGTCTTGACATTTTTCGAACTCTGCTATTTCAGCTCCTTCTTCTTTAGCAATATTGACTCGGGCTTTGGCCATCAGTTTGTACCGTTTTTATAGCACATATTTTAAATTTATATGGAGCTAATACTTTATAAATTAAACAACTTTTCGGAAATACTTGGTTTATTCCGAAATTCAAGTTTACTAAAAAATTAACAAAGTTTACAAACTTTTGATTCGATTTTCTTCAAAACTTCACACAATCGAACAAATCTAATTAAGAGTCTGATTAAAAATGAATTAAAATTAAAATGAAACTAAAAATTTATACTTCTCAAAAAATGGTTTAAATTAACAAAATAAAATAAAAGTTCTCTTCTCAAAATACTCAAAATCAATATAACACAAAACTTGATATTAACTTTATGACCAAAATTTAATTCACAATACTTCAAAAAATGTAATTAATTCTCAGACTCTGAAAGATGGGAAACTTTAGAAATTTTAATTACAACAGTATAAAAATCAAAGATATTAACTAAACGCTGGTACGGGACTTACTACTTTGAAGATTACGGAGGCTGATAGGGATTTAATACGCACTGAAGAAAAATTAAAAAACTTGAATTAAATTTACACGCGATAAAAAATGGAATTACTCTAAATCCCACACTATAGGGTTAGAGGAAGAGCTGCGATTCTCAACAGGACCTTGTCGTCGTGGCTTCAAGACTCGAACTGAATCCTCCAGCGAGCCGGGAGGAACGCATCACCCGATACGTCACTGACCGATCAGCTGATTGCCGGTCCAACTGAACAAACAAAGTCCCCGCACCGCGTCTAGTTAATAAGAGCCTACTTCCTACCGCGATTCAGCATAAATGAATTTGAACTATGGTACAAGTTCTTGAGCCCTTATTGTTTGTCTCGACTTATAGCTTTAAACTCTGGATCCTTCTATGCGTGCGCTTTGCCTGTAGGGGGACGTCTTACTCTGATGTTTAAAGGTTGGCGACCTTTCGTACCCCGAGCTAGTGCCAGACACATCTCCAATCCTGGCACTTTCCCCTGCCTCATCCATAAATCCTACCTATCCCTAATTCCTTCCTTTCCTGACTGGATCGTGCTATTGTTTGTGGGGAGTGCTTGAACTGCTACACAGTACATTTATACCACTTTGATCCATCATGGCGAACCAAATTCTCATAGGCCATCGGTTCGTTCGACTACTTACTGATTAACTATGACACAATTGGTCAAATGTGTCTGTACCACCTTTCGTGGTATTGTAGAATAGTATAGGCATAGGCTTCATTGTTATGGGATCAATTGTTTGTGTGCATTGTAGTTAGCAGAAGAACATTTCTCTTAGGTTTCGGGGAATAAGACATCAGCATTTTGTTTGGAGTAAATGCAAACAGAGAACTATCTTTAGTTTTTGGTGCAATGAAAGAGGGAGGTATTTCAGGCTTGATGGATCTGAGGGTACCAACCATTGTCAGCTGAAAATGTTGTAGCATATTGTCAAAAAGTGGAATTGATGAAAAGAAGTTATCTACTGTAATATTTCGATTTGTGTGATGAATAGGTTCACTTAGTGTCCGGACATAGTATGATGGTACGGGTTCATTGTTGGGTGGCTTTATTGGACCAGCATATGGCAAAGCGTTGATCATGTAAGCAGTTCTTGAGTCATTTAGCATAAATATTTGAAGGGGTCGGGGGAAGAAAAAGAAGTCCACTTTTGAAAATTTTTCAGGAACAGCAGTTTACGATATCTAAACCTAAGTACACAACTGTTTTCACGTAAAATAAAGAGTTAAAGCCGGTTTTTTATGTTATAAGTTATATGAAACATTATACTTGCGCAAAAAGTGCATAAAATCTTTGTTAAATACTTTTTGTTTAAGTATTTATGAAATATTTTACATATACTGGGGGAAATAAGGGGATATGTACAACGGACTTATCTCTTTCATTCCCCAGTTGTTGTTCATAAATGACTAGACCATGCACTTTCAAAGCAGAACTTAATTTTATTGTTACATTATTATAAAATAAGATACATTTAAAAAAGAAAACATCCTAAAGAAGTTTTTTTTTCACTTTTACTTATATTTCAACTTCCTGAATATGTCCTGTGCCTCTGGACCACAAAACTTTGATAAGTGCTGCAGGTCAGCATACTTAGCCGCACTTATGGGAAGTGGCCCTGAAACATAGCACATACCTCCTAAGTGCTGTAAAATTATGGAGTAGTTTTTTAATGTTTATATTATTGACAATTTAATTTTAAATTTAAAAACTTCAAAGGTCGTTTACAGAATTTAGTTTAGTTACATCATTTATCTAGGATACAAAGAAATACAAAATATTGTATTAAAATAGTAACTCACCATTGTAGCTAGCCTCAGGCAGTGTGAATTCAGCTGCAAGATTCTTTGATTGATTCCTCTTTATTATTCCTGTAGATTCCCAAGCTCCATGATATGTGTGCCGATAAAACATGTTTTCAAAGCTCTTATCATCAAACATATAATATGTGTGCCGATAAAACATGTTTTCAAAGCTCTTATCATCAAACATAATCTCCCTTATTGGCCTAATTTTGAATTCTCTCTTTGCATAAAATGATTCGAGATGTTTGGTCCAACTCATAAAAATACACTTTGTAGCTGGATTTTGGTCATCGATTGGATCAATGGAGTTTACAACGAACGGAGTTGGTTTCCTTCTAGCTGCCTCAAAATGTTCTTGCCAATCTTTTTGTGTTTCCAACCACGCTTTAGGGTTTAGAAGAGCCATGTGCCTGTCGCAGTCGAGGTAACTGTGACCACGAATAGGGTATGTTACTGTGACACTTGTAAACCGCTTCTCAAAATGTACAAGGTAGTGAAGAAATCTGAACATTGTAAAATTCTTATTTTGGCCTCCACAGGCATCGGAGAATATGTGAAGCTTTTTTACATTCATTGATAAGTGATTGTAAAGAAAGTCGTGTACAAGAGAGCAAACATCATCGCTTCCTTTTTCCCTGCTGCTTCAGTAAACAAGTAAAATATTGATTCACCTGTTGACAAGATTGTTATGTTGAAAACATACAAAGACAATTGTCGCTTATAATAAACGTCATTCGTCGAGACATTTGGGATGGGCAGGTTGCGTCCAAAATCAATACAAATTGCTTCTTCTTGTGGATTTTTTCTACACATCTTTGTCACAGCTCTTTTCCTATTATAAAAAGCATCTGCTTTTCTTTTGTGCAAGGTTAGTTCAGTTTGTATTTTCCCTACTTCTTTTTGTAGCTCATCTCTTTGATTTAAATCACTACAATTATTTATTTCCAATTCAATGGACCTAACTTTAGAGTTTAGCTCATCGCAAGCCGAGCAAGTGTCTATACGTGGATATCCAAATCCAATGTTGAACTCTTTGCAAAAAATCTCATTATACTTGTCAAAAGATACTTTAACTTGGGGGTTTTTCTCTTGGAAAAATCTGTGCATTTTTGTAACATTGAGGTTTTGGTCAAGGTAAACTTTTTTGGTGTCCCTCAGCCCATAGTGAGAGTTTCTAGATGAGAATGACGTAATATGAGTGCGAATCTTGTCTAAAACTTCATCACTAATTTTATGTGGGCGGTTCTCATGTTTTCCTCTTCTATTTTTTGGGCTGAATCCAGTGTCTTTTAATGCAGCAGCAATACGCTCAACTCTCTTTTTATCTATTCCATGAAGTGACACAAACGCCTTTTTACATACATCATACTCTTTTGTTTCACCTTCAATTCGCCCCCTTACTCTGTACTTGTAAGTAGCTTCATTTTTTCTTGCCTCTTCTTCAGGTTTCCTATTCCGTCGACGAGCAACAGGTACAACAGAGATTAGCCCGGATAAGTAGGAGTCTTGTTCGTCAGAGCTAGCCATCAAGTTAAAGGCATTTAGGACTGATTTTTTTGCATCGTCTGGCACTCTCTAAAAACATTTTAACCTACAATGGCAGTCTTCTCCTAACTCATGACTCGATAAGTTAATTTTTTTCATTACATCAGAAATTCTTCCAAAGGCTTTTCTTTTTCTACTTCCCCTACTCACCCCATTACCTTCATCAACATCAATGTTTTCCATGTCACTATACTTATAATTTGTACTTATATAACCTACCAACACTTCACTCAACACAATCACTATACAAAACAAAATCTGAATTGAAAAAAACACTTCACAACACCATAAGGAAATATACTAATTGAAATTCACACAATAATTATCTTATCAACTGTTCTGCAAGAAAGCAAGCAACAAACTAAGAATATTGTCCATAAAAAGACAAGTCCCAACCAGTCTGTGGCGCAGAGGACCATGGGAAATCCAAATGAGCGCGAGGACTGATCCCTTTATTGCAACTTCGTAGTTCGTTTAATGGACTGATCTCTTTCTTTGCCCTTAGACCGTGGACTGATCCCTTTCTTTGCCCTGAGCGTAATTATTTATTTATTTTTTTCTGGTGGACTGGTCCCGTTTATTGCACAAGAAATCATCATAAACTGTGTATTTGCTACCTAAGAATAAAGTGGCATTGATATCTCTAATTTGAAAAAACATGGACTTATCCCCTTTTTCCCTCGACCCCTTCATTTTTAATCCATAGTTATCAGGCTTACTCCTCATATAAACCCTGAAACTACTATCACCACGATACCCAACCAACTGCTCATCTATGGTGCAATGTTCATAAGGCGAATACAAACATTTTTGCATTTCTATAAACATGTTCCATATATTTCTGATATGTGCAAATTGGTCATTTGCCTTCCTTGCCGCTCAATCAAAGCGTAAAGTCTTAGCCAAAAACTTGAATCTATTTAGTGGCATTGTAGCACGAAAAATCGATAAGCCAAAACTTATGGACCAAAGTTCCCCTGTGTCGGTTGTTATTCCTTTGGACACAAGTTAAATATAACAATCCAATAAAGGCTAAAAGCTCAGTTTCATTTGTTGCATGATGATAGCTTTGGTTGTTTTGTAACAATAAAACATTCCTACCAATTTCTTCATTTGTCTTATAGCCAACTTCTTTTAAAATATTTTTATCAATTTGAAGCAACCATGACTCAAGTGGAGTTTTTACCTCTTTGCCGGGTCCTTTAGCACAAGGAAAGTGTGTTATCAAGTTCCTTGCCAACGGGCGGCGTCTCCGTCGAGGTTCTTCAGAGCTCCACATGTAACCATTTTTCCCCAAAAGAGCAGCTACATTTCTCCTCCTTTCATTTCTTTCTTCTTCTCCTTCTTCGTCTGCACTGTTCTCATCAGAATGTTCTAAGTCCTCGTCTACATAATCCGGATCATCATCCGTATTATCACCACCAAATAAACTTTCCTCATCACTTTCAAGTGTCCAATAATAAATCACGAATTACATCACTTCTTAGTTCAGAAGACATAACTATTTATATTATAAATAACTCTTACAATGCAACAGTGATAACATTTAACCTTTTTAAAGGAAAAATAAACAGTTAATCAATACACAAACTAGTTTTAAAATTATAAATAGTAAGTTTGTGAAAAACTAAAACCGTCACACAGAAGACACACTGGGGTGCAGCACACCCCAAGCAACGTTTCGACCTTTCCACTTGGACAATGACAGGCAGAATGGAGTAAACAACAATGGCGCCTGAGCAGCAAGGCTACCAACTGAATTTACATGGCCACCAAAATTTCCCTGCACGACCCACTTGTGCTGCAGAGAAAAAGTTATTTAGTGTGAGGTATCTTACACCCCAGTGTGTCTGACAATGGTTAATAATAACAAGACCGAGGAAATTGTCTTTAGTTTACGTAATTCTGAAAATAAGTCTGTAAAACTACTTGGTATCAATTTAGACTCAAAGCTTAGCTGGGGAATCCAAACTAACCATTTATGTATTAGATTAGCAAGAGTAATATTTTTACTAAAACAAAAGTAAAATTGTATACTAGTCTTAATCTTGTCATTAGTGCATATTATGCTTTTTTAATGTACACCTTCTGTATGGGCTTTTACTGTGGGGTAACTCTAGTGGGGCCAAGACTGTGTTTAAGTGGAAAAAGAAAGCCATACGCTGCATAGTGGGAATTAGCGACAATGAGTCCTATAGGCCATTTTTTGATGAACTGGGTATACTTACGCTTCCATGTATGTATATATTACACAGTTTAGTTTTTGTTAAAGAAAATCTCGAGTCTTTCAATCTTAGATGCTTTAACCATGAACACAACACTAGAATTAAAAATACAATTGATGTACAATATGCTAGGTTAAGTAAAACTCAACAGAACTATGCAATAACCGGAGCTAGGCTATTCAATAAGTTACCTTTAAGTGCTAGATCAATTTCTGTTGGTAGGTTTAAGAATGTTGTTGCAGAGTGGCTCAAGAGAAAAACGTTGTATTCTGTAGATGAGATTTTTAATGCCAATTTTAGTGACTAACAATTTTAAAATTTTAAACGTTTAACAGATATAGATTGTATTTATTTTAGGCTCTGTATGCCTACATAGTGATATTTGTAATATCATATTTGACTTTGTCAATATAATTTTGTAATTGTTGGACGACAATAAAATGATTCTGATTCTGAACTACCAACCTAACGCATTCAACAGAAAAAGAACTTACTACTGTGTATGTATAAATATCATTGCAGAAAGTATACGTTGTTGCTAAGCAATTTGCTCCTGTCTTGTCAATTCACGGCAGAGCTACTAAAAATTTGGTATAGACGCTTGACATAAGTCCACTAAAAGTGGAATCACTTTTTTCTAAATCACAGATTTTGATGGGAGTCGTCTTAAAATGTTTGTGACATGTATATGAACACAAATATCTAATAAAATAAAAATGCATTAAAAAATATTTTACTGCCATCTGAACCCCCATAAAAACCCACAACAGATTTCTTCATAAAACTTGTTTTATTTTATTCCTGACACTAATCATTATTTTTCTACATAATTTCCAATTTTGTTTAAACACTTGTCATGACGATCTACAAGTTTTTGAATGCCGGTGTCATAGAAATCGGCCTCCTGCGACGATAACCAGTCTTGTACTGCTTGTTTCATCTCGTCATCAGTGTTCTAGCGGTTTCCAACCAAACGATTTGATGAGATTTTGGGTTTGGTTGGCAGAGTGGGGTCTGGCATTGTCATGCAGCAACGAAACTCCAGTTGTCAAAAGGCCATGTCGCTTGTCCTGTATTGCTCGTCTAAGATTAGTCAGAGTGCAATAAGTGGCCGCATTTATTGTTGTTCCTCGCTCCATGAACTATCAATATCCCACGTCTATCCCAAAACACTGTCGCCATAACCTTACGTGTGGATTCACTTTAACCGGTGACGTCGAGTGACGCCACTCCATCGACTGGCGTTTCGTTTCTGGGGTTATGTGGGAAACCCATGTCTCGTCACCCATCACAACGTGGTCTAAAAGGTTATCACCTTCCTGATGATATTGGATTAAAAATTCAAGAGCAATATGGTTCTCGCAAATCCTTCTCTGAATACAGTGGAGATACCTTTGAACACACCTCTACAAGTAATAAGCATAAAGCTTGACATACCGTTTAAATTATATGTCTGTTGTGTTTATATCCCCCCGCCACCAGAATGTCTGCCAAGAGAAGATCTATTGGACCTTATTAATAAATTGCCTCATCCTTTCGTACTTGTGGGCGATTTCAACGCCCATCATCGTGTTTGAGGCTCTACTACTTGCTCTCCAAGGGGCAACATGGTTTCCAAGGTCCTTGATGATCTGAATCTTGTTTTATTGAACGACGGCTCACCAACTTACAGGTTTGCCCGAGAGCAGGTTCCTGGTCAGTATTGGACCTAACCGTGTGCACACCACAAATTACCGCTTCGATTGGTCATTTTCCTCTGACCTTTTCGGTAGCGACCATGCACCGGTCACAACTAAAGTTCTCGATATTCCAGGTAATGTGCCCCAAAGACCTAAATGGGTGCTTGATAAGGCAGATTGGGGCAAATTTAAACAAGATTTACAGGCACCAGATGTTTCAACATCAGTAGATATAGACTCCGCCGTCAACAAGATAACTGTTGCCATTTCAAGTGCCGCTCTGGAAAGTATTCCAAAAACAACAGGAATCATAAAAAGAAGAAACGTACCTTGGTGGACAGAAGAGTGTAGGATATCGTTTCGGGAGCGCAGGAAAGCCTTGCGGATATTTATTAGATCTCCGACCCTGGAAAACCTTGCACGATTTCGTCTTGCCAGAGCTAAAGCACGTCTCATATTTAAAAGATGTCGACGAAATTCGTGGAAGAAATTCACTTCTTCGATTAACCGTACCACCCCTATATCTCTGGTGTGGAGAAGACTAAAGGCAGTTTGAGGAAAACAGGCACCTCTGCCTATTCTTGGCTTAAGGGTGAACGACATCATATTAACCGAGCCGAAAGATGTGGCAAACGCTCTGGCCTCGTCCATTTCTAACGTGTCGAGGACGTCGTCCTACAGTCCTTTGTTCCAGCGAAATAAAGTACAACATGAAGCACAGCCCATAAATGACAATAACTATATAAATCCCTTAAATTTATTGTTTTCCCTTGACGAACTAGAATCTGCTATTTCTCCCATTATAAACTCAGCTCCCGGTGCTGACGACATCCACTACGCCATGTTGAGAAACCTTCCTGTAGAGGTTAAAGCGTGCCTCTTGTCCCTTTTCAATAGAATTTTTCAAGAACGCAGCTTTCCAAGTTCATGGCGTAACTCTTACGTTGTGCCATTGTACAAACCTGGCCAAGACAAGTTCTCTCCTATTAGCTGCAGGCCTATCTCGCTTACCAGTTGTCTTTGTAAGATACTGGAGCGGATGGTAAATCGTAGACTGGTATGGTTCCTAGAACACAATAATCTCCTGTCTCCACAGCAATGTGGTTTCCGTCAAGGCCGTTCAACTCTAGACCACCTAGTATGCCTGGAGTCTCAATCCTGAATGCTTTCCTTGAACGGAGGCAACTTGTTGCTGTGTTTTTCGATATAACAAAAGCGTATGATACAGCTTGGCGTAGGGGAGTTATAAACACCCTTTCAAATTGGGGCGTCGGCGGTAATATGTTATATTTTATTAAAGGTTTTATGGATGAACGTTCTTTTAATGTAAGACTGGGAACTCATTTGTCCGACACCAAAATTCTTGAGAACGGTATACCTCAAGGGAGTGTCCTTAGCTGTACTCTCTTTTCTGTGGCCATAAACAGCATCACTTCCTGCGTCAGAGCTCCTGTCAGATGCTCCGTATTCGTAGATTACTTTGCTGTGTTTGTCCCTGCCAGGAGGCTGGCTACTGCAGAGAGGTACCTTCAGCTCACCATCCACCGTCTTAAAGATTGGAGCAACCAAACCGTGTTTTCTTTTTCTCCTTCAAAGACTAAATGTATTACTTTTTCTCGACTGAGGAACGTCGCTGATCCAACTCTTAATAAACAGAATATAAATCCCAGCGAGTCGCTGTGTGAAATTCCTGGGGTTGTGGTTTGATTACAGACTGACGTTGGTTCTGCACATTAAAGAACTTAAGGCGAAATGCCTAAAGAGACTTAACGCGATGAGAGCTTTATGCGGAATGAAGTGGGGTGCAGATAGAAAATGCATGCTTCAGTTTTACAAGGCATATATTCGACCTTGTGTTGATTATGGATCACAGGTTTATTCTTCTGCGAAGCCAACAGCCCTTAAAATGTTGGACTCAATCCATCACTCTGCTATCAGATTGGCTACTGGGGCTTTTCGTTCCAGCCCCGTTGTCAGTCTGTTAGCTGAGAGTGGTGAGACATCCCTATCTTTGAGACGTGTTCAATTGGCTATGAACTATTTTTTTAGTTTAAAATCAAGGCCAGAAAATCCGGCCTTTGAGGTAGTCCTAGACACATCGCTTGCTCCCTTGTACCACAATAAGCCTAATGCCCCCGCACCCTTTGGCATTAGAATCCTGTTACATCTCGCAGAAGTGGACATGAGAGCGATTGATGTTGAAGTATGTCACGAGATGGATAGGCCACCATGGACAGTCAGAACTCCCAATGTAATACTGTCGTTATTACAGTTGGACAAGCAAGACGCATCACTGTAGTCCACAAGCGCCTGTAGAGAAATTTTGTCATCCTGTTCACCCTGCGATGTCATCTACACGGATGGCTCAAAGAGTGAGGCAGGAACGGGTTGTACCTTTGTCACTTCCAATAGAGAGTACAAATTCTGCCTTACTCCTAAATCTTCAATATACACAGCAGAACTAACTGCTATCTTGAAATCATTAAATATTGTATGTCCAAGAACAAATACGGTGGTAGTGTGCTCGGACTCGTTAAGCGGTCTTCTGGCTATCAAGGACATGTACTCCAAACATGTCCTGGTTCGTAAGATCCTCTACGCTTTGAGCGAGATGATGTCGCGGGGTATCGCAATTACGTTTCTATGGGTACCTGGACATACCGGAATACCTGGTAACGAGATCGCAGATAGGGCAGCAAAGGAGGCAATCTCTCTGACTCCATGTACTAGGCGATCAATCGCGTCCGATGTAAAGCCGATTGTAAAGTCACGACTACATCAGTGGAATATATCGTGGGATCAAGTGACCAATAACAAACTTCGGGAGATTAAATACACAGTAAAGCCTTGGTTGACTGCTTACCGCACTAACCGTAGAGAGGAAGTTGTACTGTGTCGACTCCGTATCGGACACACTCGCCTCTCTCACGGTTTCCTAATGAGTCGTGGTGATCCACCGCAGTGTGCGGAGTGTAACATGGCGTTAAACGTCAGCCACGTGTTGATAGACTGCCGCCTCTACGCCGGGCAGAGGAGAGCACATCGTTTACCAGGCCGGTTAGATGAGTTGCTTGGTGACAAAGAAGATGTTTTAACAAAGCTCTTTAGTTTTCTGGAGAGCACTAAATTAATGTCCAGAATATGAGTGATATAGTACCTGATTAGTTTTAGTAAACATTTTAACCGCTAGTTTTAGGTAAGGGTGAGCCCTTTTACAGTTCACCCCTGAGTTGTTATTTAGTTTTAAGGCTCTTAACTAGCACCGACTAAGTGCAATCTTTTAAATTTCGTTAGGAAAATTTCTGTGTTTTAATCAAGGGTAAACCCCTTTACAGTTAAAAATTTCTGTGAGGTGAGAGACACCACTATCTTATTATGTAGGTGTCACGTAAGGAGACGGGCACTTTTGTCCTTCTATTTATTTGTTATTTGTTATTGGTGAGGGTGGGTCCCTTTACAACCTACCCTCACTAACTTACCTGGCATTAGATGTTGTTATATTTATTAACGTTATTATTTATCTGACATATTTTAACTATCGGGCCCCTTTACAGCCTCTCGGTTAATTTTGTTATTTAGTTTTAGTCCTCTGTTCACTGCTGTTGTTTTTCTTATTGTCTTAATGTGATAATAATGTTATTTGACACAGAGATCCGCTATTTATTCCTTGCACTGATAACGTGACACCATATTTTAAAGTGTAGGTGTCCGTTAACCCTACGGGCATTGATAACCTGCGTGTTTTATGCCCTTATTAAAAAAAAAAAAAAAAAAAAAAAAAATAATTAAAAGCCTCTATCAACCAGTTTTTGTTGTAATTTTCTGTTTTTTATCTTGTTTTTTACTATAGCCCAAAGATTCTCAATCGGATTCATATCCGGGCTATTTCCTGGCCAATGCAGAACACTGATTTCTTTTGAATTTAAAAAGCTTTTAACTGTTTTTGCTTGTTGACATGGAGCTCCGTCGTGCATAACACAAATTCATCATCTGGAAACCAGTTTTTTGCCTTTGGAACCATTCTTCGCTGTAAAACATTGAGTTACAGGTCCTGTCTCATTGTTTTTACAACAATACACAATTGTATAACCTACCAGGCCCATGTACCGACATTGAACGCCAAACCATAACAGAAGTTGGATGTTTCACTGTTTGCAGCACACAATCCTCGTGGAATTCTTCTCCTAATTTTGTCCTAACATACTGGCTAGTGATGTCTGAGATTTGAAATATACTCATTAGAAAAAATTACCTGAAAGCAATGCCACTATTGTATTTACAGTATTTTGTTAGACCTACAATATGCTACAGTATACAGTAATATTTTTACTATATTGTACAGTAGAAGAAATCACTTACTGTACCTTCTTAGGCTGTCTAAAGTTTACAGGCTTTGTTAGATTAGGCTAGGTTAGGATAATATAATACATGTTTTCTAGTGTAAATAACGTAATGTTTTACTTGTTACCCTCTTCCAATCATCCTAAATCCAGTGTTTTACCCCTTTTGCCCACTCCAAGCGCTTTTTTAGCAATGGCTGGTGATATCTTCTGCTTCTTTCGAGGTCGTCTTGCATTTAGGCCTTCAACTTTAAGGGTTCGTAGAACAGTTCTGGGTGAAACATTGACCCCATATGCTTTCCTTTCCTCTGCCAACTGCTTTTTAGTACTTCTTCTGTTGTTGAGAACCATGTTCTTTAGTTTCCTTTACAATCTTTCATTCAATTTAGGTTTGCGGCCACATTTTCCAACTCGACTAGATTCATAAATTGTATTATTATTACAGGCCCGCTTAATCCTGCTTACAGACTTTTGTGATATATTGAGTCTTCTTGCTATTTCCCTTTGCGAATAATGATTTTCTTCCAAAAGAACCATGGTCATAGATATTTTACGACGTGATAAATCTGCAGTTTTGCCAAACAGTTAATTTATGTCAAAAAAAAACTAAAACAATGTTTAAATATCTTATACGACAACCACTAACACATCAAAGCATGTTACAACACAAATAGTAGTTTTGTGGTTATGAAAACACACATGGTAAGAAAACAGCTGATTTCATTTTTTTTTTCTCTCTTTTGATAGATTAGTATAATGTGTGTACTGAATTGCACAGACTTTAAGAAAATTTGTGAGAAGTGTATACTATATTACACTAAACATTACTTTCATTATTATTTACCTATGTCCATTAAGTAAAAGTGCTGTTGAAATGGTGTAACAACAAAATTTGATAAAAAATCTTATAGTCTAATAATTTGTCACCCTTCTGTGTGTCAAGTGTTACGTCAGCAGCTGGTCTAAAGGCTACGTAGCCCGGTTCTTTGTTTTTGAAATTTAAACTGGTCAATGTGAAAACTAGATGGTCTGTGTCTGATGCGTTAGCTTTCATACGTTCTACAACTTCTTTAAATCCTCGCTTTATCCAATTTAACTCGGTCGTTCCTGCAGGAGGACTGATGAACTTGAACTCAGTTTCAATCCGTACAACCTAGACTTTCTGACGTAAGTTTCATTTGTATTTACAATATGTACAGACTCTGCATTACTTACTGACTTGATGATGAAATTCCGAAAACTTAGTGGTGTTGAACGTTGAATGTTATTGATTATTTTTGTACTAATTACAGCTCTAAACCGGCTAACTATGAGATGGTAGTTATGCAGCTTACAAAAGAGTACTAGGCAGGTGACTAGACTGACGATTTACTACTGTGGAAAGCAGCCAAAACACGAATGTGCATTGGTCTGTGGTTGGTGCTCTTTTTATATCATCATCCGCCAGGAAGATATCAAATCACCCTATTACGATAACATTTCACAAGACATCAACAACCGTTTCGGTCCTTCTTCTTATAACGCGTATCAATTTATGGAAGCGTAACTTCACTTCAAAGTGTCTGTGAAAAAATGTGGTATATTGCATGACACATTAATCTACTTTAATTATCATTCCTGGAATGCGCGATTATTTGAGGTGATGCAATCCACCGCGCCGCTTCCTAGAAATGAACACGTACATCCTGTAGGGCAGCAGTCATCATCAAGCCATCTTAGGCGTCGCGTCATGGTGTGGACGACTGGAATGCGCAACTGCATCCGCTCGCACCGATCCCGGTGATGGTTGGAGGGGGAAGGGGCCGTGGCCTAGCCGCCGCCATCTTGTAACGTCACGGAGCTCTCGGTCAATCAGAGGCCTGAGCTATAGTTGTGCCCGTTCTACTATAATATATTTTTAAAATTATATTATTATTTAGAATAAAAACATTTATTTTTAATAAATTTTCTAGAAGTTTTATTTGACATATTTTTCAAAGGAGGAGAATAATTATAATACATTCTGACAGTTATCTTATACAGAACGTGCATTATTAGGGTAATAACGCACTGGAGCGACCGCGACCGGTCGCATAATGTGCGACCAATACGTCGCGTCGACTGGTCGCGCGACCAGCAATTTGAACAATTTAGTCTGGTCGCTACTCAGTTGCAATATGGACCTGGAGGAAATAGCTATTGTAGCGCATGTGTATACTCGTTACATTAAACGTAAAAAACGGAGGTTTTGGGTACATCCCCTTTTGCAATATAGGTCTACAAAAGGACAATTCGCAACATTTTTTGTGAGTTACGGCAATATGATGAAAAGTTTTTTAACTATACAAGAATGTCTGTTTCTAGTTTTGATTATTTACTAAGTAAAATTGCAGATAGTATTAGAGGAATAGACACAGCAATGCGGTCATGTATTGGAAATGAAGAAAAGCTACTTGTTACATTACGGTAAGTTTATTTGTGTTTATTACAGAAAAGTAATATTGCAATGTGCAAGATTGTAAAAATAAGTTTGGATATGAACAAAACGAACTTCAAAAAAAATACTCTTATTATAAGACGTTATTCACTTTGATCAAAACATTGAAAAACTGGAGAGCTATTACTGCTGTTGTATTCATTTCTTCCTGTTGATTGTGGAGGTGAAGTTTGTTGGCTGAAATGAAAGTTATTATCAATACTGTAATTAGTGCTGTATCCTTGAGAGTAATTAGTATTCAGTGTTGGGTAGTGCTGGGTAGGAACTGTATTCTGCTCAATGATATTTATAATTTGGCGTCGGACTGATAATTTTAAATGGTCTGGAACTTTTTTTATATTCGACACTAAAGACAAGAGGAATAACCTATCCTCATAACATCCAACTTCTGTATCATGTCTGCGCCTTTCATCAGCTGATTCTTTCAGTATTTTTACTAATTGTTGACCAACAATATCCTCTGGTTTTCTTTTTTTGGCTGTTACCCGTGTTGCATACGGCTCTGCCGTCGCTGTAGTTGCAGTAGGTGTTTCAGATTCTGGTCCCTGGTCCAATTGGGTATTTTCAAGATCGATGTCATCTTCATCTGGAGGATGTGACACATTGGAATGGGTATTGGTTGGTTGGTTGTTGGAATTCAAGAATGACAACATGTGATAGTATATGTATGGTGTTTTTCTGTTAGCAGCTGAACCACTCTTTCCACCACTCAACCTCCTTCTCTCCCTGTTGTAACAATCCTTCACACTCTTCCATTTTTTCTGTAGGCGCGTACTTGAAAAAAAAAAACCAGTGAAGTCGTATCTCTGCAAATACAGCTCTTATAAATTAGAGGTTTTGTTTTTCTTCAATTTGTATTATATTTTAGTAGGAAAGTAACAAGCTGTACTACATAATGTTACTTTCAAAATATTTGCAGTTTAATTATACTATAAATAGTACAGATCAGATTCTTATTTTCAGGTATCTGGCGACTGGAAATTCATTTGTGGACTTACACCACTCTTATCGTCTGGGAGTAACTACAATAAAAGAAATTGTTTCAAGAGTATTTTCTGCACTATGGAATATTCTACAGAAGGAATGTCTACCTGAACCAACAAAAGAAGACTGGTTAAGAACTGCAGCTGAATTTGAAAAGAGGGCAAACTTTCCTAATTGTCTAGGCGCTGTTGACGGAAAGCATAGTAGAATTGTAAAACCCCCAAACAGTGCATCACTCTACTATAACTACAAAAACTACTTCTCCATCATCCTTATGGCAGTGACCGATGCAAACTATCAATTTGTATATGTTGATATTGGATCATACGGAAAATGTGGAGACTCTACTATATTCCAACAATCAACTTTGTACCAAAGAATACTGGTACTATGGATATTCCCGAGGACAGACCAATATGACAAACACGTCCTACACCAATTCCATTTGTGTTTCTTGCTGATGATGCTTTCTCACAGTCTCAAAGATGTGTCCTTTCATTGGAAAACAGCTTAATATGAAGAAAAGATTGTTTAACTACAGACATTACAGAGGTAGAAGATACGTTGAATGTACCTTCGGAATCTTAGCCAATAAATGGCGTATTTTTCGTCGGGCTTTGAATGTTAATATTGAGTTAGCTATAGACATTATTAAGGCGTGTTGTGTTTTGCACAATTACGTACGAAGTAGAGATGGTTTCCAGTTTGCAGACACATTATATAGGTTTCCAAGTGATGACAACATAAGAGGAGGCACACACACACGTCAATACAATTCAAACGCAAGAAACATTCTAGCAGAATATTTCGCAAACGAAGGAGCAGTTTCATGGCAAAACCACTGCCTTTAATAATAGCAAGAATGAAATATAATTAACAAGAACTTGTTGATTTTGTTTTTCTCATTACATGACACACTGGTACTTTATTAAATTAGGTAACTTATTTGCTAAGTAAAATAAATAATGTAATTAACAGTTACTTACATAGTGTATTTTTTTCTTTAGTGGTTGCTTCTGCACTGCTAAACAACAGTGTAATCTCTTGCCATGCTTTCTTCCTCTCATTTTTGTTGCTGTATTCTTCTTTTGTCATGTCCCATAAACATTGCCTTTCCTTAACACACAGAATAAACTTTTCTGTATCGAAATCGACTTCACTCATTATTGCCTACCTAACCTCAAAATTAAAGACACTACTCAAAAAGAGAGAAGCTATCACAACAGGGACTGGTCGCGGACTAGTGCGTGTTCTCCCATGCCATCTCATGTTGGCTGTGGTCGCGTCACATCGTCTGGCCGCAGCGACCACGACCAAATATTCTGGTCGCCGCGGCCAACAGCTCTGGTCGCGCTCGCGGTCGTTCAATGCACGTTGGTACATGCCTGTCTATGTTAATTTGGTCGCTAGCGACCGGTCGCGGTCGTGGTCGTGGTCGCGGTTGCTCCAGTGCGTTATTACCCTTAGTTCAGATATGAGTGCCTGAATGTTCAAAAGTAACAATTTCGGCAAAACTCATTTAAAGCAAGAACTAGATGGATCACACTCTTAGTCTACATTTTTAAAGGCACCAGCACAGTAGTCTTTAGCAGTTTCTTCTTCATTTTCTTCCCTGGGCCTTTTCAGAATCCTTCTCCTTATTCTCTTCTTATTTTGTTCCCTTATTTCCTAGTCTGTCTTTAACATTCTGCGACGGACGATTGATTTTAGACCTGTCACGGTGTATTTTCCAGGCCCAAAACCCAATAACTGAAATACATTTATTTTTGATGCAGCACCTTCATTAAAACATGTAACTGCATCTGTTACTCCTAATTTAAGTGTTGTTAGTCCCATACATTCAGTTTTAGGCTTGTGTTGTTAGTCTTTTCCGTCTTGTGCCAAGGCGTTTTTTGACATGGCCCACACATTCTAGGTTCTCTATTTCTACCTCTTGTCCATATGGCCTACTCTCTAAAACAGCCGAAAATCCTTTAAAATCACCATCTCCCAGGTATTTGGCCTATCGAACGCCTATCTTAGCCTTGGACCTATTGCACACAGCCTCGCACCCTGTACTTCCATTCCATCGCTCGAGCCTTTATGATTTGCATACTTTTTATGTTCTACGAATTTATCAGTTTTGTCTTTGTACTGATTTCTGGCACAAGAAATGCAAAATTTATCCAAAAATATTTTGTTTAATTTTCTAGATTGGCAATGCATTGAGCAAAAAGGAATATCACATATACATTTGATATTACGAATATATAGAAATATAAACAATCATAAATTTGTCATGACTTGCTTTCAATCAGATAGACAAAATAATCAAGAAAATTATGTTTCCAAATTTGACGATTTGAATGTAAAGAATATTAGAGTAAAGTTGAATGGTTCATATTATCCTGATGAGTTTTAAAATTTACATATTTCAAATGGAATTTTTAGAATTATGTATCAAATGTATCACGATTGTAAGAAAGTTTATTGTAATAACACTGAAATGTATTATAAACCGAATGAATTTAAACAGAAAAGATCAATTTATGTGATTGATACAACGAAAAGTTCAACAAAATCTAGTTCAAAGAATGATGTAATTATTCATATTGATTTTAAAAGCACGAGTTCTACCAGCTAGTAAAAGAAATTATGTAAATTGTAAAATGATTTATTGTTTTAACAAATTTACATCTAACATAATATCATGTAATAATTTACCTGTGAATAATAAAAACCATTAGAAGTGCTTTATTTCATGGTAATCTGCAAAACATGGGACGACGGAAAGCGCAACATCACAGTCCTTACATATGTATCGAGATTCACGCCTTTTGGGCTCTCTCCGTGACGTGTTCTTGCAGACATGACAGGCCCTCATTGCATCTTTCCTCTTAGCAGTTGGTGGTACTAATGACGGGAAATGTCTTTGAGTAAGTCTCAACTGTGTTTCCCCAGGCGATGACCGTCCGCCTGTTTTCTTAGCTCGTGGCTCCATATACTTTTCTATACTAGAACGTGTTAGAGCTAAATGAAACTATTGAAGAGTTGGATTATTACTGGGTTTAGTACACGTGTAACTATCTTGTATAACGTTAACCACAAACTTTGTTTTTGTTTGAGTGCAAGTAAATAACAAGATTAACATTGGAACTTTGAAAGGATTGTTATTTCAGATCGGAATGTTGTTGACATTTTGCAACATTGAGTTTTTCAGAACGATAACTTTCATTTGCGTAGTGTAAAACTATTTGACATTCTTACTTCGGCAGTTATAAGCAGTTGAAGTGTTCTATAGTGTCTTAAGATCATCGTAGTTAAAATTTCGTCCTGACTAACTGGTTTGGGTGGCTATAATATGTAATTAATGTGCTAATCCTTGGTTACTATATTTAATATCGTAGTTAATTTTGTTTGTGTCCTAAAGTGTTAAATAACCTTTTGTACTCTGATAATTTAACTACTAACACTAACTTGCTTCGGCTGGTCTGACATTTCGTCGGGTCTGGCCGACAACGTGCTCGCAATGATCACGAATGATGAAATACAAAAAGCAGTGGAATCAATCTTGCCCCTAACTAATGACATGGAAATGGAAACCCAAACAAATGCTAAACGTAAATTTGAACAATTACATTCTGAAATAGAAATATCAAACAGTAGTGACCTAACTTCACAAAACACAGTATCCCTCCCACCTAATCTTAAAAAACCGAATCAACTAAAGCCCCCCACAGACTGACGAGCATGTTCGCGAGCATGCTGGCGTACATGCTCGCGAACATGCTCGGCGTTGCTCACACACGACCGGACATGCTCGCGAACATGCTCGCCGTCGCCGCTCAGTACTGTGTGATAGTCAAGTTTTGCAGTGCGGGTGCGAAATGGATGCAAACGCTGTGGTGGCCCTTTGTGGGGGTTTCGTTTGTTTGGAGGAGAAAAAACGCAAGGTACGTAAAATATGGTGCAAGAATTGGCTTAAAAATAGGAACCAGTTTAGCCACATGTCACTGTTGCAAGAATTAGCATCAAATGAACCAAATGATTATAAAAATTACCTGAGGATGACTGAAGATTGTTTCGAAGACATTCTTAGACGTATTTCTCCAGATATTGTGAAACAGAATAGTATTTTGAGGGAGCCGATCAGCTGTAAAGAGCGCCTTGCAGCGACACTTCAGTTTTTAGCAAGTGGCAGAACCTATGAAAACCTAAAGTTTAGCTGCGCCATTTCGCCTCAGTCGCTGGGAAAAATCATACCAGAAACCTGCACTGCAATTTATAATGCTCTACGTGAGGAATACCTGCACGTAAGTTTAACATTTGTTTTTAAATCTTATACCGTATACGAATTGAAATGCAGCTAATAATACAAGGCCTAATAACTATCGAAGTGATCAGTTGAGTAAAACGGTGAAACGGGTGCAAGTAAAATGACTTAAAACAAAGTTTAATAAGCAAATTTATTGAAACAACTTAAAAAAAAAGAAATAGTATTACTCAATATGAACTATAACATTAAAATTAACGTTCAATAAGTAATTGGTTGTGAACTTTAGTTGAATTTTAAGAACTGTCCTAAATTTTCTTCATCTACTTCAGTGGTAGTAGACCCCTTGGCGGCAGTAGATTCATTGACAAACATTGCATTGTTTGCGGCCTGTTGTTGTTGTGGTTGTGGTGGTAAGTATCGCTGGGGAAAAGGGTAGTTCTGTTGCCCGTAATTGTATTCCTGGAATTGATAAGTGGTAGGTTGTACATTAGCGAATCCACGTGAACAATTTGGTCCGTAATTGTCAGGGTTCTGTATGTTGTTTAAGTGAATGACTGAGTTTTCATTTAAATGTCCTAATTTACCATGAAAAAGTGCATCTGAAATAAGTTTTTGTGCAAATATCTTTTGGCGTCTATCCATGTCTTCCAGCTGGAAGGCGATACTGTTCCCAAATGCTTGATTTTCATTAACATGTTGATTCAAAGCGTTGGTTGCTACGTCCAAAAATGATTCTTTCTTTCGATCATACTCCGAGACATTTTTTCTTTTACGCTGGCGCCGTTGTACATTGCTCGCGGAGTCTGATGTTTGTGATCTGATGTTCTGAGCAGGTGTTTGTGAGAGCGAACTAGTAGGCGTAGCAGGGGTGGATGAACCTCCGTCTGGACTGGCCAGGATACTGGGCGAGTTCTCGGCCTCCTGTGAAAGAACAATGGAAATAGTACACTTATAACGACACATCTTCAAAACATAGTAGTATATATTTTTTTCTTTTTCAGTTGCCTGAGAATGAAAGCGACTGGATGAATATTGCTACAGATTTTAAAAAATACTGGCAAGTAGAAAACTGCGTGGGGGCTCTTGATGGAAAGCATATTGCCATCCTTCAACCTCCTGGAAGTGGTTCGTATTTCTTCAATTACAAAGGTTTCTTCAGCGTTGTATTATTGGCTGTGGTAAACGCAAACTATGAATTTATGTACGTAAATTGTGGAGTGAATGGACGGGTGTCTGACGGGGGAGTTCTCTTTGAAACCGATTTTGGGCAACAGTTGGAAAACGGCCAGTTGAATTTGCCATCACCAACGACCTTTCCAAACAACAGAGATGTATGTTTACCTTTTGTTTTTTTGGGAGATGAAGCTTTCCCCTTAAAAGAAAACCTAATGAAGCCATACACTAATAAGGGAATCACCCACGATGAAAGGATTTTCAACTATCGTATTTGCCGTGGAAGAAGAGTTGTTGAAAATGCCTTCGGCATTTTAGCAAATAGGTTCCAAGTATTGCAAACAACAATCAGGACGAGCTTGGAAACCACTGAAGTTATTATTTTAGCTTGCTGCGCACTCCACAATTATTTACGAAGGAAAAGCTCAACTTATTTGACGCCTAGTTCGGTAGACTGGGAAAACACGGAAACTGCAGTTCTCACTGAAGGCGAATGGAGGAAGAATGTTCGCCAACTTTTAGGCATGAAGCAACGCAATCGGTCCGGGAAAGAAACATCACTGGCTGAACCAATCCGAAAATACTACAGGGACTTCTACAACAACGAGGGACAAGTAGAGTTTCAAGAGCGCATGATAAATCGCCGCTAATGTTATACATTCTAAAATAAACAACAGATGGGCGTAATGTATATGTTGTAGCCAAGGGTAACCCAATGCATTACCTCTTTAATGGTCCACTGTAAATAATTGAAATGGAAAATAATGACGATGTGCTTTGCTTTTAATATGTGTTTAACTATAAATATATGCACATTTTACTACAGTTGGTTGTACTTTCTTGGTAAGTATATGTTTCAGTTTTTGTTTGTAAAATTATTTGAGTCAAATCTGACATTGTCAATAAAATAATAAAGTAGTTCAAATGTTACTTTATGAATTTAATTGCCCTACACTACAACTTAAACTAAACTAAACTACAACTTACGTTTTCGTCCGTCATCTCAGTGTTATCTTCTGAATCTTCGGGCGGGGCAACTATCTTTTGCAGCGAAGATAAACCTTTCCTCGCCGTTTCCACATCTGTTGTAAACATAAGTAACTCGAAATACCACAATGATGGTTCATACACTTCGTCAAGTCCCTTCCCTGTGCTTTTCGAGGCATTTAATTTTTTTAGTTCTCGTCGAAACGACGCACGCAAAGAGTCAATTTTCGCTTTGACGAACTTCTCATCAGCTTTAACAAATACTTCCTTACATTTATCTATTAACACATTCACTGCGGATGACAAAATTACTGGTGGCAGAAAATGCGGGATTTTTTTTTTTTTTTACTTACCCAAAATGGAGTCAGGATAGCCGAAAGGGTTGTCCAAGGTATCCCGGAAGCTTCGTTGGCCGGAACGGTTGACGTCATGTCCGTGCCGAGTTTGCTCGTCATCCGCACCGGGTGCCGGTCACCGTGTTGTATGTGCTCGCTGCGCACTAGGTTTCGGCACAAACACTCGCGAATTACACGTATATAGTACATGAATGACACGTAGATAGTACATCAATTACACGTATATATTACATACTAGTTTGAAAAATATACAACATCAAAAACAGTTAACACTCCCCCCTCTCAGAGTAAAAATTAGAAAAAAACTATATACATCCCCACCCACCGCCAAAGTCTAAAAACTACTTATTTGCCCTCGTGATACTTATCAAAGCAACCGAGTTCACACAGAGCTGGTTCGTCAGGGCACACTGCACAATAGTATACTGTTTCCTTACGCTTGCCTTCTTGGTAGCAAACGCGGCACCTCCGGGTAACTGACTTGCCGTTTCCTTTGCGCTTCATTGATTTGGAGAGACGATGCATGCTGTTGCGAGTCGGTGTGATGAGCAGTGGGGCTTCCTTTGGAGGGAGCAGGTCTTCAAGTACACGAACTCGGAAGTCATACAGGGACAGCCTATCTGAGTTGTACATGTTGTACAGATAAAAAGAATTTACAACAACAACCTGGAGAAAGTGCACAAAAATTTTCTTGTGCCATCGCAGGGTCTTGCGCTCACAGGGGTAATACGATACCATTTGGTCCAAGCGGTCAGTCCCCTTCATGTAAGAGTTGTAGTACATGATTGGTTTTGGCAGCGTTCGTTTTTGGTTTCTCCGGTTGGTGGTTTGGACCATCTCGTTGTCATATTGTGTGGAGATGTAGGTCACCGTCCGCTTATCCCTCCATTTTCCAATCATGACACTTTGGGCATAGTTTGCTATCGTTTCACCTTTGCCCAATGCCTTTGCCTTCACCGCTGGAGGTGTATGGAGTCTGTCGATGCGTAGGGTGCCGGTAGTGTAGGTTGAATGACGTAAAAGTTTGGATGATAAGACAAAACTATTATAAAAATTATCCATGAACAGGGAATGGCCTTTCCCCAGGAAGTCCCTCATCAGCTTCATGACGACTTTGACGGTATGACCTTTGCCACTACAAGAGTCATGACTCCCCGTGTAAACATGGAAGCGCAGCATGAGTCCCTCGGGTTCATTCAGGGAATAAATTTTGATCCCATATTTGTGGCGCTTGCCCTTTACGTACTGGCGGAAGACCAGTCTGCCACGCCACAGTACTATCTCTTCGTCGATTGTCAGTTCACGGTCGGGATAATAGATCTGTCGCATCTTATTGTTGAAATATTCAACAATATTTTGAATTTTAAAAGACCGGTTGTTAGCAGGTTCAGGGTGATCAGGGGTATCAACTCTTGAATAATGCAGACATCTCAAAATGCCAAGAAATCGATCTCGAGACATGTACTCCTTGAACATAGGAAAGTTCAACAACCGATGAGTTTTCCAATAATCGTTCAATCGATTCAATCTGACGTTGCCAGTCAACAGTAGAAGGCCTAAGAATGTTCTTAGTTCGGCCAACACTAAGTCCTTCCATTTGGTTATGCGAGACGCGGGAGTAGTGGTGGGGCCACAAAATAGTTCCAGGGCATACAAGTTGGTTTGTCTAATAATATTCTCTAAAAACACGGTGTCAAGAAGGAGATTGAACCAGTCAATTGGTTTATTGTCACCTGGAATGGGAACGAGCAAGCCAGGTTGACCAGTAAACGGCAGGTCACGTAAACCAGCCATGTCGCTGGCCGTGTCAGCCCACTGGGGGTGGGGGATGCCGCCTTCACCGTCGCTAGAACTGTTCGAACTCGACTCATTGTCTTCATCAGATGAAAAATTATCGTCAATAACATTATCGTCTTCCTCCATTATGAGTACATACACTTACACAGTCAACAGACACTATAATCCACTCACACAATATCGCAAAGCATACACAACAAACGAAAATGGCGAACCGGGGACGAATCACACCAACTGACTCACCGAAACTGGCACACCTCGCTATGAGTGTTACAGCCTTCCCAGGCAACTGCTCAGCTCACACTGGGGCAATATGAAAGCAGCTGCTGTATGACGAGTTCGCTCGTCCACCGCCAGGCGCGCCAGGTTCGCATGACGAGCATGCTCGTCACCCGCAGTGAATGTGTTAACACGTCAAAACTTTCCTTTCGTAAATGTTTGTTACAATAATTTGGACTTTTCACGTCCCACAAACACCGCTGTTCCCTATACAGTTCTATAAATTCAGTCCAAAATGGTTTGTTATCGCTGAACGACATATTGTCAACTAGACAAATAAAAAATCACCAATACTGCACTATAACCGCACAAGCTACACTTCGCCACCACTTCCTCAACAAGAACAATAGCCTACAGCACACTGACCTCTTTCTCCCGCCCTCCGACGCTCCGACTGACAAACATCAGTGTTGCCAACCGAAATAACAACAATTCCCACCAACAATTCCCACTGACCACATGACACCGAGACTTCCAGCTGAGGGTGACCGGCGAGCATGCTCGCGAACATGTTGGTCGTCACCACAGACGGCCGAGCATGTTGGGCTCGGCGCTCGGCTCGCCTGTTCCGACGAGCCGAGCGCCGAGCCCAACATGCTCGCCGGTTGGAATGCTCGTCGACCCCACACACGGGCGAGCATGTTCGCCGCCAACACCGTCACGAGCATGCTCGTCAGTCTGTGGGGGGCTTAAAGCCCCCCACACACCTTCGAACATTTCACCCAACCTGACCTGGCGTCGTACCCAACGCCCAACCTGTCAAGTTAGACGTTTACCCCCACACTGTCGAACGTGCGATCGAGCAGGTTGGGTGTCTTGTCAGTTGTATTATGGATTTCGAGACAAGTGTAGCTGTTTGTGCTGGCGCTTTTTGTCTGAAACGACAAAAGAAGAAAAAAGATCGACGCTTGTGGTCTAAAAAATGGTTTTTGGACCGGAGTAAGTTTAGCCATATGTCGCTTCTTGCTGAACTTGCCATTAGTGAGCCTCAAGACTTCAAAAATTATCTAAGGATGAGCGAGGAAAGCTTTGAATATCTATTCGGAAGACTGTGTGAGCACATAGAAAAAGAAGATAGCCTTTTGAGAACCTCAATTCCTGCAAAAGAACGTCTTGCAGCCACTCTCCAGTTTCTAGCCAGTGGTAGGAGCTACGAGAATCTGAAGTTTAGTTGTGCAATATCTCCGCAAGCACTAGGAAAAATCATACCAGAAACTTGTGCAGCTATTTTTGATGTTCTAAAGGAAGATTTCTTAAAGGTAAGTACAAATATTTGTTAATTAGTTTTAACTCACTCTTTTCTTCTTACATTATTATAATCCATAATTTACACAATTGTTTTTTGAGCGCAAAATTGGTTATTGTCGCGCGAGAATAAAGCAGGAGGGTACGAAATGAGTATAACCATCTTCCGAGAGCGACAATAACCTATTTTGCTTCAAATTTATCCTATTACTTATTTTTTAGGTCTAAAAAAACACACATAATTTCAGAAAAAAAATTTATTTTCAAATCTATCTTTTATAAACTTTTCAAAAACATCAAATTTAAAGTCATCAAATAACAAAAAAAAAAGCTGTAACAGAAGATGCTGTTGTCAATGTAATAGCCTATTATAAAACAAAACGAACAAACAAAGATGAAAAAGCAACTTATTATACATTGTCCTCGCTGACACCGGGTAGATTCAAATACTGTTTGAGTTCATTCCGAACTTCTTGTTGAGCAGTTTTTTCTTGAATCGCTAGTGCTTGACCTGCGGTAGGTTTAGTTGCTGCCGTTTGACTTTGAGCAGGTTCTGGTAAAGAAAAATTCTTAGGACAACGTACAGTTTGAGGTGAAATATCTATTTTTTGTTGCTGTACATGTTTTTGCTGTACTTGTTGTTGTAGATGTTGTCGTTGTACCTGATGTTGAGTAGGGTTGATTTGGCTTTGCACATAATATGGGTCAAAACTGAATGTCTGATGTTGATAATTTTGATCTTGTAAGAAATATTCAGCGTCAGCCGGCCTATACGGATATGGATTGTTGTTTTGATTAGTGTCCATAAAATGGTTAAGTGATGGTATATTCCGTTGGGTTGGCTGTTGTTCTGTCAATATGGCCGCAGATGCTTTCAAACTGCCTAACTTACCGTGGAACAAAACATCAGATATAAGCTTTTCTGCAATTACTTGTTGTTGACGGTCCATATCTTCCAGTTGGAAGCCCACGTTGTTTCCAAAAGCCCGGAACTTATTCTGATTACATAGGACAGACGTAGCTGTATCCAAAAATCGTTCTTGTTTCTTTTCAAAATCAGATATCTTTTTTCGGTTTGTTCGAGTAGTTGATCCTGGGTTAGACCTACTTGATACTGATGGGCGACTTACTGGTGTACTTGATGGTGATGGGCGTATATCAGCGTGTATCCCTGTAGATGCGTCATCTTGAGCCTGTAAAAAACACAAAAACTGGGTTTAAAACAGTTATATATAACAGCACGTCAATCAATATTACCTCAATATAACATTGTTAATTTTAATATATTATAATTTTAACTTTTATGTTTACTTTTTGCAGTTTCCTTGCAATGAATCGGACTGGATGAACATAGCTGTGGACTTCAAAAAGTACTGGCAAGTTGAAAACTGTGTCGGCGCTATAGACGGAAAACACATAGCGATTCGTCAACCTCCGAAAAGTGGGTCATACTACTACAACTACAAAGGGTTCCACAGCATTGTTCTTTTTGCTGTGGTCAATGCTAATTATGAATTCATCTATGTAAATTGTGGTACTAATGGAAGAGTATCCGATGGTGGCGTACTTATGGAAACTGATTTTGGAGAGTTGCTGGAAAATAAGGAATTGCACTTGCCGTCACCAACAAGCTTCGATGACAGGAGAGACGTTTGCCTCCCTTTTACATTCCTTGGAGATGAAGCTTTTCCTCTGAAGGAAAATCTTATGAAGCCCTATCCAAACAAAGGAATCACCCACGACGAAAAGATTTTCAACTATCGGATGTGCCGTGCTAGGAGAGTGGTGGAGAATGCGTTTGGCATCTTAGCGACTCGATTTAGAGTCCTTCTTTCGACAATGAATGTTAGTGTAGAGAGGGCAGAAATCATTGTTTTGGCGTGTTGTACTTTACATAATTTTCTACGCCAGAAAAGTCCAACCTACCTAACTCAAAGTAGTGTGGATTGGGAGGACACTTCAGCAGGCCAGTTAAATGAGGGTGAGTGGAGGCAGAACACGCAAGAACTTCTTGGGTTTAAAAGAATGAGGCGGGATGGCAGAGAACAATCAATTGCCAATGCAGTTCGAGGTTGGTATAAAAGTTTCTATAACAACGAAGGAAGTGTTGATTTCCAAGAAAAAATGATTAATAAGCGTTGACAGTTCGGTATTGAGTGTAAACAAGTGCGATGATATAGTTAACAACAACAAAAATTATAAAATATGTTGATTTTGCTATGTAGTCCTATCTTTTTCAATTTGATAACTAAATATTGGTGAACTTTGTACATTTTTTCTAATTCGTTTAGATACCATAACTGTGTCTTATTTATATTTTAATTCGCTAACTTTGGAAAAAAGCAATGTTGTAGTTTATTTAATTATATTGAACTTAGAAAAAAACTAAAGTGTATTTGTTTTCCCTTTAACGTATGCCTAAATAATACTGTATTGCAATTATATATTGCAATTTTGATTAATATATTCATTCTTGAAATTTAACTTTTATTATGTAAACTTATTAGATAAAAAATTAACTTATATTACCCTTCAAACATGTGCCAAAGAGCTTTTTGTCACCCACGATATTTTTAATATTGAGGTATGTTACTCTGAAGACAGTTCTAAGTAAAAATAAATAGGAAGGTAGATAGAAGTAAAACCAAAACAGATGAAATTCCTAGGAAATATACGCGTTTATTCATCACCATGAGCAATGCTCAAGGCTACACCTCTGTGGGGTTAAGTTAAATGACTGAATATCTATAAATGTTAGAAAACTTGCACAACATTAACACGCAAAGGATATGAGTTTTATCCTAATTATTTATTATTATTTATTTATCATAATTATTATTAAATAGTTTTTATCTTGGGGGCAAAATTATAGTCTATTGCAACGTACTACGAAATTAAGGAATAAAGTTGAATTTTTCAAACATCATTGACATAATGTTATACTGTTTATATATATAAATTAGTTTTGTGCTGTTTTTAACTTTAATATAATTTATTGTAATCTAACTTAACCGTACGAGGTGTTGTCCAAATAATGACCTAGCGCTCAATCCTAAGTAAAAATAAGGAAAGTAATAAACAGTAAATTGGTAACAATTAAACTGACACTTACTTTGGTTATTTCGTCCTGCGTTTCCGCTTCCACGTCGTCCACTCCTTCTTCATCTTCTTCAAGGGACGCAATACTTCTGGATCTTTTGCCGATCGAAGATACACCTTTCCTGACTACCTCTTGGTCTGTTATGAAAAGCAGTAAATCAAAATACCAAAGAGATGGTTCATACACATCATCCTGACCACTTCCGGTAATCTTTGATTTTTCAACCTTTTTCAGCTCTCTTCGGAACGATGCCCTCAAGGTTTCGATTTTGGATTTGACAAATTTCTCGTCGCAATCCGGATTAACTTCCTTGCATTTTTCAACGAGAACGGAATATCCTTCTTTTCTGATATTTTTGTTGGAATAATTTTTACTTTTTATGTCCCATAAAGCTCGTTGCTCCCTATAAAGTTCAATAAACTCACACCAAAATGGTTTATTATCGTTAAACGACATTATGAAACTGGCCTCGCTCCGAAAAAACAAATAACAAATCTAGTACTACGCCACTGCACTAGGGAAACTGAGGTCTAGCCAGTCGAGCCGCTCGACAGTTCCCCCACACACAGCCCAACATGACAGGCGCGCGGTTGGAGTTGGGTGGTGCTGTCGTACCCAGCATCCAACCCAACAAAACCATCGCGCATGTTGGGTTGGAGCCCACACACTCTCGAATATGTTCGACAAGACGTTGGGTTCCCAACTGCTCGACCAACATGTTCGATAGTGTGTGGGGGGCTTAAGACTATATAAACAGGAAAATAAAGGGCCTTTTGAAGTAATTGTCCAGGACAAGAACAAAAGTAAATTAAATCCTTTCCAAGTAGGGAAGATAGTAAAAACCCACCACAAAGACATTGACTACGTAAAAAAATCTGGGCGTAACATTTCAGTTTTTTGCAAAACATTTCAATCCGCTAATAACTTGATACAATCACAACAGCTCACTCAATTTAATGTATTTGTCCCTTCCATTAGGGTATATACCTATGGTGTAGTTAACATTGAACCGGATATCAGTGAAACTGAGATCCTTACTGAATCTGAATGTATTACTACAATTCTTGAAGGTATACGCATCAAACGACGCGTCAATCAAGAGCTTCAGACTACTCACTTTGTCAAGATCACCTTTGATTCTGATATCCTGCCAGAGTATATTACACTTAACTACGTTAGAGTAAAAGTAGAACCTTACATAATTCCTGTCAAGCAATGCTACCGGTGTTTTGCCTATGGTCATGTAGCTAATTCCCCTTGTCGCAATAACAGACTCTGTAGAGACTGTGGTGAACAATACCACTCCACAAGCTGTGAACTTCCGCGCAAGTGTGTCCATTGTTTTGGCTCACACAGTAGTAATTCAAAGGTATGCCCTGAATACACAAGACAAAAACATATCAAGGAAAGAATTAGCCTAATGAAAGAGGACTACTTTACAGCTAGCCTCTTTTACCCTATAACATATAAGAGAATTAAGGGCACACTAAGAAGACCCCAAACATTTGCTGAAGCAGCTAGATCTTTCGACTCGACCAATCTAACAGAGTACCCAGATTTACCTGAAACCGCACTACGTAGTAACCTGACTCCCCTATCTAATAGATTTTCTCCACTTAGCTCAGTCACTGAACCGTCTTCCATAACTAGCCCACAAACTTCCTCAACTTACAGAAAACCCAGTTCACATAGTTACACCAAACATATTAAAACAGTTCAACCTACCCAAACTGGTACAAGGCCTAATCGATCGACTATACACCAGTCAGAAACTAGGACAATTAACCCAGAGCCTAAACATAACCCACCAGTAGTAACACAAGCTGACAGGGAACATTATAAAACACTCTTAAATGCTACAGTAAATGAAATAAGAAACAAACAAAATATACCAATGTCACATCCAAAAAACAAATGGATGACTTTCTTGTAACATTCATATGCGCTGATTCTAATAGTAAAAACATTAGCATCCAAAATAAGGGTAATATGACTTCCGGTACAAACAGTAATAATATAATACCTAATAAAAAACAAAATGTCACCTAAGCTAAATATTTTCTAGTGGAATTGTAGATCTTTAAGGCCCAAATGGTCAGAGATAACACATTATTTTAGTAAAAATAATATAAGTATAGGTATAATCCAAGAAACATGGCTTCATGATAATATCAAACTAACAGATAATAACTATGATATTATTAAGGTGGATAGATATGGTGGCTATGGTGGAGTGGCCATCATAATACACAAAACATTATCCTTTGAATATATAGCAGATTTTAACAATAATTATATGCAATACATGGCTATTAAAATTAAAAGTTACAATAAATCAATTTATATACATAACATTTACTGCACAGATGGTAAAGTTAACTCCAATTTCTGGAACAGCAAACTATTTTGTAATGATGAGGGATATGCATTAATATGTGGTGATATGAATGCACACCACCCATACTGGTTTTGCCAAGAGGCAAACTGTCGCGGAAATGATATTTTTAAAGCGTAATCACACTCCAAATATATTTTGTTGAATAATAATTCATATACAACTACTCCAAATATATATCGCAGACAATCTGTGATTGATTTAACATTTTCCACACCAAACCTTTATGCGCACCTTTTAAGGGGAGCACTTCGTAAAAAATCTCAAAAATTACAAATTTTTTTTTTTTTTTTTTTATTAAAGTTTGGAATTTCCCGATAACAATGGTGGTATTAAATTTTTTTTATGATGACTAGAAGTGTCCGAAATATTTTTTTTTAAATAGGCCTGCAGGCAGTTTCGGGCCTGTAGCAGTCACACTTTGAATGGTGCTGTTATAGTACTACTTCGTTGCAGTCATGTTCATGATTTGGTTGGCAGTGACAGTTTGTTATGTCAACAACTTACACTAACCAACAAAACATCTGTTTTATAACCATTGCTTATAACCTAGGTAGCATACATGTTTTGGTTACTGACATTTCTGTTTTAGAGAGTGAAAATTACGTAAATGATTATGGTTTTTTGTGAGTTTAGTGGAGAGTTCTGAGTATTTTTTGTTATAAGTGTAGTGAATTTTATAATGCCACGTTCAAAGCCTGCTTTCAAGAAACGCGTTTTCAAAGGAAATCAACATAACCCTCCAACTAGTCCTAGGCCTAGTTTCTCAGGATCAAGTAACAATCGAGGTACCAATACTCCAAATGTGGATAGGCCAAGACCTCAAAGTGCATCTTCTAAGAAGGTCAGTCCTTTTTTGAAACAGTACCAATTGAATGAAAATGATGAGTCTGAAAACTGTATAGTTAATATAGGATTGTTGAATGAGGCTCTTAGTAACGTTTCAGTGTGTAAAAATTGCCATGGCCAACTTGTTTACAAAGTAAAACACATTGTAGGCCTAGCATCAAAAATTATAGTCAGCTGTTCTGATTGTGAAAACACTATTACTGTGACAAACTCTGAATTAGTCAGGCCTAACACTAATCAGAATGAAGCAAAGTCTGATAGGCCTAACACATTTTATGACCTAAATCTTCGTTTGGTTTATGCTATGCGTAACATAGGCAAAGGTAGAGTGGCTGCGGAGAAAATTTGCGCTTTTATGAATCTTACACCTCCGCCTTTGAGATATCATGAACATGAGCATTACTTGGGTTCAATTGCTGAGTTAGTGTGTAAGAAGTCAATGCAAAGTGCTGTGCAAGAAGCTGTATCGGATAATGATGGTTGCAGAGACCTCGCTATAGCTGCTGATGGCTCATGGCAGAAGCGGGGTCACCTTTCACTAAATGGAGTGGTATCAGTGACATCTTTATCAACCGGTAAGGTCCTAGACATCGAGATTTTATCTAAATATTGCAGATGCACTAATAGACTAAACAACACGCATGGTGATGGCTGTATCGCAAACTTTGAAGGTTCTAGTGGAGCCATGGAAGTTGCTGGAGCAGTCGCAATTTTTCAGCGCTCGCAGGCATTGTATGAGGCTCGTTACCTTGAATACCTTGGTGATGGAGACAGCAAGGCGTACTCCAGTGTATGCGAAGCCAAGCCCTATGGTGATACTGCCATAACAAAGATAGAATGCATAGGCCATGTCCAGAAACGGATGGGATCGAGATTAAAAAATCTAAAAGCTAAGACTAAAACACTCCCTGACGGCTCACGACTTGGCGGCAAGAACAAGCTAACAGATTCTGCCATTATTCAGCTCCAAAAATACTACGGATTGGCAATTAGACGCAACACAAACTCTGTTGAAGACATGAAAAAAGCCATTTGGGCAGAGTTTTTCCATGTGATGTCTTCTAATGAAAGGCCTCAACATGGACTATGTCCAGATGATGAAGAAACCTGGTGTAAGTACCGCAAAGCCGTAAAATCCAATGAAAACTATGATCATGGCAGCCATTTTCACTTGCCTGAAAACCTAATGACATTTATTAAACCTATTTTTCAAGATCTAGCCAATCCAACTCTACTGGGCAAATGTACTAAGGGAAAAACTCAAAATCCCAATGAGTCCCTCAACAATGTCATTTGGACCTACATACCTAAAAGAACATTTGTGGAGATTAAAACTTTGAAATTTGGCATATATGAAGCTGTTACAGCTTTTAATGATGGCTACATTGGCAAATGCAAAGTATTTCAAGAAATAGGAGTGTCACCAGGGCAGCATTTTATTACAGCAATGAAAAAGCTTGACCGGCGGCGAATTTGGAAGGCAGAGAAAGCTCAAGAAGATATAGAGAAAAAAATTAGACAGAAGAAAAACTTACTAAAAAGAAGTCTGGAGGATGAATATGAGGAGCAGGAAGGAGATCAGCCAGCCTATGCACCTGGAATGTACTGAAAAAGGTAATAAAGCAGTATTTTTTCCGTTTTTTGTGTTTTTCCGAAAGTTGCGGTTTTCAATACAAAAGTACATGTTTCTCAAAAACTACAAATGGTAGGAATATGAAATTTTTTTTGTATGTTTGTAGCACTGTTTTACATATGTGGAACCACTAAAAACATCACATTTCACTGAGTTCAATATTTATATACATACATATACACATATTTATATAGGTTTTTGACAAGCGTTAAAACAAAAATATATAACTTTTAGGGTATATGCCAAAAAATTTTTTTTTTTTGGTTCCACGTGTTCCCCTAGAAGCCCTCTTTAAATGAAAAAAAGAATTATGAAGATACCTCAAGTAGTTCTTGAGATAAGTGTACCTATGTTAACATTACGAAGATAGGGCGAAGTGCTCCCCTTAAACTGGAATATTTCAAATGATCCTATGGGCAGTGACCACTACCCAATTCTTATGCAGTTCGAATTCCTTCATACAACTCACATGATAAATATTAATCCAGGTCTTAATATGAAAAAAGCAAATTGGGAGATTCATACCAAAACTGTTGAACATAATTTAGAAAAATTAGATAACATACCTATAGAAATACAATATGATTTCTTGGTAAAAATAATATCAATGGGAAACAGCCATCCCAAAAACCAAACTTCAGTCAGGCAGGGCTGGGTTCCAGCCAAAACCCTGGTGGACGGAACAATGTTCTAAAGCAGTAGCTCATAGACGTTTAGCTTTTAAAGCTTTTAAATTAAATATGACCCCTACTAACTATCACATATATCAACAAGCGGCATATAGAGCCAAAGAAGTTATAAATTCTGCAAAAAAAGAAGGCTGGGAGAACTTATGTCAAAAAATAGGGGGCAAGGCCTCAACATCTTATGCATTGAACATTATTAAAAAGCTAAAAAACCCTTATAACACTGAAAATAAATTTAATATGTCCGATAACTATGACCCTACAAATAAATTCATGCAGCATATAATTCCTGATTATGTACCCCATTACACGGAATTGAAAGCACCAACAATATTGAATTATGCTACTATCACATATATCAACAAGCGGCATATAGAGCCAAAGAAGTTATAAATTCTGCAAAAAAAGAAGGTTGGGGGAACTTATGCCAAAAAATAGGGGGCAAGGCCTCAACATCTTATGCATGGAACATTATTAAAAGGCTAAAAAACCCTTATAACACTGAAAATAAATTTAATATGTCCGACAAATATGACCTTACAAATAAATTCATGCAGCATATAATTCCTGATTATGTACCACATTACACGGAATTGAAAGCACCAACAATATTGAATTAAGTTAAGCATGCTTTAGAAACTAATTTTAACATGACAGAACTTTATAAAGCCAAAAAATCAAGAAAATCAGATACATCCCCAGGCCTAGATGGCATAACATATTCAATGATTAAAAATTTCCACCTAAAGCCCTACATTTTTTACTAAATATCTACAATGGCATTTGGAACAACGTGATTAGAATGCCGGAAAGCTGGAAACAAATTAGAGTAGTAGCAATTTTAAGGGGAGCACTTCGCCCTATCTTCGTAATGTTAACATAGGTACACTTATCTTAAGAACTACTTGAGGTATCTTCATAATTCTTTTTTTCATTTAAAGAGGGCTTCTAGGGGAACACGTGGAACCAAAAAAAAAATTTTTTTTGGCATATACCCTAAAAGTTATATATTTTTGTTTTAACGCTTGTCAAAAACCTATATAAATATGTGTATATGTATGTACATAAATATTGAACTCAGTGAAATGTGATGTTTTTAGTGGTTCCACATATGTAAAACAGTGCTACAAACATACAAAAAAAATTTCATATTCCTACCATTTGTAGTTTTTGAGAAAAATGTACTTTTGTATTGAAAACCGCAACTTTCGGAAAAACACAAAAAACGGAAAAAATACTGCTTTATTACCTTTTTCAGTACATTCCAGGTGCATAGGCTGGCTGATCTCCTTCCTGCTCCTCATATTCATCCTCCAGACTTCTTTTTAGTAAGTTTTTCTTCTGTCTAATTTTTTTCTCTATATCTTCTTGAGCTTTCTCTGCCTTCCAAATTCGCCGCCGGTCAAGCTTTTTCATTGCTGTAATAAAATGCTGCCCTGGTGACACTCCTATTTCTTGAA
This sequence comes from Homalodisca vitripennis, assembly GCF_021130785.1. Lineage (NCBI taxonomy): Eukaryota > Metazoa > Arthropoda > Insecta > Hemiptera > Cicadellidae > Homalodisca > Homalodisca vitripennis. The sequence goes on along the minus strand of NW_025776583.1, from coordinate 215,692 downwards.
ATACTTTGCATTTGCCAATGTAGCCATCATTAAAAGCTGTAACAGCTTCATATATGCCAAATTTCAAAGTTTTAATCTCCACAAATGTTCTTTTAGGTATGTAGGTCCAAATGACATTGTTGAGGGACTCATTGGGATTTTGAGTTTTTCCCTTAGTACATTTGCCCAGTAGAGTTGGATTGGCTAGATCTTGAAAAATAGGTTTAATAAATGTCATTAGGTTTTCAGGCAAGTGAAAATGGCTGCCATGATCATAGTTTTCATTGGATTTTACGGCTTTGCGGTACTTACACCTACATCCTGAGAAACTAGGCCTAGGACTAGTTGGAGGGTTATGTTGATTTCCTTTGAAAACGCGTTTCTTGAAAGCAGGCTTTGAACGTGGCATTATAAAATTCACTACACTTATAACAAAAAATACTCAGAACTCTCCACTAAACTCACAAAAAACCATAATCATTTACGTAATTTTCACTCTCTAAAACAGAAATGTCAGTAACCAAAACATGTATGCTACCTAGGTTATAAGCAATGGTTATAAAACAGATGTTTTGTTGGTTAGTGTAAGTTGTTGACATAACAAACTGTCACTGCCAACCAAATCATGAACATGACTGCAACGAAGTAGTACTATAACAGCACCATTCAAAGTGTGACTGCTACAGGCCCGAAACTGCCTGCAGGCCTATTTAAAAAAAAATATTTCGGACACTTCTAGTCATCATAAAAAAAATTTAATACCACCATTGTTATCGGGAAATTCCAAACTTTAATAAAAAAAAAAAAAAAAAAAAATTTGTAATTTTTGAGATTTTTTACGAAGTGCTCCCCTTAAAACCGGGGAAGGATAAGGAAAAAGAGGACTCATACAGACCTATATCTTTGATATCATGTTTTATTAAGATAATGAACATAATGGTTAAAAATAGACTGACATGGCTTGTTGATAGTCTTAAAATCATCCCTAAAACCCAATATGCATTTAGGAATAAATTGGGTTGTGCCGATTACATGATTAAACTAATATCTAATTTACAAACTTCTCTGACATACAATGAAACTACTATTGTAACATCTTTAGACATTACTAGTGCATATGATAATGTTTATCTGCCTACATTATGGACTAAAATATCAAAGGCATACCAGCTAAGTTTATTATGCATTGTCACAAATGGCTCATTGATAGGTAACTTACTATCGTATTTCCTCACCACCAAATAATTAGAAGCTCATGTAAAGGAATACCGCAAGGCAGTGTAATGAGTTCTTTACTTTTTGCCATATATATAGCTGATATTAATCAATGTCTGCCCAGACAAGTACAATCATTACAATATGCGGATGATGTTGCACTTTATATATCCAGCAAGGACTGTGTCGAAATACAACCTACCATGCAAGATTCACTGGATAATTTAAGTAAGGAACTTCAAAAGTTAAATCTGGAAGTTAATCCCAGTAAAAGTATAGTTACAATATTTACACGGAAAAGATCTTTAAACTTCGGAATAAATTTTTACGTAAACAGACAAATGATCACAATAGCCGATAAGGTAAAAATTCTAGGTGTTACCTTAGATAATAAAGTATCATTTAAACCGCACATTGAACAATTGCATACAGAATGTCTGAAAGATATTAATATTTTAAAGATGTTAGCATGTAACAGAAATGGAGCAAATCCCCACTTCATACTTGCGATATACAAAGGCCTAATTAGAGCTAAGCTTGACTATTGTTCTTTTTTATATAGCCATGCCCCAAGGAACATACTCAATAAACTAGAAGTAGTACAAAACCAAGCTCTAAGAATAGCCACAGGAGCTTTTAGGACCTCTCCAGTTATAGGACTCCAAGCGGAATGTGCGGTAATTCCCTTTAACATAAGAAGAATAACACAGAGAGAATTGTTTATAAAATTATGACTCACCCCAACTATCCAGGATATGAAAACTTAAGTTATCTCCATATGATAATAGATAATCACCCTTACTGGAGAAAAAAGAAAAAACCATTGTACATTTCAACAATTAACACAGCACAGCACATCAACCCAATTGAAAACCACTATGTCAAATTTACAGCTGTACATGAATTAATACTACCCTTAGAGCTAATTAACTTTAATGTAAACTGCAATATTCTAGTAAATAATAAAAAAGTAGATAAAAACGTTAATAATGTCTTATTACAAAATGAATCGCAAGAAATGATTATCACAACCTACAAAGAAAAATTTATTATTTATACAGATGGGTCTAAAACAGATAATGGCACAGGAGCAGCGATTTATATTCCATGTACTGAGACCAGACTAAATTTTAAACTTAACAATATTACTTCAAGCTACACAGCTGAAGTATACGCTATCTATAAAGCTGTACAGCACACCCAACATTGAAGAACACTGAGGTAGTTATATGCTCTGACTGCCAATCCGTTATCAAAGCTATTGAAAATACAAAGTTTGGCATGGTAAAAGATAATGACATAATATTAAACATAATTTTAAAGAAATACTAGACAATAACACGAATACGTACATTATACAATGGGTCCCAGGACATATGGGAATAAGAGATAATGAAGTTGTTGATAAATTAGCCAAGTCCTCAACCCACAATGTAAATAATGTTAGAGAATTTTACACAGCCATGGCAGATTTCAAATCGTATCAGAATACAAGGAATATAAGGACAATGACAAATAGTCTTAATACAAGTAACAAAGCACAATGGTACATAAGTGTCAAAAAAGCCTTTTCAAGGGAACCATGGTGGCAACAAACTATACTAGAAATGAAATTGTAAATATAGTTAGAATTAGGTTAGGCCATGCGAATGTAAACACCTGCTTACATAGAATTAAATGTTATTTCACTCCACTATGCCTAAATTGTACATTAGGTTCAGATGAAACGCTAGAACACATTTTAATAATATGTCCGAAATATTATTGTGAAAGAGAAAAGACCAAAACACTCAGTCAAAATATTTCTACAGGCTTAAGAGAAATTATGAGCATGGAGGATCACCAAATTTATATAGAAATAAATAAATTTTTATTTTCCATCAATAAAAGACTATAAAATTATATTATATTATATCTTTTTGTAAATAATATCTGTGATGTGTGTATATATGTGAATGGATGATGATTAGGTGTATGTATTATAACAATCAAAACTATGATGAACAAAGGGACAATAGTGTACATCGAGGTCTCATGGTTATTTAAACCAGACCGCCTTTTAGGCAAAGGAAATAGAAAAGAAAAAAGAAAATTACTGGGTTTACATAAAAACAAGGCATGGGAGTTCAAAATTGTCAAATCCAGGAGGTGGAAAAAAAGTTTTTTGTACCACCTAGTCGTTCTTCGAACGCATTCTAAGTGAACAATCTTCATGTCATGAGGTCAATAGCTCCCATGTTGACATTGTAGTCCAAAACACAATAAGGTTTTCTGATGTTCTTGGATCCCTCTTTCCTGTATTCTTGATTTCATGTGAATGCTCAGTTGATGACATATGTGTCCTCTTTTATCGGTCCACTTAGTTACTAAAATTGTGCCATCGTTGAAACATTCTACCTCACCCGTACAACTTTTTCTCAAATTTTGGCATTCCTAACCTTGTAGATTTAACTGTTCCACAAGCATAAGTTTTTCTACTGTGGAGGAAAGCAAATAGGTCTAGGCTAGTATACCAATTATCTAAAAATATGCAGTGCCCTTTGTCAAGATATTGATTTAGTAATATTGTTACTACAGCTCCTGATATACCTAAATCCTGTGTGTTGTTTATCTCAGTCTCCTTCCCAGTATAAACAATTAAATCTAGCACATAGCCGGTCTCACAGTCACACAAAAGGAACATCTTTATACCAAAACGATTTCGTTTTGACGGTAACTGTTTGAAGCCGAGTTGGCCTTTGAAAAGAAGGAGACTCTTTAATACAGATGTTTCTAAATGGCTCAAAGTTGTTTCGGAAAGATTCAGAAAATATATGGACAACTTCTTTTATTGTTGAAAGTTTACCGTTTTGAGCAGGAACGTTGTTATCTCTGGGAAATGAAGCAAGCTCATAATGTTGAGATACCGATCTCGGCTAATCATATCTTTCTTTTTGTGAAGGGGGTCATTGGACGAGTACAGTTCTAAATGAACTTTTATTGTGTACCATTAGTATAGTAGTTCCCAAAAAACAAAGAGTTCATTTTTTGTCAAAGGTTTCCAACGATTTATTCGCGATTTGTCAGTAGGCGTCTTAGTTGTTACTAAGTAGTCAAATTGTTTGTTTGTTTTACGAACAATTGAGGGGTGTAGATGCAAAACTCACATTCTCCACTTTTTGAAACTTTAGGCGCAATTCACACTGAACGAACGTTGGGCGGTGACGTGGCACGGACGAGGCAGTGATGTGGCGTGTGCAATGCACACTGGCAACCACAGACGCGCGACAGTCGTGAGAAAACTTGTCAGTAGAGTGGTTTTGTATGTAGTTAACTGTTGTATGTTATTACATATAATAAGTCTGGTGTATAATCAATAAAACAATAATAATAATAACAACAACAACAACAACAACAATAATAATAATAATAATAACAATAATAATCAATAAAACAATATAAACAATAAAACATGGAGAGCAGTGACGAAGATGATCAAGATATGTTAGATGTAGTGTTCGTAGCCAATTTACAGAAAAAGAGAAGATTTTGGGTTCATCTACTGTGGTTAAGTAAGAGAGATAGTGGTACATTTGTTGTGATGCGTGAGTTAAATTTATATCCACAACGCTTCCAAAACTTCTATAGGTCCCGTGAGTGTTTCTTCGTAGTTTTGGACCTTGTTAAGGACGACATTACAAAAAGAAGCACTAACTCTAAAGAACCTGTTAGTCCAGAAGAGAGACTACTGATAACTTTGAGGTAAGTTAAAGAGTAGGCTACAAATTATTGTTTAAGACATTTATTTAGAAACGAACTAGATCCAGAAATCTTGACAAACAAATATTCTTGTCTTAAAGGAAATTATACGTTAATACGTATAGTTATAAGTAACTTTATAAAAGAACCGCTACTAGAAGCAAACTATTTAGGCATCATATACAAGTAGTTCTTAATATTAAAATCTCCCTCCTCGTCTACCGTTTGGCCGAAGTCCATTGCAGCTTCATTGTTAGGAGCAAAGCGATCCACTGACGGTGATGTGTAGTTAAATGTACTTGCTGAGGATCTAGTTGATGCAGAAGCAACTGAAGAAATCTCCACGTTATTAAGTGTTTCATCTGCTAATTTCATTACTACAATTTTGAATTGTCTTTTTTGCCTAGCATCCATAGCTTTCATGTCTGGCAAAATACTATGCAAAAAAGCCAAGTCGGGGTCAGGTTCGGTAGAGGTTCTCTGCGATGTTTGGTTTAGTAACCGTTGTTTCGTCTCAAAATACTTGAATGCAGAACTCATCTGTTTACGTCAGATGAACTTGTAAATGGTGTTTTCCTCTTTCTGTACCCACTATCCTTTTTTTTTGTTCCGTGGTTAGAGTAGGCGGAATAGGAGCAGGTCTACTTCCTTTTGAAGTATCACCAGTAGTGGGGAGGTTGGCATCTTGGGCAGAATCTTGAGTGGCATCACGTTCCTCAACAGTACCGTCATCCAGCTGTTCGTCTTCACTGTTTTGTTGTTCTTCTTCTTGTGCTGTCTTGACTTCAGTAATATTACCTTTACTCTGCCGTGATTTAAGGAAGTTATCAAAAAAATTGAGGTGCTCAACCAAATAGTACTGTTTAATTTTTTTTTTAGTGGCAGATCCAGACGGTAGTTTTGCTTCTATATAAAATATTAACTAATGTTTAGGTTGTGAGTAACAGCTGATCATTTATTCAACACTTTTTATCGTCATATTTTCTTTGCAAAGGTTGGCAATATCAGCTGATCAACAATTAAGTTCATGAAGTAATATTTGAATAACCTTTATGGAGGTTTTTGTATTGTGGCGTGTGAAGATTGTAATTTGTGAGATCCTGTGATTATTTGGAAATATTTTATACAAGTGTATAAAATATTTTATTAAATATTTATTTTTAAAATATTTTATTAAATATTTATTTTTAAAATATTTTATTAAATATTTATTTTTAAAATATTTTATTAAATATTTTTATAAAAGTGTATGTAATTATCTTAGTAAATAATGGCAGATAATGTAAATGGTATGTATTCGTTTGAAGAGTATACGGACATGATACTGATTTACGGCAAAGGAATATCGTGATACTTTTCCACATCGAAGAACACCTGATCGCAAAACATTTGAAGCTGTGGAGAGACGACTTAGAGAAACTGGTAGCTTTAAACCGAAGCGAATAGATACTGGTCGTCAACGTAGCGCAAGGAACTATAATAATGAACAAGCAATAATAAATGCTGTAGAATTATCACCAACCACAAGCACCAGACGATTATCACGTCAGTTAAATATTTGCCAGTCAAGCGTATGGCGGACACTTCATGAAGCACAGTTGTACCCATTCCATATAACACGTGTTCAAGACTTATTACCGCAAGATCTTAATAAACAGAAGATGTTCTGCCGCTGGTTAAGAAGAAATTGTTTACGACATCAGTATTTTCTTCGGCGTATTCTCGTTACTGATGAATCCTGTTTTACTAGAAATGGAATTGTAAATTTGCGTAATACCCATACTTGGGCGTACGACAACCCACATGAAACTGCGACGAGGCATTTTCAACATACATTTTCAGTCAATGTATGGCTTGGTGTTCTGGGTGATAATTTGATTGGTCCATTTTTCCTCCCTAATCGACTTAATGGAGTAGCGTACTTAAATTTTTTAAGAACAAACCTGCCTACCCTCTTGGAAGATATTCCTGTTCAAAACAGAATAAATGCATGGTTTATGCACGACGGAGCACCTCCACATTTTTCTAATGATGTGAAAAACTATTTAAATGATACATACGGTAGACAATGGATTGGTCGAAATGGACCAGTAAAATGGCCACCACGTTCTCCTAACCTCACGCCAGCAGACTTCTTCTTATGGGGTTGGATGAAGTCAATTGGTTATTCAAAACGGATTAACACCATAGAGGAGTTACGTAATCGCATTACAGAGGCGGCAGAAACTATCAAGAATGCTCCAAACGTTATGAAACGCGCTAGAAAAGAATGGATTCGTCGTGCGAAAACGTGCATTGCTAACAACGGAGGACACTTTGAGCAACTATTATAGGTGATTATTACAGTTTTATAAAGGTAAATACATTTTATGTTAATGTTCAGTCTAGAATAAATGATCAGCTGTTACTCACAACCTAAACATTAGTTAATATTTTATGCAGATAAGAATATGCATTTTTGTGCGTCTGTTTTATTTTTAAATAAAGCTAAATTTCAATACCTATTATTAATTTTTTTCCTAAGCAATTCACATGAATCTTTTCAGAATTAAATTTTCTACAAATCTGTTTAAGAAAAAAATGACCTGTATTTAACATTTATGGAAGTAATCTTACGTTAAACACAAAAATGTGTTATTTCTTTGCACCAATTCTTGTGTTTTACGTAAGATATCTCTGAAAGTATTGCATTTACAGCTCTGGGAAGAATTTTAATAAATTTGTCAGATATAAAAACATAAAAAACAATCGTATTTGTATCTTTGTAACTACCTTTACCATTTTTATACGGCCTGACTTCACCAAGGGTTCTGAAATCCGGGCGAAATCTTTCGCTAGGCGTAACTCGCTAACGAAGCGTTTCCGGGCATATGGTTATATGAACTTTTTTACTTGTTTTTAGCTATAGAATAAGCTCTCGAGAGATTGCAGTTTAGTTTTGAATCACCCTGTATTTGTATCTGTTATTTTTCATATAACTACGATTGTTATTTTTTCAGGTACTTTGCAACTGGATGTTCATTCAAAGCACTGTCGTACTACTTCGTTAAAGGACACTCGACTATATCGATGGTGGTGCATCAAACTTCTAAGGCTATATGGAAAAACCTGCAACCTGTCTACATGCCAAAACCAACAGCCGAAAAATGGAAGCAAGTTTCAGATCGTATGTTATCACTGTGGAATATGCCTAATTGTATTGGCAGTATAGACGGTAAGCACATAAAAATACAATGCCCCCCACGATCTGGTTCCGCCTATTACAATTACAAAGGTTTCTTTTCCGTTGTTTTACTCGCAGTGTCAGATGCAGATGGCATGTTGCTGGCAATAAATGTTGGGGATTATGGACGGAACAGTGATGGCCGTGTAATGGCAAACAGTAGTTTTGGCAGGGCTTTTAAGAAAGGAAATCTAGATTTACCAGAGCCTAGTCCTATTGCAGGAGACAACCAACCAATTCCGTATTACTTTATAACTGATGAGGCATTCCCAATGTCAAAAAACCTGCTCAAGTCTTATTCCAAGAAAGCATTGACTACTAACAGTCGCAGGATTTTTAACAGCAGATTGTCGAGATCGAGGAAACCTGTTGAATGCTCTTTCGGCATGCTGTCTTCCAAGTTTGGAGTACTTAATACACTAATACGATGTACCCCTGATAATGTGGATATTTTTGTACAAGCAATGTGTGTTTAGCATAACGCCATAAGGGAATGTGATGGTACATTCACAAAGCCACAGTACGAGAATGTGATTGACAGCGATTCCATCGTTCTGTTGCCACGACTGCCGCTAACAACAGGGAAACTTATGAGAGATTACCTAAGTACCTACTTTACAGAATGTGCCCCAATTCCACTTCAGGATAGGTACTGTGTGTAAAATTGTGTATGTGTACAGCGTAGTAAAAGGAAATACGTCATACACTGTAATACATTAAAAGTGCTAATAATCAAAGATTTCATAAATATAGTCTAAATATTTAATTGTGAATACTCCACTGACCTAGAAATACTTTTAACTTCTTGTAATAAAATTTAGAATTCCTTTTTATTATTGTCAATGACCCTACTCAATTGTAACTAAGTTAACTAAGAACAGTTATGTCTAGACAACACATTGCCAGGCAGCCTCGTGGTGTATAATGGCTTACAATAGTGCATTTTAATGCAACTATTTCCATTTGTTATTGTAACACTGAAGATAATTTGATTGTGTAGTAACCCTAGGCAGTACCTACTTAAAATAAGTATTACAATTTATTACCACAAAAAATAGTTTTCATTGTCTGTTTAGTAAATAGTTTGTAGATACCTTTTTGGTTATCCAAAGATTGAGCAATTTTCTGCCAGGCCTGATCCTGCGCACTTCTGTTGCAGTAATCTGAACGACTGTTGTCGTACAAACATGGATATTGTTCAACTTCCTCACAGAACTTTATGTTGAACTCGATGTCGTCTCGCATGGTAAAAAGGAACAGCACAACTAACTACAAATCACAATATTTTGCCTTCCGAACACAAGGGGCATGCCTCTTTCAATACGCCACGACAGTTAGTGAAGGGACGTGGCGGTGGCGGAAGGGTGGCCGCCCGTGCATCGTCGCCTGTCTGTGCATTGAGTCATTTGTTTACATAGGAGAGACGCCTAAGGGACATATGTCCCTGCCACGTCTCCGCCCGACGTCTGTTCAATGTGAATCGCGCCTTAGGAAAAACACCAAAAACTGTTTATAATTGTTATTCATGTGATATTGTTGCAAATTTGTTTTAATAATATCCTCTTATCATTATTAGTTATTTGTACAAAAATAAAACCCTAAACCACAGATAATTACTAAAATATTTCAATTTAAAATTTGGACAAAGTGAGTTTTGCGTCACAATTTGGTTAAATGTGAGTTTTGCATTAAACCCTTGTGGATAATGTGAGTTTGAAGCAAATCAAAAACCTAAACAACGGGAACCAAGAAAATTATTATGAGTTCCTTAAGGCTATACTTTGGGGTAGGTTAAGATCATAAAAATAGGCATACACACATTTAGGTACGTTTATTTGAAAACCTACACTAAAAAATAATTAATACGTGCTATAGCTTGATAATTTTTGTTTACATTATAGGCTTGCAATTTCTACTTACAAGCAATAGCAAAGTACCTATTTTAAACATTAGTCGCATTGATGTCTTGAATTGGCTCGCAGGCCTGTTCATCTTCTTCATCGTTGTTCCCATCAATAATGTTTTTATAAAACAACAAATCCTGATTCTCCCGCCATTCGTCACCATAGTGCTTCTTCAGCAAGTTGTTTACGTCTACCTTCTTTGCTGGTTTTAAAGAGTTTGATGGTGATAGTACAGGGATTCATAGATGAAATTATTTTGCCTCGTTTTGTTAAGGACTTAGCCACTCCAAAATCAGATTTATATGTGTACTCTCCTCTAACAAGTATTTTCTTCTGAACTGTTCTTGTCGAAACTTATATACGACAAGCTCCCAACTGAAAGTGAAACTGTGCTGGTGTCTTGAAAAATTTATCCTTTTCCTTTTTCCAGTCATAAATTTGGCAATCATCTCCGACACTCACTACTGTAGCATGTTCACTAATAATGTCAGTGTATTCCGATGGCTTGAAAATAATTTCTTTCTTTCTGATAGCTTTTTCAATAAATCCAAACACTCTTTCCGGGGGAAGAAAGCTATGGCCTGTTACTGGGAAGAAGAGCTCCACTTTCTTAATATTTTTTGGAGCATGTTTTGAAAGCCAAAAGCTTGCCATCGCCAGAACAATTGAGTTTTTATTTTGGCCTCCACATCCGTCACATACTAATCGTACTTTATTGAAAGGTCTTTCCATTGGTGTTGTTTGTAATTTGTAGAAGAGCCCGTAGGGGGACGTCTTACTCTGACGTTTAAAGGTTGGCGACCTTTCGTACCCCGAGCTAGTGCCAGACACATCTCCAATCCTGGCACTTTCCCCTGTCTCATCCATAAATCCTACCTATTCCTAATTCCTCCCTTTTCCTGACTGGATCGTGCTATTGTTTGTGGGGAGTGCTTGAACTGCTACACTCTGAGAAGGTATAGCAGAAGAGAGCTGATGTGAGCTTGCTCTGCCGAAGCAAACGGTAGTATGAATCCTGGTGCCAGCCACTTCGGTCCCTGGTCAGGAAGTGATTATTGGACAGAAATGTCGGAGATTTCTGTTGCCACGTGCGAGCCCGAGTCGTGCGTGAATTCCCGACTCGGTTAAACGAGATAACATCGGGCCCCGGGGAACTGGGGTAGGGTGCCCTGCCAAGCTTTGGCTGACAGGTTCCCGAGGGTATACCCGTTCCCGATGTCTCGGCCTGCACCTTTAATCACGATGCGCTGGTTCAAATATTGAATGGCTACATTAAACCCTTCTCAAACACAAAAAAAATGAAAGAGTTGTAGAAAGAGATTCTATGGATCTGGAAAAGAAGAGTGCTCTCTCTTCAGAATCTGAAGAGGAAAAAAACAAACAGAGAAAAACTGCAGACAAGAAAATTAATATTCAAAATCTTCCCACCCCACTTTTTCTAGTATTCAAACACAAAGACGATACTCAGAACTTGGCAAAGGTGAGCCCCTTCCTTGTTAACAAGGCTCTAGTCGGAGTGGGCGGCTCGCCGTCTTCTGTTAGGAAGCTCCGTAATGGAAGCATCTTGGTAGAGGCTGCGAACGGTCCACAGGCTCAGAAATTTCTCTCCATGAGATCCTTTTACGACAAAGTAGAAGTCGTTGTCCATCCTCATGAGCCACTAAACTTCTGCAAAGGAATTGTATTCTGTCGCGATATGCTATGCTGCTCAATTGAAGAATTGAAAGAAGAACTGAAAGATTGTCTTGTGACTGATGTGGTGAGAATAATGAAGGTTGAAAACGGTGTACCGACACCTACACCAGGTCACATTTTGACTTTTGCCCTTCCTCACCCACCAGCCACAAATAGAGCAGGATATCTTTCTCTACAAGTTCGTCCATACTTTAGAAATCCTCAGAGGTGTTATAGATGTCAACGTTTTGGACATTCAAGCAAAACTTGCAATAACCCTGAAACCCTGTTTTTAGTTATTTTATTGCATTGCATGAACAATATTTTGTCAGTGAAACAGCATCGAAAACTTTCCCTGTATCCATACTCGTGACAGAAAACACGCCATTCAAAGATGTATGGCCACGTTTCTACCACGTTCCGTCAAAAACAGCCGCTATGTCGGTATTACCCTCGTTTTCTACAACTGCTTCATGGGCTGCTTGTTTCATTGAAGCAATAGAAACCTCTTCAACAGCACTATGAATAAGTTTGTTATAGGCTTGAAACCTACTTGGTGGCTTTGGAAGATCCAACACTGAACAAAATACTTCTGCCGCAGCCTTACCTTTACCAATGGAACGGAAACCATATACACAACGCACATTTATGTCAAAAAAGTCCTGCTCAGTCTTCTTGCTGGTATAAAATTTATTTTCTAGTCGACAGTTATTGCAACTAAGTACAAACTGTACAGCCAAGCCTTTACGGTTAGCAGGAACTTCACTAATTTCTAAAGAAGCACTTCCACAGTTAGCGCACTTTGTGGATGCCAGTAAAATTTGGTTCAAAAGTTCTAAATTAATTATGTAGTTTCCCTTAGTGTTATTTACAGGAAGGTACTCAATATCATCAGCACACAAAGAGATGTATTTACACTTTATTTTAGAAGCAGAGGTATTGGACTCTGGCTCTGGATTAGGCCTAAAACTATCAGGAATGTTCTCCTCTGAAGTAGGGTTAGAAGAGTTTAGTACATCACTATTATTCTTACTAGTAGTAAACTGATTACCTTTGAATCTATTCTTACCAAACTTCTTGGCCCTAGGCATTTTGTAAGAAAACTAAATAATAATACTCACAACAAAATAATTACAAACAATATAATAATATTCAGAAAGTCAACACAAAACTCACAGTGCAAAACGAAAACAAAGCTCATTTACATAAGTAAACAAACACAACACTCATGAAAATAAAAACATATGCTTTTAAATTAAAAGCAGATTAGCCAACCTGACAAAACTAATTGTGTAAAATAACCTCTGTGTCACTAGTATTATGTATAAAAGTGCAAAAGTCAAACTCGTTGCGATGCAACTGAAATCAGACATTCGTTACTGTGTTGTTTGTTGTTAATTATTTTATTTTAATTATTAATAAGTGCCAAACATACATGTGTTATATATCATTTTGTTCAGAATTAAAGGAAGAATAAAAAACAATTAAAAACAAAAAAAATTTTTTAAGATTTTTTTACTACAAGGTTCCCTTAACTCCTTTGAACAGGAATTATAGACATACATATACAGCTGATTTTACTTGTCAATGAAAGGAAGGTCATCATAAAATCGATGGTAATCAGAGGGTACGATGGCTTTCAAGTCCTGAAGATCGTTGTACTTTCGTTTTTTAATTTTGAGTCTGGTTTTGTGGAGACTTGGTAATTTTTCAAAATCCATCGGCAACACTGCGAGATTTTTTCGCTGCGGAAGCTCAGTCCAATCCTCAGAAAAGTTGAGTTTGAATTTAATAATTCCCTCTGGCAGGTACAGGAACGCTCTTATATCAGTAACACAGGATGATCCTGTGCCCACTCCTGGTCGGACACTTTTATAGAACAAATGTTCATCAAAGGACTTGAAAAATCCATGTTCAATGTACTCTACGGAGTACGGTTGAGCTATTCGAGCCTCCTTGACCACTGCAATATACTCCGCTGGCACGTTGATGTTTTTATGTCGTAGCCTTCGCTCGATCGTAGAGTGGATGGAGTCAGCCTCCATTTGCGTATGGCCAACTTCGAGGTACTTTTGTTCTATGACAATTTGCTTCTTAACTGCAATGTGGAGCAAGGCATTTGATATATTAGTGCTCCGGTTCTGATATGAGCAGCCGTCACTGTATAGGATTATCTTCTCCTTACCTTCTGGCAAAGGAAGGAGCGAGAGAACAAAGCTTGATGTAATACTTGCAAATTCATTTGATGATAAGCTTCCTTCTGATTCATTCCAAAGGAAGCAGAAGCCATCCTTTGTCTCTAAATTAAAAAAGGTTAGGTTGTGAATGGATAGTTTCATTTTGTAGTATAAAGATGAAACATTTGATTTGGGACTCATCAATAGTGATTGTAAGTCCATGGTAAAAGTAAGATATTTACTGTTCTTTTTGTCTTCTTCCTTTTCCATTCTACTCTCTTCTTTTCTTATAATGTGAGCTTCATATTTTGTCACCTCTAAGTTTCCTGTTTTAAAAGACTCACATCTGTCACATAAATCTTTTTTTGGTCGAAATAATCCCAGATTATTATCATCAAATTTATTGGAAAAGGTACAAATAGAAACTGGGCCTACATTTTTCTTTTGGCACCAATCACTCTTGTAGAACATATACAATTCCCTCTTTGATGTCCAATTAGGCTCGACATATAATTTTTTAGATGACTGTCTGCAGTAATGCGACTCAACTTTTGGCAATGTTGAGAAGAAGTCTTCCAGATTTTCAATTTCTTTCGATTTTCTTGTTTTCTTTGGCCTTTGAAACTTTTACATTGTCATTCTCTTGATCCCTGCCGTAAAAGATTCCATCTTCTGGCTCATCAATGTTACCATCTTCTGAGTCTTCATTAGGCGCCTTTTGCCAATTTTGTGCTGTCCAAGATCCAATAGCTAAAGTGTTTAAAAAAAGTGTTTTACAAACACGAACTGTAGAATTTCCTTTTTTTTTAGAAAATACATACTTGAAAACTTTCTTTTGCTCTCGTCAACTTCTTTTCTATTTCTTGGTCGTACAGTTGCTGTCTTTTTTGTTAAGAACTGAACAAAAATCTTTTTCGCTTGCCAATCTAGGCTCTAGACAGAAAAATTTCGTTTTCTGTCATTTTCTGTAATTGAAGAGCACTGTATTTGCCCGTTTTTCTTACTTTTGCATAAACATCTGGGCTTCATTTCTCTTGGTGTTTTTTTTTTATGTCATACTTCCACTTTCCATCATTAAGCTTCTTTTTTCCTAAATATTCTTGTCCTAATTTTCTTCCTGTTTTAGATATATTGATTTTCCAATCTTCTGGTTTTACTTGGTGCCGCTTCTTGCGTGTTTTTAACTGCGGATCATTCTCTAATATTCTGTCATCCCTATCTTCTTCTAGATCACTCTCATTTGGTTGGTAATCATCGGTCTGTGTATCTTCGATTTCCATTTGATCATCAGAATCACCAAGCTTATTTGTCAAATCCTCTAAATATCCATCAACTCCAGACATAGGTTTTTTTTTCTTGTATTTTTTCAACAATTTTTTCTTCACAATTATTTCTGCATATTTTTGATTCATCATTGACATTATATTGCTCCTTCATTTTCAATGTGATCCAACAAACCACTGATATTTTGTATCGTATCAGGGTCAATAGAGATATTACCAGTAGTAGCAATGTCCATTAAAAAATCATCGGGTTCATTTGGGAGAGGAGAAGGAACCGATATTAATATATCACTACTTAGTAAGTTCAAATGAATGTCATTATTACTTAGGCCTAAGTTGGTTTCAGCATCATCTACATTTGAAGTTACATCTAAAATCAACTGTTTATTATCGTGTTCAAAATTTGAAAGTGATCCATCACTATTAACCACGAAAGACCCTTCACAATGTTTCACGTTTGTAGCTAATTTCACTAGTCTTTCCCCTCTTGACAAAGTAGATAGGTCAATAATCGAGGATGACGAATAAGTTTCACCGTCTTCTTGATGTTCTGTAATATAAATACAGTTGTTGAAGATAATGTTTTTTTAATTTTTAAACCTATCTCCAATGCAAAAAGTAGTTATTGACCTTTGCTTTTGTATTTAGTCCTGGGAATAATATAGTAGGCCTACCTAGTCGAGGTTAACGATTAGCTAAATATAATTTAGATTATTCATCACTAATAATGAATTATACAAGAATTATTTTGGGGAGTAATAATTATTAGCCAAATAATAAGGTTAAACAACATACTGATGTCAAACAGAAAACCTCTTAACTCCATAAAGTCAACTGGCATAACCTAAATTCTGAATATTAGCATACCTCCTAAGTCCCAGACAAAAGTTTACACCATTTAAGTAAGTAATATAAAAAATAACTACTATACTACAGTAAATAAATAAAATTTAATACTTACTTTTTGTAAATCTCTCCATGTGAGTAGTGAATTAACACAGGAACACATTAACAATTAATGTTAAACACAGCACCACGTTTCCTGGGTCACCAACAATGGATCAACTGGGAGTTAGCAGGTGTGCCAATTCACAAAATGGAATCATGGACTTAGGAGTTTTTCCGTATTCACTTTTATTATTTAAAGGGATTTTTCTCACATAGGAGGTTTGCATTACAGAAAAGATATTTTTTTCTTGAAATGTTGGTATTAAAAGTCAAAATAACAAAAAAATGGACTTAGGAGGTTTGCTAATTAGTACGACGATAAGCAGTTTAAAGTACTACTAGGAAGTTGTGAAGATACAATGTCTTCTTTCATATGAGTACAAGCCTGTGCTTTTCTGATTTTCTATGGTGCAACTCCTGCTGTACTTTTATGGCATTCCTTATATTTTCACTTGCAGCTGCTTGGATTTGAACTTTGAATACGTCACACTTTTTACAAGTGTCTGATGTTAGACATTTAAATTTCAGTTTGGGAAAGTCACATTGAAAAACTTGAGAATAAAATTTGTAGGTTACTCTACTTGTTGGATTTTGGGCTTTGAAAGCTGAAAACATACGGATTTTGTTTAAATCGGGGGATAAAAATTCCTTAGTTGTTCTTGTACGGGAATAGTGGCTTTCAGACCTGGGTCGTTTCCGGTCGTTTTCTGTGATCTTAACTTTATGTTCGTGCGATTTCGGATTGTGGCTTCTAGAGTCATTGTAAACTAAGCATCCCTGTTTCTTTTTTAATTGAAGAGTCTGTAGTTTCCTGAGGGTTAATCCAAAAATTTCTCGAAATGTTTTACTGCACACTTAAACATTTGTACCCGAACTATCAGGCACATTGTAAGTAAAACTGCAAGAACGCCTACTTTCTTCCGGATTATCATACTTTCCATGGCGCCTACGGGCAAGGTATAAGTTGCATATGGTTTAGTAAGTAGGTACCTTTGTTTTCTTCACTTACTTTGTAAAATTCAATGAATAGTAGGTGTTTTTGTTCATGAGTCAAGTCTTTACACGAGTACTTGCATGAGCAAGAGGCGAGACCAGAGGGGCGGGTTTACCTAGTATGTTTCTTCCTTTATTTGTCGAGTAAGGCTGTCCTTTTTCACGAGCTTTCTGTCGTTCTTTTCGAAGAAGAGTTTTCGTTAGGGCTGGATCTTCACTTATTTTCAATGAACTTCACACAACAAACACAAATAACAAAACACACACAGCAAAAACTGCACAGAGCTACTCAATACGCACAACAAAGCAGACTCAATACGCACAACAAAGCAGACTGCAATTGCCAATGCACATTCATCATGGCGGGCGGCACTTTCAGCGTTTTCTATTGGCGGTCAGCTGGCCCTTACACACTGCTGCTCCTTGTGGCAGCTCTAGGAACCTCGTGGTAATTGTCAGGCACTTACAACATTTCCTAGGTTATTGGCGATGTTTCATACAACACATTTCACGCAAAATCTCGATTTTTAATTTTTTGGCACTTTCAGCCATAATTTTTTAGAAATGAGTTCTTCCTCGCGATAATCATAAGAAGAGGTATTTCTCAGTTCCACCAAGTCATCTGGTTTATTTTCGATATGTTTGTTGCAAGGTACATTTTGATTAAAAATATTAACCAGTTGGCATCGTTACCTGACAGTCGGTTTTTTCTTTCTGTTAAAAAAACAGAAAAAACAGTTTTTGAACAAACTCTTTCACAAGGCATAGAGGTAGCGAGACAACAGCCATATATTTTTGAACGTATTTCGAAGATGTGGATACTCTTGTCCTTCTTTTTCCACCAAACCAAGGGATCATCTTTCCTGTGCAAATTGTCATCTACCAAATACCTGTCTACTTCTATAGTGGCTCTTGACATATTCGTCCCTTTCTTCTTTTTTTATACAGAATGTCGTCCCAAGTTTTTGAACACAGAAAGTTCATCTGCATCTTTGACGTCTGTTGTTATGTCCTGATTGTTGGGTGATCTCTGATTGCTGTTTTCATAAATTGTTAATTGTGAGGCAACCTTGCTGATAACTCTTTGTTTAACTCGATCCCCAATTTCAGTAAATGGAACACTATCCCTATCCCATACAGTCTAATAATCTTTCCCACTATATAATTCTATACGATAAACATAATTTGTCCCACTATCACAAACTTCAAAACTTCTTGATTCCAACTTGTTTGTGTTTTTTGTTTCTCATGTATATTGAATGAAGGGGCACCTATTTCTCATTCCAATCAATACAAATTTCCTGGTTTGGTGTGAAAATTGTCTTGAATGAATTATTTAGGTGGTCTAAAAATGGTCTAACTTTTTGGCATGGGTCATAGCCTGGTTCACCTTTTTGAATTTGTCGAGCAGATGTCAAGTGGAAGAAAGAAATTATAAGTTGGAATTTATTTACAGAGAAATATTTAGAAAACCATGGTGTGTTTTGGGATTTCCTTTGGTCCCAGAATGTAGTCACATTTTTTTACCAATAATTCCCATATTTAATATAAAGCCAAGATACCTTTTCATGTCAACAATCATCCATTTTTTACCCTGGAGAACCGTTTTAGTGTATTGTCACTATTTATTTTTCCAAATTATTTTTTGCATACAAGTTTGTTTCCCTGACAAGCCTAATCCAAAAAGAAGCTGTGAAAAATAATGAAACATATTCAATTGGAGGGCTATTTTTAGGTGGGCAATTTTTGACACCAGGGTTTCTTAATTCAAAATCATTACTGATGTTCTTTTCTGGCTCAGGGTGATAGGCCCTTATCCATGGTTCAATGAGCCCAGTTACCTGTCTTTGTCGAGGTCTACGTCTAGGATTACAAGCTCTACGTGTACTAGGTCTATGTACATAATTAGTTTCTTCATCGGAAGATGCCGTACCTAGGTCGTCAGGATCAGTTTGAAACTCCTCGCCACTTCCAGATGAAAAGTCTTCAAGATTTGAATTTTAATCATCTGGAAAATTGTCTGCACTGATATCACTGTCACTCACATCACTCATTTGTTCTTCTAAAACATGTCTAATATCTTCTGAACGTAAGTCATCCACCATTTCGAACGTATTACGATCGGAATAAACTAAATAACACCGGTAAACACGCCGACACAACTCATAGGTTAGCTAGTGCGAGTAAAACACAAACAATGTCGTAACAAATACCAGCTATTTGTTTATTCTTTTAACAATTTATCGGAAGACATATCTAGAGGAAAGAGAAGACGTTTCTGTACACAATGCAGTAAATAACGGCGGAATGTAACCGAAGATAGCCGAGCAGCGACGACGATTTCGAAGGTATGTTTAAACATCGACATCTATCATTCATATTAAACGAATGAACGTCGCTAGAGCGGCTTCTATCACTAAGAGGGTTAAACAACAAAACATAATTCAAAAGACATTTTTCATTCTTTTTAAATTAAAACCTACTTTCTTCCATCAAGAATTCAAAGCAGAAAACAAAACATAAATAAATAATAATTAATAATAATAACTAATTGCTACTCATATACTAACAAACAAAACAATACTTTAAAGGCACATTAGAATGAAATCGTGAACAATACATAAATAATAATAAATCGATAAAAATGAATAATAATAACTAATTGGTATTGCTACATATACTAACAAAAAAATATTTTAAAGGTATAAAAATTAAATAATGGACAGTAAATAAATAATAATAAATCAATAAAAATGAATAATAATAATAAATGACGACCAGAATTGCAAAGGGATCTAAGTGCCAAAAACCATACTTTTCAGGAAATGAAGAAAACTACATTTTCAACAAAAATTTGTATTTATATTTTATAATTATTGAGATACATTGTTTACATTATGTTTAAAATTATTACCAAGTTTTATAAAGCTATTTACTTAAATAAA
This sequence comes from Homalodisca vitripennis, assembly GCF_021130785.1. Taxonomy (NCBI): domain Eukaryota; kingdom Metazoa; phylum Arthropoda; class Insecta; order Hemiptera; family Cicadellidae; genus Homalodisca; species Homalodisca vitripennis. Next base: position 195,613 of record NW_025776583.1, on the reverse strand, counting down.
AAGTTTATAAATTCCTTTCGGCAGAAGGTCTTAAGTCCAAACTACCTAACAGTGCAAAAGGATGTAAGTCCCTTAAAAAGAGTTTATTTTACTAACACAGCTCACGATAGAAGTTTCTGTTGTTTTTATCCAAGTATGGAATCATTGTGCGAAGGTCCTTTTTCTTGTTTTCTGGCAATTGAACATTTGCTGGAAGTTGTTCCAATTCTACATTTTCAATATCTGTTATTGCCTTGCCTTTCTTTACCACATACAACTTTTCCCATGGACATAGATCGTTAAAATTTTTTGTATGATACAAAACCAGGTTCAATTTGATCCACTTTGATCACGGAAATCTGACTGATGCCTACTTTTTTTGTATCAACTAGAAGCTGCTTTGTCAAAGTCAAAAAAGTGGTCAGCCATTTCCAAAACTTTGAAAGGCTTTGAGGGTCTAGCTTCCTCGATAACTTTCTGTAGATCTTCCATCACTTGCATTCTAGCTGACCGACACTTTTTTCGATAATAGCGAAGTCTCTATCGGCAACAGAAAAACTGTGAGCGGAGAGCAGAAATTTGTGTTGAACAGACTCAAAAATACCCTTAACTATACCATGTATAGGTATAGAAAAATAAACATTCGATTTTTTAGTTGGCCGGCACAGTTGACGCACCAAACAACCAAATGTTTCTTGTGATTTGGGAGTAAACCAGAGTTTATAGCCTGAATAATGCAAGACGCTACCTGATTCCCTCCTCTACCTGACTGCCCCTCGTGCCACATACACATTATAGCATCATTAGTGTTGGTGCTATGGATATTGAAATATTGTAGCAGGAGAGTTGGCGTAAATAATACATATTACAATGTGTCAATTTAGGCAAAGGGAATACTTTTTCTAAGTCCATTACTACCGTACAGTTTTGGCTGCCAGGTAGAGTACTGGAGATTGAGTCATTTTTCAGCTCGGTTAATGCACTTTCTGCTTTTCTGTGATGTAACTCGAGCTGCTGTTTGGCTTTGTTAGATTCCACAGCGTCATGGGTCTTAGATTATATGTTTAAAAAAACCACACCTCTTGCATGTATCGCTTCTAGGTTTCTTAAACTATAACTTTGGAAAGTCTTTTAAAAATACTTTACGATAAAACTTGTACTTTACTTGACTGTCAGGGTATTTTTCCTTAAAAGCAGAAAACATACGGTTCATGTTTAAGTCTTGACTGAGGTACTCCCTTTCAGATTTATTACGAGTGTAATGTGAAACATCTCTGGGAAATGAGTTTAAGGGGGCCATTTACCCAAAAATAAAAATATGTTAATACTTGGTTTTTTATACATGATTGTGGACTTTTAAAAGTTAGTCTATAACTAATTTATACAAGAAAAGTCACATAACCCCCCCCACACCACCCCCCACCCCTAAGGGGGGGGTTGCGGAATAAAAAACACTATAAATTTTAGTTTGCAGGATAACTGTTCTTCTAGTAGAGATATTTTTAAAAATTATTTTTTTTAATGAAAGCTTAATATGATCCCTATAAACTGTAAGTATCAGTAATAGGATTAAATCATAGTAACATATTTTAAAATAAATAGTTTTATTTTCGATTTTATTTTCTGTAACAAAAAGTAAATATATCATAAATGACACATATATTAACAAAATTTATTTCACATAACTTACAGTTTGTGCATATTGTATCTAAGAACAATTGTGCAAAGTTTTGAACTCTGTAAGTTAAAAAATTAAAAAGTTATGCTGTAAACTATTTGATAAAACAGGTAAAATATTATATCCGGAAAACAGCAAAAACATAGTATGTAGCTTTTTGTCAAATAAATACTGTAAACAATAACAAGAAACCAGGTAATTTTATACCTTTTGATGATTTGTACTCCTAAAACAGTCCAGCTCCATAAGTTACACCTTCATTTTCCTTTAGGGTTTCTTCATTTTTCAATTTTCTCACCTTTAGCTGTCGGCGGTGTTTTATGTACTTTGCACTCAGTCTCTTCTTCGCCTGCAATACTCTTCTTTTGTCTCTTGCCCTTATTATTTTTCATTGAAAGTCTTCCTGGAGACACACCAGCAGCTCCCATCAAGGTACTTTGTATTGTGTTTCCATAATTGTATTCAGATACAGCTTCAGCAACTGCACAGTCCACGATTCGCTTCGAAACGTTCCTTGTCTTAGGACACTTTTTTCCAAATACAACTATGGAGACTCTCATTCGCATTTTGAGTTCGTCCCTTCTGGCATCTTTCTAACAGTTCTCTTGATATGAGTCTTTGGTATACAGGAAAATATGTGTTTCAGTACCAAATGGTGATATTGCAGTACCCAGATTTCTTGCATGGGGCCCTGGAGTTTCGCCTTTTGCGAGCGCACGATTGTAGAAACACCAGCTATTGTCCACCTTGAGGACATTTAGTGTGCCTGTTTTCACTGTCAGAAGACACACAGTGGTGTAAAGTTGCTAATATGTCTTGCCTCATGTTTTCAACACTATCTTGATTCCGAAGAATTGAGTTCTGGTAATATTTTGTCAACTTTACTATTGTCGATTTGTTTTAGGCTACCGAACCGCCTTCCACCTAGTGTGATACCTTGTGCTTTACATGTTTTTACAACATTTCGTAAGCCAGTCCCAAGTCGCTTGGCAATATGGTTGACCACATTCTTCTTTTACGATGGGTACATCTTCACCGTACACTTTCAGATTTTGTAGGTGGGAAAAAACTGCGGCATCCCCATCAGAAACGATAGTGCGATATCTCAGTTTTATAGTCTAATGATCGTTTCCATAATATTTCTGCGGCCTTGGTTTCCATCGCAGGGGAAGAGCCACTGTAATTTTTGTAACAATCTTCTTTATGGCCCTCATACCAAATATCGAATTCAGGTTGACTCTGCGCCGAGTTCAGTGGCTGTATTCACACACACTTGGGAATACTTCGATAGGACACAGTAGTCGATGACGAGACCAGTTTGAAGTTCTATTACAACACCAACACCATAGTTGGATGTGTGGCCTCTTTTGTGCCATGAACCGTCGAAGCTGACACCAAATGTCAACACTGTGTCATCCGTGATTGTGGCATCCATATCCCTTATACGATTCACGCACTCGAGCCCTAGCTTTTTTCAGATTATCCCCGCCCATAAATACAGATGACTTTGAAACTTCCGCAGAGAATGAAGATGAATATGTTTTGCTGCTCATACTGTCTAGTTTCATAACCAAGCTAAACTTTTCTAAGGACCCATAACCTTCACCAATAGTCATGAATGATTTCACGATCCTGCGGTTTACGTCGAATGACTTCGAACCATCAATTTTTTTGGAAGTGTAACTAAAATATTTCTAGATCAGGGCAGTTTCTCCACACTCAACATTCAATTTGCACGCAAAGCCATTACGTTCTGTTTCAGTAATACTCAAGCTGTTTGGATGCAAACATATAGGGCACACTAGGTTTCGTACTAACTCTTTCACGCAAACCATATCGACTAATTTTATACTCAGACCCAGTAAAAATTTCCTCTCATTATCAACCACCACATTTTAGGCGTTGATCAAGATCGCTTATTCTTGGTGATATTGGCTTCAAACCAATAGAGGGACACTGATTTGCATTTATATTTAGTTCACTAGATAACACTATAGGCCTAGTGTCGTTTTTGGCTTCCACTTAGAGGCCTAGGCTCATTTACATTTGCAGTACTTGTACTAGGCATAACCTCAAAGTGATCCATAATTGCATGTCTAACATGTACTTTAGCAGAACTGTTAGGATTGTCACTAGTATTAGATACAGAATCATTTGAATCAGCCTGCAGGACTCAATAAGTTTGACATTTTTGCCACCGTTTGTTTATTGCCAAAGATGCTTTGAGTCTTTTACTTACTTTAGTTCTAAGATGTTGCTTTTTTAGTCGACTGCTTCATATTTATTGAACAACACTGTTTATTTTGTATATAGTACACTAAAAGTAATATAGAATAACTAATAGAACACAGTAGGCTACTATATAACACGGATCTAAAGATGTTGATATCAAATTAGATACTTTTCTGCTTTACAAACGTAAACATAAACAAAATTATAGTCTGCTGTTTCTTGACAGGGCTGCCAACAGATAACAAAATAAATTACCACATATAAAGCAATAATTCACCTCAAATGCCCTTGTCTGTGTTTATAATACATAAGTAACAGTGGAAACCAAAACCTCGGAAATTTGGCGTTTTGTACGCTCTGTAGCTAATGAAGTAAATAATAAAAATTTTATATTTCTAATGTGTTTATGAAAAAATAAATGATTGTACAGTATTCTAGGGTAACCAAGCAACAAATTAAAAGCAAAAAAATAAAAATTGATTATTTTTAAATTTTTTGGGTAAATGGCCCCCTTAATGTGGTTTTTCTATCACGTTCAATGTACTTGAATGTTCTAGGACCACCACGTTTTTCTTTAAAAACTGTGGAGCCTGATAGTTTTAGTTTTACCAAAAGTTGAACTTTTTTGGAGAAATTGCGAAAGTACTCAAAATGTAGCTTTGCAATTTGTCATATAAGACTTCCCACTTAGGCACTGTTATTCTAATTGTTGGTGTCGTCAGCCATGATTGTAAGAAAACTTTATAACTTAAAATAAGCAATATGAAAAATACAGGCAAAGGCAATGACGGGTAGAGCACGCCTGTATCAACAGGAGTGGCGGGAATAGTGGTGGGACGGACGACAACGCGACGGCACTTAGATCCTTATGCATTGCAAGCCCGCCCCGACATACTACCAGCGCATTCTGTTGCATCCTATAACAACTACTAGGAATTTTGTAGGAACATAGATCACATTGCAGGGCATTGGCATGTGGACATAGATCGGTTTGCAGTGAAAATCCCATTAGGCTAAAAGATGGCACTTAGATCCCTTTGCAATTCTGCTCGTCAAATAATTGGTACAGATACTAATAACAAACCCATATTTCAAAGGTAAAAACTAAATGGTGGAAAATAAATTAATAATAATAGATTAATAAAAATGAATAATAATAACTAATTGAATCGTTTATTTCAGAAAGGGCACATGTCACATTTTTCTAATTTTACACCAGCAATAAAAAACCGTTTGTATTAAAGAAACCGAGTTTATTGTGAATTTTTAATAGATTATCTGAAGAAGTATACTGAAATACATATTCCACACAAATTTCACATATTTAATTTTTTAATTGTAGCCTCTACAATTTTTTTTTAGTTTTGGATATGTGCCCTTTCTCCATTAAAAACAGGGAAAATGATCATAAAACACATATTACACAATCAATTTAATGTTTTAATTTGCAAAATAGATAAAACAGTGTGTCTAACTGTTAAAAAGACTTAATTTTTCCATTATTAGTTTAATCCAGGTCATCTTGACGTGTAGTTGGCCAAGCTATGATAGTGTCGTAGAATGATTTTGCTTCTTCTGGTATGTATTTTTGAACTTTTTTTATGTCCTCAATCTTTTTTTCATTAATTAGGTTCTTTCCGTTGTAAGCTCGCTCTGATGGGTATGGTATATGTACAACATTAGGTTTCATGAGAGGAAATGTGCTGCTTACCAATCCATTGATTGTTTCACTTCCTTTTACAGTACCTTCATTCATTTCTAGATAGTATAGTTCAGATATTTTCAGGTTTTTTCTATCTTTGTTTTTCATAGTCATGGTTTCTGTTGAATTTACATACTTTTTAAAATATTTAGGCCACCACTGATCAAAATCCAAGATAATGCTACTGTCTTTTAACATTACAGTTTCAATTTTCCCTTTTGTGCCATCTTTTATCAAAGTTTCATATTGTTCGGGTGTATATACTCTGTCTTGGTTTTTTATTGCTCTTTTAATAACCCCAAAAGTCCTGTCACACGGCAAGAAACTGTGGCCTCTTACGGGAAAGTATTGTTTTACAGGTATTTTTTCTGTTGTGGGATATTGATAACAAGGCCCTCAATACCGTGTGGTTTCTATTTTGGCCTGTACACGCATCAGAGAAAACATGAATCTCTCGTGCCGTTTCGGGTACATGTTTGTTTATAAAATCAAAAATAAAGGAAGACACTTCATTTCCTCCCTTTTTAGCGATTCCCTCATGATAGAGATACGTTGTGCTCTTTTTTGTTTTCAAGTCATAGACACAAAAGCAGTTAACCCAGAGTTGGCGGTAGTAAAATATCTCTTGTACTGGGAGATATTAGGTAAAGGTAGATTCTGCATATAGTCAACACAAATACCATATGTGTCTGGCTCATCTTCACACTTTTTTGTAACACATTCTAAAGCAGAATAGAATTTTTTTCCACGTCTCAAGTGTACTATTTTTTCCGCTGCCGCTACTCTTTTTGCATTATCGTTTAGCGTATTGCTTTTGATTTTGGTAGTAAGCTCCTCACATAAACCGCACACATCTTTCTGTGGCCTACCAAATCTGAAGTTGTAGTTTTCTTTATAATAAGTATAGTATGTACTGTACTTAACGTTCAATTCTGGATTTATTTGTGTGAACAGTTTGTGCATGATTTTAATGCTCAGCTCAGCAGAAAGATAAGTTATAGGCTTTCCTGTGTAGTGAGACACTGTGGTTGGCAAGCACTCAATGTGATCTTTTAGCTTCTGACATATTTCTGGAGGCACACCATTTACCTTAGGGTTTTTGCCACGTTTGTCCTTTGGTGATTTTCCTACACTTAGTAAGTCTGAAATCCTTCTAAGTCGATTGCTGGTGACAGAGTACAATGCTATGATTGCATCTTTACAAACGGCAATATTTTCTCCTTTGTATGATAAATGATAAGAAACTGTATGCCTCTTACCTTTTGTTTTTTCAGCGGGAATACCTGGCTTTGGTCGAGACCTTTTAATTGCTTTAATTTCCATAAGTCCTTGCAGAAACGAATCTTGTTGATTTTTGTTATCTATGCTGTACAACTCCAAAAACATTTGTACTTGATCATCTTTAGGTATTTTATCCAAACAATTTCTGTGGCACCTGAAAAAAAAACATTTGTACTAAAACTGTCAGTATTGTTATTAAATATTTATACAGCAATACCTTACAAGTAATTGTTGTACATATCACTGATTATACAACCCACAAGTTATTGTACACCTGGGATTTATTTAAAACGATAAAGATATATTTTAGCGTTAAAGTTCAATAACATGATTAATTTTATGGCTTATGTTTATAGGTTAAGTTTTGTAAGCTTTACTATTGATAAAGTCAGTAATAAATTTCTGGACTCTTGTCAGACTGATTAGTGTAGGCCTTCTTCTGTGTATGATTTAAAAATTATGTAATCCTAATTAATATAATTAAAACAACTTACCCACAACTGTTTTTTCCCAGGACCTTTCCAGGAACTTCAGCTCCTTTGTAGTTTCTATAAGGCTCTCCAGATAACCGAGCCTTCTTAATAATATTACGTTTGTACTTATCATTGTTGTGAACTCCCCATTTCCTCTTCTTACTTAATGGAATTTCTAGACCTTGGTCAGTGTCACTTTCCATCATTTCTTTCTGCTAATATTGTAAATAAATACACGAAAGACTAACAAAGATGCTTTCACCAAATCGTCTGAACAATATAACAAACATTTGAGGTTAGACCAAGCAAACTCAGTGCAGGCAACTGTTGCTCAAGCATGCGCATCTGTCTAGTGTAGTCTGTTTGCTGTAGAAAGGGCACATGTCCAGGATATGTGCCCTTTCACAAATAAATCTAGTTTTCAGATTGCCATAGTAACAAATGGAATACAGTTAAAGATGTGACCTTTTAACAGTAAATGTGTCTACACCCAAAGAAACTATTTCTGCAAAAAAAAACCCATATTTGAAAAAAATGTGATTTGTGCCCTTTCTGAAATAAACGATTCAATTGGCACACACAGTCTACTAATAACAAAACAAAATAATTAAATAAGTTGTAACAAAATAACAACTTTAAATGTTGGGCACTAGTTTATTAACAATTTTAGAAATGAGTTTTTCCTCACCATAATCATAAGAAGAGGTATTTCTCAGTTCCACGAAGTCATCTGGTTTATTTTTAATATGTTTGTTGCGAGGTACATTTTGATTTTAAAATATTAACCAGTTGGCGTCGTTACCTGACAGTCAGGTTTCTTCTTTCTGTTAAACAAAAACAGAAACAACTGCTTTTGAAAAGAACTCTTTCACAAGGCACAGAGGTAGCGAGACAACAGCCATATTTTGTTAATATACAGTGGAACTTGGATAATTCGAATCTCAAGGGGCCAATAAAAATAATTCGAATTAAAAAAGTTAAGAATTAAAGGCTTAAAATAATGACACTTCACATCTTTGCTGAAAACCTTTAATGAAAATAACATGAGTGGTTGTAAGTGTATGTTTTTCTGTGTATTTCTACTAAGCAAAGTATGGTAAAACAGTTCAAAATTGAATAATGAATTATCTAAAAAATACACAATTACAGTACATGTTTATCAATAAAAGAAAATAAGTTGAATGGTGATAAGGAAAATTATACAGTACAATATTATTTTTTCGAAAGAAGTCGGAAATCTTCACTTGTTTTCTAAAGTTAAGTCTTTCAAAGATTCTGCCATATTCAATGAATTGAAAATAGATTCATTTACGTCATTATTACTTAAAAAAAAACGTCTTAAGTTCCATGATGTGATGTGCTGCTGCGGCCGCACTCGGAACGTTTATTTCCACCCCAACTGATGACTCGCCTTCTTCGTCACCCGATACCATGTTGCCATCTTGTTTATTGTTGAGCACTTCAGCGATGATCTCCGCGTCTGTTATCTCACCACATACTGCAACATCTTCATCCACGTTGACAAAATCTTCAAACGAGATTGCAGGGTCAGTAATGACGTCCTCCCAGCCGTCAACTGAAGGTACCGCTTCCGCTATAATAAAAAATTCTTTATAATGTCGTCGGCTTTTTCAGCGTCGTCCTCCTTTTTTACAAAACCAGCTTTTATAAAGCAATGTTTGATCGTTTCGGGCGCTACTGTTTCCCTAGTTTTCTTGCACATGCGAGAGGGTTGAAGAATGTCTAACTTGATTTTTAGGGCGTCACAATGTACAGTCAGTATGTACTCAACCAATAAACGTCTGTAAAACTGTTTTAGATTTTTTATGATCTCCTGGTCCGTAGGCTGGACGTCCGAAGTCATATTGGCAGGGAAAAATCACTTTAACATTTTCCATTACTGGAATTGTGTTGTGCGCAGTACAGTTGTCTATAAACAAGATAACTTTTCGTTTTTCTTTTATGAACTTTTTGTCTAAGTTCAACAACGATTTCTCAAAAAGGTGACTGGTCATCCCAGGTCTTTGATTTGACGTTCTAAGAATTTTTAATAATTTTTAAGCGTCCGACTCCCCTTAACTCAAGAAAATAACCAAAAGAAGAGCGAAAATTATGAGTTGGCGCTTACTTTTCACCTCTCTAATCAACTTTGCTGGACATCCGCGGTGTTCTCTCATTGGTCCAGCTGTATCAAACAAGGAGAACAATAGTCGTAACAAGACAAGTTCTAATCAATCCAAGGCCGTCAACCGCCTTCCTAACAATTTAAAACTACCAGTACTAACTTGCCAAAGGATTACATGTTCGTCTTTACCCTGACTTTTCACAATCTAATTTAAAATTAAATCCCAATATTTCGTTCCCAAAATTTTCATTTAATTTAAGTTTTAATAAAAAAAAATAAACTGTAAATAAAAGTCAAACTTACATGAAAAATCTTGTTTTAATTGTTGTATAAATTATCGTATATAAAGGGTTATAAATATAAAAATTTAGATAACACTTAAACTTACGTTTAATGATTATTGTGCGATCTCAACTCCTTTTTCTTGATGATACTCCAAGAAACAGTTTGTCTTACAAAAAGGAATATCACACTTGTTACACTTCCAAACAGTTCGAACGACTCGGCCCGAATCTGTTTTCTTTAGCTTTTTCGAACAAACACCACAAACCCGTTCATGTTCCATCTTTTCTAGTTTATGTGCAGATTTAGGGGTATATATAGTGCAAGGAAGGCTTCGTTTTCTACCAGTTTTTTTTTTTTTTTCATGATGAAAAATTTCCTATGAACTGTTGGAGCAGGGCTTTTCGGTACTCGAGTTGAGTGCTACCATGTTTTGTTTTTTCTGGCATTTATTAGTTAGTTTTTGTATTATAAATGAATTGATTACAAAATGGTACAAATATTTCCACCATTTTTTAGATGGTCTTCCAAAACTATAGTACGTTCGGTACTGGTCATGTTTTTGTGTACTGAAGCACTACTTCAGGACATTTTATTGTTACTTTTTCATTGCCCTTCCCCGTGTGTCTTTGAATGTCAGGCTGAACTTGTGAATTGGCATTTGTAGAAAAAAACATAACGTCTCGGTTGTCTCGCCACACAGTCGATATGACCATTCCACGTTGAAGGTTAAGACTTTCTCCTCTTTTGAGTTTCAGATTTGTTGGATTCTTGAAGTCAGTAGGCCAGCCACAGCGGTTAGACCTGGCAGTACCACAAGAGTAGGTATCATTTTGGAGTAAAATATTACACAACTTGAAAGATGAAAAAACATGTAATAAAGATGATGGTTTTTTCCAAAGAATGGCTCAGACAAATCTAAAACAACCTGCTCTCCTAGTAAAAGGTCGTTGTTTTTGGGCTCTTTTTCCCCAAGTATACTCTCCCTCCTAAAAAATAACCAGTTTTGGAGCAAGCAATTACCCAAATTTTCATTCCCCATTTTATCGGTTTTTTAGGCATGTATTGGCAAAATCGACCTTTGAACCCAATCATGGCTTCGTCAACAGCTAGTTCACACTAGGGCTTATAAAAACTTTTAATTAAATGAGTCAATAATTTCCAAAACCGGTCTAATTTTATATAAATAATCATAGTTCTTACCATCACGATTTGGGGCTTCAAATTTGTCACTTACGTGAAAATATTGATTAATTTTTTTGAAACGGCGATGAGTCATTGCCTGACGCACAAGTGGGCAAGAAACAAGATATCACAAAAATATTCCTCAACATCTCGAAAATCATAAATCCCCATAAAAATGTATATTCCAATGTGTGCTTTTATTTCCTCTCTAGTAACAGGAGTCCATTCATTTTCAATGTTTCCCAATTGTTGTTGCTTATAATTTGCATAAGCATTTGTGCATTCAACAATATGATCAAAGAACGGATCCCCACCGACGAGTAAACTAAAATACTCAAGCTCAGAAGCGCAAGGAGAGAGAAAGTGTGTCACGCTACTGTCATCAGAGAAAATATTTGGTTCTATATAGTTTATTTGTGTAGACCAGATAGGCGTGACCAAAGGCGCGAGGCAATGGCGGGACACGGGTGGCGGTGGCGCGAGGCAGCGCTGGAGCACGTGACGAGTCATCAGTGTCACTATCTTCTTGGTTAATTGGCGAATTTACTCATCACTAAATACATCGCTATTCATGGAACTTTCATCGTCACTGAAACCATCACCTTCATCATCCACTTCATTGTCAAAAAACGCGATCAATTTCGCTATCACGCAAACACCTTGAAACCTGCCATCTATGAAGTACAGAACCATGTGTAAAGACTGCGAAAACAACTAACGAAATGATTTCAGTAAATAAGTGGTTATAAAAAGTCCCAAATAGTTCATCAAATTACGTACGATATCAGCACAAGTCAGAATGAATTGTACTACTAAACAACTCGATCACCGTCAATGAAGTAATCATTAAACCGTTTCAAATTATTAATCCTAGATAGCGTCCCTAGTCATAAAACTATGAATAAACAAGGCAACAATGACACTGCCAATAGATATTTCCAGTATTAGTTCCCCAAACAATCGTATGACAGCAGCACAAAGCAGAGGGCGTTGATAAAGCAGTTGGAGGCGTTTGGACTTTAGCGCCAGGCGTTTTCCCAGGAGAGAGATAACTCGATCCCCAATTTCAGGACGGGAGAAACATTTTTAAACGTTTTTAAACGTCGGATCGAGGAAAGTTACTTAAGTAAGAGTGGCTGTTTTCTAGATTACCAAACCTCTCTTTAAATTCATTCAGCAGTTTTTAGCTACTTCATGTACATCTGGAGAGAAATCCTTGGCTGCTAATTTCCCACAAATTGATGCTGAAGAGTTTGTGACAGGAATCATGAGGTATGCTGTGGCATATTTTTCACCACTTACACTTTGGATCACTGCCAAAAATGGTTTCAAGCATAACATTAGTTCACATGCCATTTTCCACTCATTTTGTGACAAAGTGGGCAGATCTTTGTCGATGAGAGCTAGGGTTGCTTTTAAAGGCTCATGGAGGAGCACGAACTTCTTAAGCATCAAGAACGTGGAGTTCCATCTTGTTGAAACATCTTGAATTAATTTTTTGGGTGCATTAGTTTTGTTGTTTTGTTTTTGATATGTCAAGAGCCTTTCTATTCCTTTTTCACTTTTTTTAAAATATGATACAATTTTTCTTATATTTTTTAATAATATAGTAATATTATCACTCTCCTTAAGGCCACTCTTGACAACTAAATTTAGGTTATGTGCATAACAACCCAAGTGTTTCCAGCTTAGGATGTCTTTTATAGCCTTTGTAACATTACTGGCATTGTCAGACACAACAAGTATGATCTTTTCACTGATGTTCCAAACATTTGAAACATCCCTCAGTATTTGTTATTTATTATCTATGTATCTTTTTAATGTAATCTGTAAAATATAGAAAATAATTAAATATACACATTTTCTGGTGCTAATATTTTATTAAAAACAATTGAAATTTAAACATGTAAGACTATTACGAGAAACTGTATATAATATGAATTATGTGGTTTTAAAATAAAGGTATTGTCAAATGAACTCTGTTATTGTATAAGTTGACAGTAAATATACGTAATAAAAATTATTTAAAAAGCAATATTTCCTTAAATCTCAATAACTGAACATTAACTTTATAATAGTATAAAATGCAAAATATAACATGTTATAGGAATTCCTTCACAGCTATAACATTATCATTTTAAATATAAAAAATTAAGCTACATAGATCATTGTGATCAGTCAGAATATGTTATTGTCTTTGGTATTGGTCTTGTTAGACATGAGGTAAACTCTTATAAAATAGCACATGTTTCTCATTTCTCACAATAGGTGTGGGTCCAGAACATAGGGACATTAAATCTTGAAACTTTTCCTTGGGTAATAGCGCTTTCTTCTGTGGCAGAGAGTTCAGAGATTTAAGTTTAATCTTTGGGTTGTCAGATGTTCTAGGAAGCGTGATACTCATGTACAATTCACAGAGGTGGCTGGTCTTAAAAATATCTTTTTCGGTTCTTTTTTCATAACCAGATACTCTACCATACTTGGCCACTTATCATTGTTTCCCTCGTCATCTTGCCTTACACGTAGAACCCTAAGTTGCTTTGCTTCCCCCATGAAATCCAAGAAGTCACTGGATTCAAGACAAGGCACGTTATAAGGTTTTTTTCATACGTACAAGTCGAATGATAGTTGCAATTTGCGATGGTACAAAGATATTACCAGCAGCTGTCAGAGCAGTGTTAATTGCACTATGTGCAGTGTCTCCCTCATTTTAGCAGTGATAGGGTTCAATGAACTTCAGAGTTACCTTGGAAACATGTTTAGAGGTGGACACAAAATTAAAAGCATAGTGGCAATACCTGAATTTTTATTTTGGCCACTGCAGCCATCAGAAAACAAAAACACTTCTTCAACTTTTCTTTTGTCAAGTTCTTGTAAGTAGAGATACAAGCAAGTAGAAATCTCTGAAGCACCACGTCTGCTCAAGCCTTCGTGCCAGATAGCAGTTGCATTTGCTTGAGAATAAATCGTAAATAGTCAGGTTGAAGTTGGCAAGCCGTATATGGTAAAAAAGTTGACTTTCATTTGATACTGGTAGCAGGATAAAATGGTCATAACATTGATAAAGCTATTGATTATTAAATGGTCATAACAAAGATAGCGAAGACAAAGTGGACAAGCTGCATAAACTTCACCTTTGCAGTCACCAATTTCTCAGCTATTTTCTTGGTTTCTTATTGTAGTAGTAATTGTTTTTTCTATATTTAAAATATCAATCTTGTGGCCGTTAGAACAGCTATAGCGAGCATGATTTTCACAAATAGGTATACTACATTGCTCACAAACATAGAAAAGATCTCCCTTGCACTTCTCAATTTCACAAACAGGAAAATAATCAGGGTCACAAAAAGAATCGTCAAAATCACTTTCAGTTTCAGTACAGTTAATTGATTTATCTGACTTTTTACACATCTTTCAAGCAGACAATGGCTGTTCATCATCACTTGTAAAGTCCATCTTGCATTAACTTCTTTCAGCTACTCTTATAAAACCTAAAAAAAAGTAAAGTTAATAAAAGACTTAGAACTTAAATTTTCAATTGAACATCTTATAATGTTCATAAAAGTGAAATTAAACTGCTTCAGTGATGTTTAATGTATTTAATATCAATTACCGACCCAATTGCACTATGATAGTACTATAGTACAGTAAAAAATTGTTATTTGAGATTGTTCATTGTGTACATTGTAAGATACGCAATAGAGAAAACTTGTAACATTACTCTAGTTTATCGTGACATAGTGGCGTATCTTCACTTACGTCGATATGTTTTGTCGGATTAGGACAAACTAAAAATATTACCGTTCACAAGACGTAGTGACGTAAGTTAACATACGCCATTATGTATTTTTACAAATTATATATATATATCAGTTACGCCACACCCAATGAACTCGATATCTTTGTAACGGATAAAGATACAGATACGTCGTTCAGACTCGTAGATAGAGCTCGCGAAGCTTTGTATTAAGACATCAGTATCTCAAAATGTGAACATTTGCAGTTACGTCGTTATGTCTTTTATACGACGAATGAGGGATTCATGGCATTGCTATACTGCACAAATCCCTCATCTTCAACTATTGAAAATGGTTGAAAATCTGCAGTAAACAATTTTAAAAAAGTTCATCAATTTTGGCTTACTGACTCATTGTAATCTTTCTATTTGGTTGGACCTGCAGCATCCGATGTTTCCAGTCCAGTGGATGTGGATGGTGGATCTTCATGGCAATGAGAATACTTTTCATTTGGATGGCTAGAGGACTGCAGCTTGAGTTGCGTGCCGGGACCGGAAGACACAGCAGTAATTATCCTCATCTTCGCCGGTGAAGTCCTGCCCTGTTGACCATCAGCATCAACAGCATCATCGGGTTCGATCTGAAAAAATTACAGACCATGTAGGATACTAACGGAACCTGTATAAAATATAAACACTACCTAACCTATCAAAATAATTATTCTTTATAGTTCGTAGCAAAATTGTACAGTAAACCAGGGAGATATAAGTGGGGTAACGAAGTTTGCACGGTACTTACGTATTATATCGACTACACCCCTACATTTCTCCAAACACAAAAATTCAACAAAAACAAACATTACCAAACAAAAACTAAACTGTTTATTGAAAAAATTTCTTGATCTTCCTGAAAAAGTACTCCTCGGTGGTTGGCTCTGGAGTTTTGTCCACAGTGTTCTTGGGTCCAGATGTCTTTAACTTTTGTATCCAAGAATGGTGCTCTGTAGGAAAGACATTTGACTTACATAACTTCAGCAAGTCCTTCTTCTTTGCTTCTGAGATAGAAATCTGTCCAGAATAAAGATTCTTAAGATCGCACTGCTTTACTGGTCGACCTGGTTTGTTTTCCACCACGCGTAGTTCTTGATAACTGTCCCCCTTACAGTTATAACTGAATAGCACAGTTCCAGGTTTCGCTTTTTCATACCGTAAACGTTTTATTTTCAGCCAGTTTACAGTTTTTCCATTTGAGTCAGTAGTTCTATTTTCAATAGTGTTTTTTGCTAGATCTTTTAAATCAATAAAGTCGCTAAACTGAAGTTCTTTTGTTAAATACTCGTCTTTTGTTGGCTTCTTCCTTTTGTGAGTATGCCTGTTAGATCTGGCCATAGCAAAAACTGTTAACCAATCTCTCATACACATTATGGAAACATTTTGTTGTGCATGCTTTATAGTCTATTGCACTGTGCATTGAGTCCACTTCCATTTCCGTATGCCCCTTCTCTAAAAACTTGTGCTCAATAACATCAAATTGGAAATATTTTACTACGTACAAAAATAGCGCTGCTACAAACTGATTCCTATTTTGACCTCCACATGTATCAGAATACAGAGAAACTTCCTTAACATGTGCAGGTAATGTTTTGAACCACTGTAGAAGACAAGTTCCGATCTCACAACTACCTCTCTTACCGTTATTTTCACTCCAACAAAAACAATAAGCTTTGTTAGGTGGTGCTGCTTCATACACTGTTAGGTTGTAAACACACAGTTTTCTACTATAGTACACAGGACCAGCATTTGAAACAGGAATTTGTAGAATCTTTTGCAAGTCAAAACTCGCAGTAACGAAAGCTGGATCCTCAGTTGCTCTTTTTTTGTCATAATCAATGCTGTCGTTCGCTTCGTTTTTCCTGACAGTGTGTTCGTCATACGAAGCTTGGAGCAGTTTCTTTTTATCGTCAGTAGCACTCTCATAGTTCAGACATATAAGACACCTGTCTTTAGAACAATGAAAAAAACTTAAGGTTGTACTCTGTACAAAACACTTTTCTGTACACATTCTCTTTTGGCACGTTTTCTTCATCTTTGTACCGTTCACTGAAAAGATCATACATCTTACTTATGGAAAGCAATGAATCAAAGTACATTTTCTAGGTGTCTTTGTGACAATAATGGTTCTCCATTGTTGTGAAAGTTTCAATATGAGCTTTCATTTTATTATTCCAATCTTGAGAAGTCTTGTTCGTAGGTTCTTTACGACCTCTGTTATCAGAGCCTTTAAAATTACCAGTTAATTCAGATTGCATAGAAAATGCTGTTTTCAGAGGAGCGTTACTAATTGAAAGGGGTTAAAAAACTGTTTACATACCCTAACATTTTCACCCTCTTTCACAAATAAATAGAAATAGCTGAACATTTTGCCAGGTTTTTTAGAGTCATCATCTCGTTTTCTTTTTCTTTCAACTACGAATTTTGTAACAAGGGACAAAATTAAATTTTTTTGTTGCTCGAATGAACTCGATGTAAATTCTGTACAAATTTCCTTACGGATATTTTCGCTGAACTTGGACGTACATTGGAAAACAAACTGTGAGCAATCAACGGCCTTAGGGATTTTAGGTGGCATACTTTTTCCTTTTTTGGCTTTGTACGGTAGGCCTAGTTTTCTATTTGATTTATTTACGTTGACTTTCCAGGTTTCTGGGTGAGGTTTGCTCCATCTTTTTCTGGGTTTTTTTTAATGGTTCAGTTTCAGGAGTATCAGCGATAGTAATGATATTTATTTCAGGATCAGCCACATCACCATTTGCTTCATGTAATGTAACCTCAGGGCAAGATAAAGCATTTGGTAAAGCAATGTCATTTTTAATATTTGGGTCGGCCTAATAACAATATTGCCAGTAGTCATAGGCGTAGGCCTAGATTCATCGTCAAACTTTCTTTTTAGTACAAGTCTGGTACTCTGTAGTTTTAAATATTTTCTCAGTCTTTTAGCAATAGGATCCGTTGTTTTAGGTAAGTATTCTGGATGTGCATCTGAGTCGTATACTAAGTCAGAATCAGATTCTGAGGAACTAGAAGATTGGTTCAGGTCCTTAGGCCTACATTGTGAACTACAATTATTACCTGGAATCGAACAAGATGAACTTAACCTAGTTGTTTCACCACTGTTTATAAACAACTGATTGGTTAGATTTGTATCATGTTTGGTTAGGTTCCTTTCACTTAGTTCATTATGATTGTTAATTTCTAACACTTCATTTCGTTTAGCTAGTTCACAAATCAATTTAGAACGTTTCATTTTCACAATTAATTAAAGCACTTTATTAATTATCAATATCCTTACTAGTGCACTTTACTAAAGCCAATGTGATACAGATACAATCACAATGTATACACAAGAGGTAAAACCACTCACATGCCTTATAGGTTAAAAACACAGCTGGCTCATCTAGCCACAGCAAAAGTGATAGAGGTAAAATCACCCAAAGTAACTTGGGTGGTTTTACTTCTACTGAATATAAGTAAAAAGAATAAAGAATGTTATTTTCTTAAATTTCAACAGTTAACAAAATGTACACTTTTATCTCAACATTTAATAATTCTCTTGTCAGGCTGACCATTATTTTATTACTTAACTTAGTAGTTTTGCATTGAAAACAGCCTTAACTATTACAATATACAGTATGTACATATTACAGTAGGTAAATATTGACACAAGAAGGAAATTTAAGAAAATCTAGGGCCTCTAAGGCAAGCCTGTTCAGAGGTTCCTTTACAGTACTTACAAAAAAACAATAGCACTCAGAAAAAATTATTTTTTAAGAAAATTGACAAAGATGGTCTCAAAAAAACAAACATGTTGTGCCTTAGCAAAAAATTTATCCACAGTTAACAAAATAAACAAATGCAACTTGCAACAAGAGAAAATAACAACACCTGACTTCCCGTACCACCATCCACAAGGAAGCAGAACATAGATTACAGATACATAATAAAAACAAAAATATTGACTTCACAACTGTATTAACAATAAATAAATATTTACATACAAATATTAACCATACATTACTGATAAACACTGATCATCTGAATAAGTAAGCTATTGTATAATATTAAACAAAAACTCAATATCTTCCAAATGAAAGAGCCATGATTTTAGTCTATTCAAAAAAATATTTTTGTTGTATGAATATTTAATATAATCAGGTATTTGGTTAAAAATCTTTGGTGCGATAAAATTATATGTTGTAGTGTAAAAAGATATTGTTGGCTTAGGTATTGTAAATTTATTTGCATTTCTTAATCTCAATTTATAGGTATTTACATTGGCTGGAATATTTACACTTCTACAGTAAAAAAGTTTTAAGACTTTGAATACATATAAATATCTCAGAGGAAAAATTTTTAGGTCTAAGAACAATGGACGAGAAGGTTCATATTTAGTTTTATTTGAGATTATTCTTACCAAATGCTTCTGCCGTAGATATATTGAGTTCAAGTAAGAAATATATGTATGTATTGCCCCAAAATACTATTCCATACTCTATTCTGCTCTGCACCATTGAAAAATAAACTGTACGCAAAACTCTCTCACTACACATACTTTTTAAAAAATAGAAAAACCTTAGGATTTTATTTATTTTACTATTTAATTTACTTATATGTATCTTCCAATTCATTTCACTATCAACATATACACCTAAATACTTTATTTCACTGGTTTTACCCACAACAGAACATTTACTTTTTTTACAATGAATTTGTTGACTAATACAATCTGCACACCTATATAAAATCGGTACTGAAAAATTTACTTATTTTTTTAAAGAAAAATTTATGTATTTTGTTTTTTCAACGCTCAGTTGCATATGATTCACAGTGAACCACCACTGTATCGCATCAAGGTCACGACTCATTGCTACTCGTACTGAGTCCAAATCCTTGCTGGCATAGCACAAGGCAGTATCATCCGCAAAAGATGTTAAAGTACCATGAAAGCGAGCATTACAAAAATCATTTATATATATTATGAATAAAATAGCTCCAAGAACTGATCCTTGTGGTACACCATTTTTAATTACACCCATGTCACTACATACAGCATTAATTTTGACACATTGTTTTCTCTTCAGCAAGTAACTCTGAAACCAATCATATACAACTCCCCGAATGCCACACTGATAAAGCTTTTCCAAAAGAATATTATGGTCAACTGTATCAAAGGCTTTTTTGATATCTAAAAATAGGCCACTAACATTTTTTCCGTCATTAATTCCATCATAAACATTGGTCATAACGTTTAATAAGGCATGTTCAGTGTTTAGTCCGGATCTAAATCCAAACTGTTTGGTACTAAAAAAATTTGTTTTACTTAAGAACTTCATAAGCTTATGCTTCATTACCTTCTCAATAACCTTAGAGAAACAAGAAAGCAATGATATCGGACGATAATTACTGCATAATAAACTGGAACCACTCTTAAAAATTGGTATGACAACAGCATTTTTTAATTTAGTTGGAAAAATGCCAGTTTGGAAGCTAAGATTAATTATATACAGAAAAACATCTAAAATATTTTCAGAAACTTCCTTTAGTGTACAAGTGCTTATTCCATCAATACCAGGCGCAGTGTTATTCTTTAGAGATTTTATAACACACAGCAACTCTTCAGCTAAAACTGGTTCAATAAAAATCGAATGAACTTCCATTCTACATGGAAAATAATTGTTATAGTGCATAGACAAGAAATTATCATTCACATTTTTGTTCAAATCTAAATTATTCACTACATCTAAGAAATACTCATTGAATCGATTTGATATATTGTGTGAATCAGAAACTGTCATATCGCCTATTTCTAGCCTTATCTGACTTCTATTTGCTTTATTTTGACCTGTTACTTCATTTATTACTTTCCATGTTGCTTTAGAATTTCCTTCACACTATATAAATTTGTCTCTATAGAAAACGAATCTTTTAATAATTTTTATATCGTTCCGTAATTTATTCCTGAATGTTAGGTAATAATTTTTAGGCTCTCGTTGTAAGGATGCTTTTTAACATGACTGAAGAGTAAGTTTCTTTCTCTTAATCCTCGAACAAATCGCATTATTTATCCAGGGTTTAATTTTCTTATACTGAAAAGAGTTCTCGACGATAAAAGTTGATTGATTTAACAATTGTTTGAAATATAGAAAGGAAAGAGTCAAAAGCAGCCGACACATCAGAATGTTTGTATACATCCGACCAGTCGGCATTATTTAACATCTGTTTGAGGAGAGCGTAGCATATACGTGTGCGGGTCGCGGGAGGGTGGAGGGCGAGACCGGCGGACAACCGCACCGCCACGCTAACCTGAACCATAGAGTGATCCGTAATGCCGGCATGTATAACCGCGGCATCCACAGAAACCGTTGTTCTTGTTGGCCACATCGGACATAAACATGATCAATGCAGGTCTCGGACTCATCTGTTACTCGTGTTGCTCTTCGACTAAACACTCAAACCCGTTTACTGCCATCACTGTTTCTATAACTGTCAGTATCCGCATTTAACTCCCTCACTCCCACTAAATTTATATTTACATCTCCTATCCAAATTAAATTTCTAATATTTTTAAAATTCATATTTAGATTACAAAAAAATTGTCGAAGTTCATTTATAAATACTTCCACAGAGTGAAAAATTAATCTATATATATTGCTAATAAATGAAAAGTTTGATTTAAAAATTCAAAAGAGATTAAAAGAATGTCAGCTGTATCGCACTTCAACATCTAGGCATTTAACGTTTACAAATGTGTTTTTAATGTAAACAGCAATTCCACCAGCCCTATATGTTTCATTGCACTTAAAAAAATGTTTATAATCCGGTATTGTATAAAAATTTGATTCTATTTCATTGATCCATATCTCCGATAAAATAATTTATATCTGGCTCAATATTATTCGCAATAGCTTCAGCTAGAAAAAAATCAAAATTACTTCTTAGGCTTCTTATATTTTGATGAATGATTTTAAATTTTTTATCTATATTTTTTTTTAAAGAGAAAATAAACTTAAAGGTACAAATACATTATAAAAATACAAATTATAAAAAACAAATTCCTCATTGATATGAAAACACTAGCCTACATCTATTTTGTTTTGTGAAATGGGTTAGAAAAAAAAAACTTACAGTTTTTCAAGGTCAGCCTGACATGTTACTGTTGTAATTGTCCCAGATTCTTCTTTACGAAGGAAGATTTTTTCCACCTCGCACACACAAGTACTTGTACTGTTTGTCCCGCTTGATCTCCCGCGCCATCGCGAACAGACGTCTTCTCGCCGGTGACAAGGCCTCGTTGATGTATACGGGTTTATCCACGTTCAAGTTCATGTGCCGAGTCGAGAAGTCCCTCTTCACACGGCGTTTTCGCAACAGTTCATCTTTGTCGAGACGTCTCACAAATTTCACAATAATTCCGGGCGGCGAGTTATTCGGACCCGTTTTCTTGCCCAACCGATGACACGCATCGATCATTGATTCGGTTAGGTTAAAGTCCAGGGCCCTTCCCAACCTCCTTCACGACGCTCACAACATCTTCATTCGGCTGCATCGGTACACCATGGATTTCGACGGTATTCATCCTGGAGTATTGTTCCATATCCTCCACACGCCTTTCCAACTCCGACACCTTTTTGCTCAGTATTCTATTTTCATCAATCAGGTTATCTATAATTTTTTAAGCATTTTTTC
The DNA here is from genome assembly GCF_021130785.1 of Homalodisca vitripennis. NCBI lineage: Eukaryota > Metazoa > Arthropoda > Insecta > Hemiptera > Cicadellidae > Homalodisca > Homalodisca vitripennis. The sequence goes on along the minus strand of NW_025776583.1, from coordinate 173,197 downwards.
AATTGTGTTAGTCTGCTCCTTCACACTTTTTTGTATTTTCTTCCCAGCTTTTCATTTAAGGCCTCATAGGACTGGTTGAAACTGCTCTCCTGCTTCCTTTGGTTTTCAACTATTTCATTATTTTTTTTCATTAAATCATCCAAAGTAAATTTACCCTCTTGTGCCTCAGAATCAAATCTTAAGCTCTTTCTCCGCGTTTCACTGCAGGTGGGCAATCTCCAAACCAATCCATCTTGGGTGATGCATTCCACATCCGCCTTGCTCATTTTTAAGCAAACTCCGTGGAATTCCTTGAAAAACAGTCACTGCACTGTATCTTCACTTTATTACCAATAGCTCTTAAGCAAATACCACAATTTGCCATTGTAAATCTGTTGCTGTAAAAAACGAGGTGAATATAAAACAGATAATCAAATAGCCTATAACGCGAATAAAAAACCCCGCAAATAAAACTACCGGGCACGTTTGAAATAGTTTTGTAGGTTATGGTCGAGACCGGAGCACTATCTCTAAACGATCCGTCTTATCTGAGCGCTGACTCATGACTCATGACCCATTGACCCAAAACCATTTGGGTAAAACTTATTTTGCCCATCATTCTTGTTAACATGAATGCCCATCATTGTTTACTATTGTTAACAATGACATGGGTGGTTTTACCCCTTGTAGATCTTGAATTCCACCATCTATAGGTTACAAAATCACGATTTCAGAAAAAAATGTACTTGGGTGATTTTACCAGGAACCCCTCGATATTTTTATACTGTATCGTATTTCAATTTGTGAGTTTTATTGCATATAGACTTTATATACATTTTTGTCAACTTAGCCTAGTGTTCATCTCGAACGTCCTCCAAAACTACTCCGTCACTATCCTCTTGTTCCACATTGTCAATAGGCTTTAGTTGTTGGTAAAATCCGTGGTAAATCTCGGGATTATACTTCAGGAGGTGCTTAATATCCTTAAATTTCTCTGCAGAAATTCCATGACCTTCTGGATGTAGAAGTTCGGGTGATTGTCCAGAAAAGTTAGGAGCTACTCCATTAAGCTTTTTTCGCAAGTCAAGTTGATAGTATGGTATATCCTTGTCATGAGTATACTTGAAATACAAAATGCCTGTTTTGTCCTGTTTAACTTTAACTTCCATCATTCTCAGCCAAGAAACAGTTTGCTTTTGCACATCTTCTTTCCGGTTTGTGATTTGATGCTCCAACGTTGAAGTTGACAAGAAGTCGTTAGCAGACATTTGTGTAACCTTAAAAACCCGTTGATTCTGCTTTGATGATTTTACAATTTCAACAAAGTCTTCAAAACTGTAAACAGTATCTCTTTTGCAAATTTTATTTTCGATTTGGCTAAAATCTCGGTCGTTTGGCAAATAGCTATGCCCACTTACGCAGAATTTGTGGATAATTGTATCCAAGGGAGCATCGGGTTGCGCAACAAGGTGCATATAGGCCAACACTAACTTTACATTTCGGTTTTGGCCACCACAATCATCAGACCAAGCTATCAACTCATTGCAACATTATCTTGTACATATTTTTTAAGGCATGATGTTATTTCCTGGGGACTACGTGTCCCTTTCGTGGACGGCGTGTAGCAGGATCACTCTGATGACAAAGACCAAGAAGGAATGCATTTTGAGTGCTGTACGATGATGTTTTACAAAAATTTTCAAATAATCTTTTTCTTCTTCCTTCATTTATTTTTTCATGACACTTCAATTTACAATTGCAGGGAATATTTTGAAATATCTTTTTTCCACTGTTTTACCCTTTATGTTATTGTATTGCTCACCGGAGTTCCTTAGCCTTTTATGTTTCTGTCTAGAAGATTCTCCTTTTACACTTTTACGAGTAGTCTTCTAAGCCCTTTTTTTCCTCTTGCTTGAATCATTGCCAGCCGTTGAAGGTCTATCTCCACCAGCCGTTACAGGATCCCCTTCATCAGCAGCAGTTGTAAGTCCAGCTTCTGAAGAGCTGTCTTCGTCCTCCACCGGTCTATCTGAAAAAACCAAACAAGCTAATTGTATTGAGACATTAATGCAGCCTCTGGTAGGCATAATATGGGAACTATTGTTATAATAATAGAATAGCATAATATGCTAATAAAATTTATACATTAAGCATCTTAAGTTCAAAATGGGCTAAACTTCAAAACAAAATATTGTGCATTGCTTATAATTCAAATTTGGAAAAAGATATTTAACATTGGGATTGTTTATTTTTAAACCCTAATAGCTACAATAACATATTTTTGTAATAAAAAGTGTTGTTTTAAAGTAACTGAATAGAAAAACCACCAATTATAAACATTCAAACCATTTTACAGTTATGCCTAAATTAGACCTAGTTTGGAAACATAGCAATAAAAATTTGCTTTACTAATAGTTTCAACTGTGTGTTTAGAAATGTTACAGGAGTATTTTAAACTGTTTAGTCTATATCTAACGAAAGAACAAAAACTAATATACACTAAAATTATTGTCATAAGGTCAAAATATAAACATAACATCATGACAACTTACCTTCTTCAAAATCAAAGGGAATGTATTCCGATCCAGAATTTTGCAGAATGGATGGCTCACTCCATAATTCCTTATCACTGGGATTCATTTCCCAAAGGAACAATCAAAATAAATCTGAAATGTAGATTTAAAGACAAAAAACCAGTGTAAAAATATAGGTTAGACTTAGATGTCAACTCTGTTTACTCCCATTGTGGTGTGGGAGAATGGTACAAGTCTAATTGTTGTCTGCAATAGTGGTATAAGTATGACTAGTACCAGTATGGCTGTGAGCAAGAACAGCTGATTGCTGGCAAGCATAACAAAAAGTGCTTTAACATCTTTATTATCCATATTTGACTTATACCACTCTGCCCACAAATAAAATCAAAACTTTTTATCAATAAACCCATTTTAATTTGCAAATAGAGGTAGGACTATACAGTTACATTTCCATGATAATAATAAGAGTAAAATTACTTCCCATCATAAGCTGGATCAGGATACATGAACTCCTCAGGTCCTAGACCATTCAGCTCTGGGATTTTCTCTTTTTTTTTAACCGTCACCTTTGCAGAAATCCATGCACCATTGTAAGAACATCTGTATTGGCACTTGGTACTTCCTTTTACAAACTGAATCTCATTAATTGGTCTGGTTTTGAAAGGACATGTTTTCTTGTAGGTGCCTTTTTCTTTGAGGAACTTGGTCCAATCCCTAATGATGTTTTGTTCTACTGGAAAGACTGTGAAGGGAAATGGATTCTTCCTAGTATTCTCAAGTACTGCAATCCATTCACTAGGCATTTCAACAACAGTTTTGGCCTTCACCAGGCCCATGTTTTTTTCACACTCCATCTAACTATGACCTCTCATAGGGTAAATGACCTTAACTCTGTCTGATCTTTCAACAATGTAATCTATATAGTGAAGGTATAAGATGACTGGGTAATTCTTGTTCTGCCCAGAGCACGAGTCGCAGAAAATTGTAAGTTCCCTTTTTCATCTAATTTTACAGTAATATAATGGTTTGCAAAACTTATTATTTCATTAGCTCCTTTACAACCAACGACTTCTGTATAGGCATAAAAAAGGATTGATTGTCAGATAATTGGTGTATGTTAAAACTATAAAACGATAGTTGACGTTTATAGTATACATCATTCGTACGTATATTTGGCACAGGAAGACTTTTCTGAAAATCCATGCAAATACTCTCTTTTCTTACTTTCTTTTCTGGATTCTCGTTTCCGTGTAAAAAACGTTGTAGATTTCATTTTATGAACTTGGCTTTCTGTAGTGAGTGTTTTTATTTTGTCTTCAATCGATGACTTCTCCTGAACAAATGATTCAGAAAGCTCTTTTTTCAAAACATCTAGCTGTGCTTTTATTTTGTCACATGTGGAACATGTATCTGTTCGTGGATAGCCGAAAGAAATATTGTAATCTTCATTAAATATTTTTCTGTAAGAGAGACTTTTAAATGTGGGTATTTCTCAGCAACATTGCATAGAGTTTGGAAATAGACAAATCTTCTGGAAGATATATTTTGTTAGTTTTTTCTTTACTATAATGACTTTCTCTTCCTTTTAACCCTCTCCCGATCACATTAATTTCAGGCGCTCACGGCAGAACAAGACCTATTACTTCGCGGCGGCGCGTTACGGTGAGTGCTCAGCGGCCTATATTGCTTGCATCTATTCTGTATTTTAATTATTTTATAGATGAATGGATAAGATTAAAATATATTTAGTAATAAATAAATAAATTCTTTACTTACCAGTCATTGAAAAATCTCGACTCCTTTATTTTGATGGTACGTGAGGAAACAGGGATGTTTACAGAATGTAATGTCGCACTGCTTACAATTCCAATAGCTTCTGATTGGTCTGCCAGAATTAGTTTTCTTTTTGTTATCACGACAAACCACACAGATTGTTGCACGTGACTGTTTCTCCAAAACATGAGGGGTGTTTGGTGACACTACACCTATCGGTAAACTCCGCTTTCTTCCTAACCGCATCCGCGATGTGTAGTTGCCAATGAGGTGCTCAACAAGCTTTCTGCGAAAATCCAGGTGTGTTTGACCGTGTTTGTTTTCTGCAGGTAAGTTAGATAATTAATAAATAATAAAAGAATTTACAATAGTGGTATTTATAATAAAGTGGAACAAATATTTCCACCATTTCTTTGATGGCCTACCAACACCGTGGTAACTGCGATACTGGTCTGATTTATCTACTCTACTCATATTTTTTGTGTATTTATTTACTATCGCAGGACAATTTACTTTTACAATTTCATTGCCCTTTCCTGTTTTTCTATTTATTTCTAAAGTTGTCTCAGGATTGGAATTAGTTGAAAGAAATAAAACTTCTCTGTTATCTCGCCAAACAGTCGCAATAACCTGGCCACTCTGCCTAAACACACTATCACCCCTTTTTAGCTTCAACGATTTAGGTTTTTCTGACTCTCCCACATGAATAAGTGTCTTTTTCTTACAGCATAATGGTTAAATTGAAAGATGAAAAAAGTTATCAAAGTAGACATGATGGTTTTTACCAATAAATGGTTCAAATACATCCATCACAACTTGTTCTCTCAATAAAAGTGTATTGTTTTTTCTTCTATCTTACCCAAATATACTTTGCCAAATAAAAAAGTAACCACTTTTGCTACAAGTAGACGCCCACATTTTTATGCCCTAAACACGATGCGCTGGTGACCTTATCTATGGATATTCAAACCACCCCACCCTTAGGGCAAGAATTCGGAGTAAGAGACAACGATCCAGAGAAAAAGCGACAGTTGTCAGATTCTGAAAATGAATCGTATATCAAACAAAGGAAAGTGGAAGAAAAAGTAAACGCTGAAAATATGAACGTTCCACCTCCACTATACCTAATCGTAAGTCATAAGGATGAGGGCAAAACTCTAACGAAGGTTAGTCCTTTCCTTATAAACAAAGCTTTTGTTTCCTCAGGCGGTCAGCCTAAATCTTTAAGCAAACTGAGAAATGGAACTATCTTGGTGAAGGCTGCGAACTACATCCAAGCCAGGAAGTTCCTTCAGATGACAAGCTTTTTGATCAGGTGGAAGTCGTTGTTCAACCGCACTCCTCACTGAACACCTCCAAGGGGATCGTCTTCTGCCGTGACATGATGGAGTGTAGTGAAGAAAAGATCAAGGACGAGCTGCAATGCGAAGAAATGGTAACCGATGTGGTCAGGATGCTTCGGACGGAGAATGTGAGAAAGGTTCCTACTCCTGGTCTAATTCTGACCTTTGCATTTCCCCAACCCCCAAAAACTATTAAGGCTGGATATTTATCCCTGACTGTACGGCCTTACTTCAAAAATCCGCAGCGGTGTTCCGTTGTCAGAGATTCGGGCACTCTACTAAGACGTGCTCGGGCCCTGAGACATGTTCCCGTTGCGGTGATGAAGGCCACCAATAAGACGGATGCAAGAACGACGTCTGATGCGTGAACTGCAAGGGTAAAAACGCAGCGACCTCTAAGGAATGCAGAGTTTACTTAGAGGAAAAGGAAGTTTTGAAGATTGTTACTCTAAACAAACCTTCCTTTAACGAAGCCCGCAAAGAGTATAGGAGAAGAATCGCTCCAACCCCTAAAAAGGGAGTCTTGTACTCCGAAGCTGCTTCAGCCCCAGTCCAATCCGTACAGTGCCCGTCATGTACCGCTTTGGAGGGTATGGCACTCAATTTAACAGAGCAGGTTGTCGCTTTGGTTAAGCAGCTTTCAGCCGGTACCGGACAAAATCCGTTGGCATCCACCAGTAATCCTTCCCAAGCAGTCTACACGCCCCATACTAACTCCAACACACAGATTCAAGCTCGCCCAACAGTTACTCCTAATTTCAGAGATAAGGTGCAACAAAATACGAAACCCGTCTTATCTTTGGAAGAGATGAAAAACTCGCCAACAAACTAAAAAAGAACATACAAACAAAATCAGAAAATAGATCCAAATTCCTAGTGAAAAAGACTAATCCATCCTCGTCCAGATCCTCCCAATTAACACTTGATGATGATATGGTTGAGGACCCTTTGGAGATGCAGACAGAGTTCCAAACTGTTCATGGTAACTTTTGTCCTGTATCTAAACAAAGAAAAAAAAAATACGATGAACTAGCACAAAATAAAATATATAATATAATATAAAATGCTGTTACAATGGAATATTAATGGTTTGGGAAGCCACTATGAAGACTTAACATTACTTATAAAGACAAGAAACCCTAATTTTATTTGCCTACAAGAGACAAAAATGTCTCCTCATACTCATTTCAAACAAAATGGTTATGACATCTTTCGCCTAGATCACCACCAACAAATTGCCTGTGGAGGTGTGGCTATTCTAGCAGATTCTTCTGTTAATGCTAGAGCCTTGAACATCGACACAAACCTCCAGGCAGTAGCAGTTTCAATCGATGTTCCTTTTAAATTAATCATCTGCTCCATATATATTCCACCTCCCCCATTTGATTTATCTCTTGATGATCTACGTGATCTCTACAGCCAACTCACGTCTCCTTTCTTTGTTTGGTGATTTCAGTGCACACCATCGCTCTTGGGTTCCAGCCGTTCTGATTGGAGGGGTAACATGGTTACGGGATTGTGGGATGAAGTGGCAGCGGTTGTTCTCGATGACGAGTCGGCCACTTACATGTGCCCTAGGACTGGCATATGGTCTGCAACGACCTGTCAATCTGCAGTCCGGTCGTGGCAACTCGAGTGCATTGGTCCGTGCTTCCCGACCTGTCAGGGAGTGACCATGCGCCCATTGCCGTGGCTTTTGAATCCTTTCCGTCTTCGACAGGCAGGTGTCCCAGGTGAAAAATTAAGAGGGCTGACTGGAACGAGTACAAAAAGAACATAATTTCTAAAACTGTTAATATCCAATCAAACGACATAAATACAGCCACTATATTATTTACATCCAATATTATAACATCCGCAGAGCGGAGCATTCCAAAATCCTCGGGTTCACCAAACAAATGTTAGGTATCTTGGTGGTCTGAAGAATGTTCGGCGGCTCTAAAGGAACGTCGAAAATGTTTGTTCAACAGATCACCGAATGAACAAAATTTAAGTAGATACAGAAGAGCACGGGCAAAAGCAAGACAGGTTTTTAGACAGAGACGGCGCGGCGGCTGTCCTGGCTGGGCTACGCAGATCGAATAAAACGAACTACTCCTGCATCTGATGTTTGGAGGAAGCTTCGATCTGTTTGCTGTAAGACCTCCCCACCTTCTCTTATTGCTCTGAAAAATGGTACCGATGTGGTAACTGATCCCTTTACAGTTTCCAATTTACTCGGCTCAAATTTTGCGGAAATTTCAAAAACGTCATCTTACAATAGGGAGTTTCAAAATGTCAAAACAAATACAGAAAGACATCCTCTAAATTTAAATATTAATAACAACTCTCCTTTAAACCTTCCCTTTACCATTGATGAACTTGATTCATCACTAAATGCGACATCAAATTCTGCTCCAGGTCCCGATAATATACATTATGCTATGTTGCGGAACCTGACGGAGGTTGGAAAACAAGATCTTCTAAAATTATATAAGTAGAATCTATTTAGAAAACATATTCCCTAATTCTTGGCGTCGTTCACACATTATCGCTCTCCAAAAACTGGGCGAAGATCTCCAGGAAGCTATAGACCAATTTCGTTTACTAGAAGTCTCTGCAAAGTACTCGAAAGGATGGTCAACAGACGTCTTGTTTGGTTTCTGGAAAAAAATAACCTTCTTTCACTTTCCCAGTGCGGATTCCGACAAGGCCGGACTACAAGTGACCATCTACTTGCCTTGGAATCGGCAATCCTTAATTCCTTTATTGAAAGAAAACAGTTGATCGCTGTATTCTTCGACATTTCTAAGGCTTATGACAAGGCTTGGAGAATATTAAATGCTTTAATATCTTGGGGTGTAGGGGGCCACATGGTTTCTTTCATACAGGGCTTCCTGTCGGAAAGAACCATACAGGTCAAACTTGGGACAACAATTTCCGATTCATTCACGCTGGAAAATGGTATTCCACAAGGTAGCGTTCTAAGCTGCACTCTGTTCGCCATTGCAATCAATAACATATTATCCTGCGTTACCCCTCCTGTGCGCTGTTCTTTGTTTGTAGATGATTTCTCTATTTACATCTCTACAAAGAAGTTAGCGGTGGGGGAGAGAGCTTTACATCTTACCATCAACAGGCTAGAGCATTGGTGCGGAGTTACGGGTTTTTCATTTTCGCCAACTAAAACAAAAGCCATAGTTTTCTCCAGAATGCGTACTGTTGAGCAGCCAACTCTCTCTTTGCTGGGTCAGAGAATCTCTACTTGTGACACTATCAGATTCCTGGGTATCACGTTTGATACCCGGCTAACTTGAGTGTCTCACCTGAGTGACTTAAAAGACCGATGCATGAAGCGCTTGAACATACTGAGAGCTTTAAGCGGAACAAAATGGGGGGCTGACAGGACATGCATGCTCAGATTCTACAAAGCCACCATCCGTTCCTGTCTAGATTATAGATGTAAAAGCATATGGGTCCGCAAGACCCAGTGCTCTAAAAATGCTTGACCCTGTCCATAATTCTGCTTTAAGACTGGCCACTGGAGGTTTTTGATGTTCTCCTATAAACAGCCTTCTTGCAGAAACGGGAGAACCTCCTCTTTCTCATAGACGGCAACAACTGTCCCTAAACTATGTTCACGCTCTTTCAGGTAAGCCAGACAACCCTGCATTTGAACCGGTCCTGCGAAATCCACTCCATAATTCTTTCCTAGCGAAACCAAATCATCCTTCACCCTTAGGCGTTAGGGCCAAATCCTACGTCTATGAAATAGGCCTAAACGAATACGAGTTCAAAATCGTCCATCAATGTGATATTCCACCCTGGAGCGTCTCAATGCCAAAAGTTATTTTAAATCTTTCTAGGTTTAAAAAAGTCTCCACTCCAGAAACAGTCTACCAACAAGATTTCCGTCAAATACTAGGCAGCCTCGCACCTTGCGATGTTGTCTATACTTACGGGTCAAAGGAACGTCGTAGAACTGAATGTGCTTTCGTCACTGGTGTTAGACGATACGGATTTCGTCTTCCCAACGACTCTTAAATTTTCACGGCCGAATTAACAGCCATCAAAATGGCCCTAAATATAACGTGTGCCATGACAAAAAAATTGGTTATCTGCAGCGACTCCCTTATATACAAGCCATCAGCGATATGTATTCTAAACACATTATCATCCGCGAAATATGGCATTCTTTGTCTTCCCTTCAGTCCGAAAGTGCTGCTGTCTTTCTTGTCTGGGTACCTGGACACATAGGAGTATCCGGAAACGACCTGACAGATAGAGGAGCTAAGGAAGCATTAGAACTCCAGCCTTACACCGCAAGGATGGTTTCTTCCGTCATTATCCCGGTGGTGAAGGGCAAACTAAAAGCCAAATGGAATACCGATTGGCAGGCAGTCGTTAACAACAAGTTACGACGTATTAAAGACTGCGTTGGACTCTGGGAGACAGCGAACCTCCCGAGTCGTCGTGAGGAGGTTGTGTTGTGTCGCCTGCGGCTAGGCCACACGCTTCTCACACATGGCTTCTGATGAGTGGAGATGATCCTCCGGTCTGCGACACATGTGACACTGTCATTACAGTTGAACATACGTTTGTTGACTGCCCTCGCTACTCGGTACATAGGCGCAACTCGAATCTGCCGGCTTCGTTGAACGATATTCTCTGCGACGACGAGACGGAAACTCAAAGACTTCTATGTTTTCTGAATACAACGTCGCTGATTAACAAAATATAGTATTGTGTTAAGTTTATCTATTCCGATTATCGATTGTTAATATTTATTAATTTTATTATTTAATTTTTATTTATCATTATCATGACAGCTGCCAAATTAGTCCCTTTACAGCTACCTTGGTGGCAGTAAAATTTGTTAAGTTTGCACAGTTTATTTTATTAATGTTATATACCTTGTCCCTATTTATGTTCTAATTTTCTTTTTAGCCTCTATATGGGTTAAGACCTCTCTACAGTCCTTCCCTTTATAACATGTATTGTTATCTAGTTCTAAGGTTATTTTAAATTATTTACTCACATACTTGCCTTGATTCCAATTTATATTTTTTCTTATAGAATGTAATCTATGATTGTCTAATTGACACCACCAAATACGAGCAGGTGCCAATTCTTTCTTGAGGGCGATGATAACCGTAGCGTTTTTCGCCCCTAATAAAAAAAAGAAATCACTTACATGAAAATACTGGTTTATTTTCTTGTACCGGCGCAAGGTCATACATTGCTGAACTCTAGGACATTTTACAAAATCACCGATGAAATATTCATCAACGTTTGGTAGGTCATATAAGCCCATACAAATTTCTATTCCTACAAAATCTTTGATTTCATCTCTAGAAACCGTGGCCCAATGTGGGTCAAGTTTGTTTACAGCATCTTGTATTTTAGTAGCATATGCATTCGTACACTCGACTATGTTGTCAAAAAAGGCATCACCTCCCAACAATTCCCAACAAGACGAAGAATGCTTGGCCAAAGAAGGACATCATTTGAAGGACATTATCTTCAGGTTTTAAATGTGTGAAATAAGTTGTACTGATATTATTTCCATTAATTTACATCAACATTTTTATTTAATAACGAATAAAATACTTTTTATCAATTGAATCGGTGACATGTAAAAGGATAACATTCCATTTAGTCCATTTTCGTGTATCTCAATTAAACTGAATAACATTTTTTCTGTTTACATTAAGAAAACATGTTTAATTAGAAAGATGTAGATATTGAACTCACATTTAACTTTTCATATACTAATATCTGATTTTGAAGATCGTCACCTAGTTATTATGTATTTTATGGTTGGAATGTTATCCTTTTAGACATCAATGAAATAAAAATATCTTTTTAATTTAAAAAAAACATTGTTTTACTTACAATAAACTTTATGTTGTGTACTAAAACAGCAAGTATATTACATTTAAATCTATTTTAAAAATACTTTTGTTTGACCTATTTTTTAAATGCTTGAAAAAGTTTATTTTTTGATATAGTTAAGTTTTCCTATTCATCGTAGTCACTTTCACTGTGGTTTTCCTCCACATTCCCCTCCAAAGGTATGGACTGGTCCCAAGCCAAGATCTGCTGATAGAATTTGAGATGGTCTTCCGGAACATAGCGAACTATATAGTGAACATCCAATACTTTTTTGGCCTTTACTGGTAACATACCTTGGTATGCTTGTGCGGTTGGAAGGTTTTATTGATCCTGGTTTTCTTAGCTGGAAGGTGCCAGATGCTATTGAATCAATGAAAGGGCGAGCTATAACGTATCCAGGTCTTTTAGAGCTGTACTCAAAGTGCCTGTACTTACTGATGGAGAAGTCTTCAAGTTTGTCAATACTTTTTGTGGTTTTCTTGAAAACTGTAGGCCACCAGTTTTTTAACTCAATAAAGTCATTGTATTGTAAACTCTTCACGACAAACTTCGGATCTTTCACTTTTGCACTTTCAATGATTTCATTGTACTGTATTTGGTGTGTACACTATGTCAAACTTACGGATAGCACGTTTATCTGTAGCAAAGTCACGGTCGCAAGGTAGGAAGCTGTGACCACGAACCGGGAAATAGTGATGAATTGCTGAAAAGCGGCCTGTCATAGTTAGTGTCAACATTCTTACAAGGGTGTGGTTTCTGTTCTGCCACCACAAGCATCATTAAACACATAAAGTTCCTTTACTTCTGGGGGCACTTTAGTGTTTATGTAATCAAGAATCATACTACACACTTCATTTGGACCTTTTTTACCGGAACCCTCATGGTATGTGTAAAAAACAGCTTCATTGGTTGTTAAGTTGTGCACAGAAAATACATACAACCATAGTATTCTCAAGTAAAACATTTCTTGTACTGGCAAAGCAGGCAATGGAACATTTTGGATGAAATTATAAGAAAAAGCCATTGCATCTTCTTTATTTTCACATACTGCTGAAATGCTCTTCGGAAACTGCTGACGAGACGGAAACTCAAAGACTTCTATGTTTTCTGAATACAACGTCGCTGATTAACAAAATATAGTATTGTGTTAAGTTTATCTATTCCGATTATCGATTGTTAATATTTATTAATTTTATTATTTAATTTTTATTTATCATTATCATGACAGCTGCCAAATTAGTCCCTTTACAGCTACCTTGGTGGCAGTAAAATTTGTTAAGTTTGCACAGTTTATTTTATTAATGTTATATACCTTGTCCCTATTTATGTTCTAATTTTCTTTTTAGCCTCTATATGGGTTAAGACCTCTCTACAGTCCTTCCCTTTATAACATGTATTGTTATCTAGTTCTAAGGTTATTTTAAATTATTTACTCACATACTTGCCTTGATTCCAATTTATATTTTTTCTTATAGAATGTAATCTATGATTGTCTAATTGACACCACCAAATACGAGCAGGTGCCAATTCTTTCTTGAGGGCGATGATAACCGTAGCGTTTTTCGCCCCTAATAAAAAAAAGAAATCACTTACATGAAAATACTGGTTTATTTTCTTGTACCGGCGCAAGGTCATACATTGCTGAACTCTAGGACATTTTACAAAATCACCGATGAAATATTCATCAACGTTTGGTAGGTCATATAAGCCCATACAAATTTCTATTCCTACAAAATCTTTGATTTCATCTCTAGAAACCGTGGCCCAATGTGGGTCAAGTTTGTTTACAGCATCTTGTATTTTAGTAGCATATGCATTCGTACACTCGACTATGTTGTCAAAAAAGGCATCACCTCCCAACAATTCCCAACAAGACTTGAAGAATGCTTGGCCAAAGAAGGACATCATTTGAAGGACATTATCTTCAGGTTTTAAATGTGTGAAATAAGTTGTACTGATATTATTTCCATTAATTTACATCAACATTTTTATTTAATAACGAATAAAATACTTTTTATCAATTGAATCGGTGACATGTAAAAGGATAACATTCCATTTAGTCCATTTTCGTGTATCTCAATTAAACTGAATAACATTTTTTCTGTTTACATTAAGAAAACATGTTTAATTAGAAAGATGTAGATATTGAACTCACATTTAACTTTTCATATACTAATATCTGATTTTGAAGATCGTCACCTAGTTATTATGTATTTTATGGTTGGAATGTTATCCTTTTAGACATCAATGAAATAAAAATATCTTTTTAATTTAAAAAAAACATTGTTTTACTTACAATAAACTTTATGTTGTGTACTAAAACAGCAAGTATATTACATTTAAATCTATTTTAAAAATACTTTTGTTTGACCTATTTTTTAAATGCTTGAAAAAGTTTATTTTTTGATATAGTTAAGTTTTCCTATTCATCGTAGTCACTTTCACTGTGGTTTTCCTCCACATTCCCCTCCAAAGGTATGGACTGGTCCCAAGCCAAGATCTGCTGATAGAATTTGAGATGGTCTTCCGGAACATAGCGAACTATATAGTGAACATCCAATACTTTTTTGGCCTTTACTGGTAACATACCTTGGTATGCTTGTGCGGTTGGAAGGTTTATTGATCCTGGTTTTCTTAGCTGGAAGGTGCCAGATGCTATTGAATCAATGAAAGGGCGAGCTATAACGTATCCAGGTCTTTTAGAGCTGTACTCAAAGTGCCTGTACTTACTGATGGAGAAGTCTTCAAGTTTGTCAATACTTTTTGTGGTTTTCTTGAAAACTGTAGGCCACCAGTTTTTTAACTCAATAAAGTCATTGTATTGTAAACTCTTCACGACAAACTTCGGATCTTTCACTTTTGCACTTTCAATGATTTCATTGTACTGTATTTGGTGTGTACACTATGTCAAACTTACGGATAGCACGTTTATCTGTAGCAAAGTCACGGTCGCAAGGTAGGAAGCTGTGACCACGAACCGGGAAATAGTGATGAATTGCTGAAAAGCGGCCTGTCATAGTTAGTGTCAACATTCTTACAAGGGTGTGGTTTCTGTTCTGCCACCACAAGCATCATTAAACACATAAAGTTCCTTTACTTCTGGGGGCACTTTAGTGTTTATGTAATCAAGAATCATACTACACACTTCATTTGGACCTTTTTTACCGGAACCCTCATGGTATGTGTAAAAAACAGCTTCATTGGTTGTTAAGTTGTGCACAGAAAATACATACAACCATAGTATTCTCAAGTAAAACATTTCTTGTACTGGCAAAGCAGGCAATGGAACATTTTGGATGAAATTATAAGAAAAAGCCATTGCATCTTCTTTATTTTCACATACTGCTGAAATGCTCTGCATTTTGTAGAGCTTGTTGGCCCGTCTCTTGTGAACTAGCATTTCTGATGCCGCTGCCAACTTAGCGTTATCATTCAAGGAAGATCTCATTTTTGTGTTTAAGTTCTCTCACTGTGAACACACATCAACTTGAGGTCGTCCAAACCTATAACCGTAGTCCTGTTTGTATATGTTTAGAAAATACTCATACTTTACTTCATTTGTCAAATTAGGATATTTTTCAAGAAACATATCATGGAGTTTTTTTACAGTTAGAGTGGCATCAAGATAGGAAACCGTCTGAGACGAGTAATGTGAAATTTTCTTTGGATACGATTCGATATGATGTTTTATTTTCATTAGAATGTCATCTGATTTTCTAGGTTGATTACCATGAAATCCTCTTTTGTCGTTGGGCAATTCACCCTTATTAAGTAGATTAGTTAAACGTTGAAGTGCCTTATTACTAATGCTGCTCAAACTCATGAAAGCTTTTCTGCATACTTCAACTTTGGTATTTCCTTTCATTACAAAATAACTAAAGAAAGACAAAATTTGCTTTGAAGAATGATTTTTTGGTCTATGTCGTTGAACATCATGTCGGTTAATTAAACCCATTAAGAAAGTGTCAGTTTTATTTTTTGGCTTCCCACTATACACCAACTTTAGTATGTTGGACTTGTATTCAACTGAAAAATCATCAGTACACAGTTTGCGACATTTACAATCAGGTCCTGTCTTCTCCTGTTCTATCAGTTTACCTGTAGAAGTGACAAACTCATGTCCTTCCCTTCTTGCCTTTTTCTCTGCATTACGTATATTTCCACTCCCTCTTCTTTTCAATGAACTATCTTCAGTCCCAGAGTCTGAGTCAGCCATATCACCAAGTTCACTTATCAAAATTAAAACAAATAATGATAAAAACCACACTAGAATTAACCAACGACTTAGCATTAACCTTACTTTTCTGGTAAACTCACAAGCTCCAATGAGGCAAAATAAAACAGGTGATCTGCAGTTCAGCTACTAACAGCTGATACAGTTATTTTAACAAAGACATACAACAAAATTAAATGCAATGCTAATGAATAAGTTATACAATGCAAAACACACCTACATTGGAATGTTATCCTTTTACATCTCAATAAAGAAACTGCTTCTCATGTGAGATTTAAAAAGATAACATTCCAGGAATGTTATCCTTTTAAATCTCAGTTGAAAAAGATGATTTCATAGCAACCTTTATTGTGGAGGAATATTATTGTTCTTCTCACTTGATAGACCCATGTTAGACCAAAAAAATGGCTATCTCAGTTTAATTTCAGCCAGCAAAAATGGAATGTTATCCTTTTACATCTCACCGATTCAATTTTTGTTTTTTTTTTTTTTTTTTGTTCTTTTAATGCATCAGATCTTTTTGCCGCACTCTGTATAAAAAATTGAAGGAGTTAACAAACTATCTTTTTGAAATGATATTTAAAATTTGGTTATAAAATATGTATATCAACATGCTTCATGCGACCCATCCAGAACGTCTACAAGTAGTTCCACTCATCAGTCATTTTTGCCTTCAGGAGACTCTGCACAAGACACAGGAGACAATGTAGGAATATCAACACCCCATTCAGACCAGGACAATGACATCCAGGACTTAGATATCACAGCACCTAAATGACGATTATTTTGCAATAGGCTGTAATGAGATTAGGTGCTATGAAGCCGCACCGTTTTACAATGAATTACATTTGCCAAGAGGTACAATTTTGTGGACCAGGAACGAATTTAGCCTAACGCTTGTGTAGGGGTATTAGAGGGAACGGACCAATGCGAGGAATCTCACAATGACGAATGCCACACCGAGGCATATAATAGCTCAATGTGTTACAACAAAGCACCTTGTTTTGGGAATTCTTGCTGTAAATCGTGAAATTGACGCGTTACCCTATTAATTAATTTGTGCGTGTGGATACAGTTTTTGTGACCAGGAACGAATTTACCAATACGCTTATCTAGGGATGATAGGAAGGCTTTGTCCCTTAAGGCTGGGTTCACACTGGAGGAGCATTCTGTCTGAGACAATCGTCGCGAGTCATTTTGTTGGAGCATTTTGACAGTTTGCTCCTCTAGTGTTCGGTACCTCCGGACAAGCACCATTTTGACTCGAGAGTTAAATTAAAAATAAGTTAGTGCGCTACACTTTGGCGTAGCAACACGTACAACATAAGTGCTGAAGAAGTAAATGTTGCTTTGAGCTTATGGGAGTTTGTAAAAATGTTGGGTATGCCTCCGGAAAGGAAGCATTGGGTTCACCCAATTAATGAAAAGAGGGATGTGAAATCTTTTATATCAGAACTAAAGAGTTTTCCAGAAAAATTTCACAACTATTGCAGAATGAGTGTAAAGAGTTTTGAGGAACTGTTGGACATAGTTCAAGACCACATTACTAAGAAGGATACGAACTGTCGTAAAAGTATAACAGCGGAGGAAAGACTTTTCATTTTTAAGGTACAATACAATACAACAATTTTATTGCTTATACAAAAAATTACATTGCAATGCTAGAGACACAAAATATTTGGAAATACTAACCTAACAATAGTAATTGAATAGCCTAATGCATCCTCTGGGATATGTTTTACGTAAAAATAAAACATACCTACGTAGCCTATAAATATTGAATTAAATTGTGATATTATTTCCCAATTATTATTATTGGTACATAAACTCATCCACACTATAAAAAACCATTTACCAACAAAAACTCTTAATTTCGATTTATTAAGGTTAGTTGTTGGATTTGGTTGGTTTTACTTTGCTTTCCGGCATGTAATTGTGTTTAAAATTGTTTTACATACATTACCTACATTATATTGTAATATGTAATAACAATTTATCAGTAATTTTTAATAAAAAAAAGGATCACGCACGATGCCTGCCCGCTGCTTGCTCTTTTAGAAAAAAAAATTAACTCGAGTAGTTCCAAATTTGAAGTCCAGATCACGTCAGTGCCCCTGATCACTAATAGGTAATTCTAAGCAATATATGACTGTCTGGCGGTTGCCTGCTCCCTATAACTGCTTTTCGGCAAGAAATTCTAGTCATTTCCTTTTCTAATTGACTATTGGAACATTATATTGTAATATGAGAAAAATCGAGGTTGACCCATATATTGCTTAGAATTACCCCTAAATATAACGTGTGCCATGACAAAAAAATTGTTATCTCCAGCGACTCCCTTAGTGGTATACAAGCCATCAGCAACATGTTTTCTAAACACGTTATCATCCGCGATATATGGAACTCTTTGTTTTCCCTTTAATCCGAAGGAGTTGCTGTCTTTCTTGTCTGGGTACCTGGACACATTGGAGTATCCGGAAACGAGCTGGCAGATAGAGGAGCTAAAGAAGCATTGGAACTCCAGCCTTACACCGCAAGGATGGTTTCTTCCGACATTATCCCGGTGGTGAAGGGCAAACTGAAAGCCAAATTGAATACCGATTGGCAGGCAGTCGTTAACAACAAGTTACGACGTATTAAAGACTGCGTTGGACTCTGGGAGACAGCGAACCTCCCGAGTCGTCGTGAGGAGGTTGTGTTGTGTCGCCTGCGGCTAGGCCACACGCTTCTCATAAATGGCTTCCTCATGAGTAGAGATGATCCTCCGGTCTGCGACACATGTGACACTGTCATTATTGTTAAACATGTGCTTGTTGACTGCCCTCGCTACTCGGTACATAGGCGCAACTCGAATCTGCCGGCTTCGTTGAACGATATTCTCTGTGATAACGAGACGGCAACTCTAAGATTGCCGTGTTTTCTCAATGCAACGTTGCTAATTAATAAAATGTGATATTATGTTAAACTTATTTATTCCGATTATCCATTGTTGTTAATATTTATAAATATTTATTTATCATTGTCAAGACAGCTGCCAAATTAGCTCCTTTATAGCTACCTTGGTGGGAGTAAAATTTGTTAAGTTTGCACAGTTTATTTAATTAATGTTATGTATCTTGTCCTTATTTATGTTCTATTTATCGTTTTAGCCTCTATATGGGTTATGACCTCTCTATAGTCTTTCCCTTGTTACATTTATTGTTATCTAGTTTTAAGTAGTATTATTTAAATTACTTACTCACCTACTTGTGATTCCTATTTTTTTTTTGTTATATAGAATGTAATCTTTATTTACCTAATTGACACCACCAAATACTAGCAGGTGCCAATTCTTGCTTGAGGGCGATGATAACCGCAGCGTTTTTTGCCCCTTATAAAAATGGAACTAAAAGAATTAAAATATCTTCAGTACTTTGATACTTATGACATTTTTCTCACATAGGTTTTTTGTATAATTTTTTATGAAAATAATTTTTTCTGAAGGCACTTTTCAAAATATTACTATTATTTTACTTCCAGGGCTGCATTCTAGCAAAGTCTTGTAGAAAGTATTTTGGTAAGTTAGTTTATAATGTAAGTGAGAAACCAATGGACAGACTTTATATTGATTATTTTGGTCCACTTGTAAGAAGTAAAATGCAGAACAACAATGTTTTAATAATTGAGGACCTTGCCGGACAAAGGGCACATAGTAAGATATTGTACTTTCGGGAAACGGCTCTTAAAGTTTATAGTTGTAAAGATATTTTGTAACACTTAAAGGATCCTGTGCTTAAAATTTATTGTACTGGAATATTTTATAAACTTTATTATAATGTTATTACTCTTGTATTTACTGAAAAGTACTAATTAGTAAAAATAAAATTTATAAGAGATGTTATGTGCCCTTTTTTAGCAATACATAGCCTATAACCTAAACTAATGGATAAATGCAGTGAAATATAAAAACAAGTTGATAAAGAACAAACTTTATTATATCACATAGCCAAAATCATAAAAATAAGGTTTTCAAGAATTTTCCTCAAAAATTTGCTCCAGCCATATTTCGTCATCTGCGGTCAAGTACTTCATCAAACTTCGGACATCAATGATTTTAGCTTCCGACACTTCAGGAAATGGCACTGTTGCAGGTTGAATTTCTCCTAATGTTTGTTTATTTACAGTGTTCATAAACTTGAAAGGAGAGTAGGTAGGAACAAAAGTGCTAGAACACACAACAGTTCCATCACTTTTGTATTTAATTATTACGTACTTCATGATTGTAAACTTCTGTTTTTTAGCCAACTTTTGAAAGTCTTCGAAGAAAGGCTGAAGGCTCTTAACCCAATCTTTTATGAGACTTCGATCCATTATTACTGTAAAAGGGCTAGGCTTCTGCCGAGCCTGAACCATAGCTTGCAGCCATGGCTTTGCAGTTCCGATGACCTCTCTCTTTTTGATATGAGACCTAACAAGACCAAAGTTCCGGTCACATTATGAGAATGAATGGCCCCTAACTGGAAACAACTGTATAATTTCTACGCCAAACACTTTGCTGAACCACGAACAAAATTTAACCATTGTGGCGTTGCGGTTTTGTCCCCCAGCAGAGTCCGATAACAAAACAACAGTTTTTACTTCTGATTTTTCAATATATTTCTTAAGGCAATCGTACAGAAATGAAGCCACACTGTTCGAATTCTTAGATGCTTGTGATTCCATGAAACAGTAGAAGTAAGACTCGTCATCATTGAAAATGTGTACGTTAAATGCATATAACCATAAAAGCCTTTTGTAACATTGGCTGTTCACATTAATTCTTGGCACTGGGTAGTTTTGAGCATAGTCAAATTCACATACCAAAAAAGAAGAATCAGTTTTTGCTTTTTCTATGAACTCATGTTTTAAAGCTAGTCTTCTTTTATATTTACGCTGATGAATCTGATAAGGTACTTTGATTGGATCATTAGGATTTCTTGACAGTTTTTCTCTGCATTCTGTACAATAATCGCACACATCACTTTTAGGTGACCTCATACCAAATTCATGGCCAAACTTAGATTTGAAACACTTAAAGTAGTGGGGGTAGCCCATTTTCAAGTTTTCATTTGTTTCAGACCTATAAAACTCTTGAAACAATGTGTAAAGAGTTTTAATATTGAGCTCCGGGTTGTCAAAGTACTTTAGAGAGGTTTTATTGCCACTATAATGGCTTAGGCTATATGGAATTGATTCAAGGTGTGTCTTCATCAAATCAAAAACATTATGTTTCAATTTGTGTGGTCGATTAGTGTGATGACCTCTCCGTTCTGTAAAGTCCTGATCATTTAACACTTTTTGTTGGATTACTCTTATTCTTTTAGGACTTATTTGTAAAAGTTTTCTTAAGAAACCTTGACAGACTGATACCTTAAAACCACCAACGTTGATACTATAGGCCCAAATATTAATTCGGGCTTTTTTGGGTTGAATGGTCTGAGTTTGTTGATCAATCTTTTCTATACATTTAGAAATAAATGAGTCTTGCAACTCTTTACCTTGGTTGTAGAATGATGAAAATAATTCGTTCTGATGTTCTGCAGTAAAACTTTCAAAACATTTCTTACTACAACACTCGGTAACATAAAAAAACTGCTTTCCACTTACAGTCTTTCCAGACCTACCGACATACTCTTTGCCTTTAAATCGTTTCACTTTAGCACTTTCACGTTTCAAATTTGTATTGTTACTGTATAGTTTACGTTTGCGTTTAACTTTCGGCTGATCCATTGCACTTAATAGCTCTAGTTTTTAAAAGGATTTAACTTATGAACAATGAACATAACCTCAATAATTCAACAAGCTGAAAATAGAAACAGCACTGATGTTAGATGTCATTGTTTTGGATTTTGTCAGCTGCACAGCTGCAAAAAAAATTCTCTCAGAAACCAAAGAATAGAGATTTTTTTTCAAACTTTCAGGGCACATTCTAAACAACATGGCGGATCCAATAAAGCAATTGCCGGAAAAAGGGCACATACACCTATATGCCCTTTGTCCGGCATTGTCCACAATTATTATGGATGACCATAGCAAGTTTGTATGGTTGTATGCAGTCAACGATGCCAAAGGTTCATCTGTAATTAAACTCCTGGACAATATTGTGTTTAAAAAATTTTTGGATATTGCAAATATTTAGTCTCTCACAATGCAACATGTTTTAAAAGTGTGGAAATCAAGAACTATTTGTTTAACAGGTTTGTTTTTGCAGTCAACGATGCCAATGGTTCATCTGTAATTAAACTCCTGGACAATATTGTGTTTAAAAAATTTTGGATATTGCAAATATTTAGTCTCTCACAATGCAACATGTTTTAAAAGTGTGGAAATCAAGAACTATTTGTTTAACAGGGGTATAGTGTATTAGTTTATTTCACCCTATGTGCCTAGGGCAAATAAATCAGAAAGACAGTTAAGAACCTTGAAACAAATGTTAAAAATTTATTTTTCTAAAAACCAACAAAAATGGTATACAGAGTTGACTAGTATTCAGCAAGTAATTAATTGTAGTATGTCTGAAGCAACAAAAATGAGTCCACATCAGTTAATGTTTGGTTTTCAACCTAATAATGCTTTGAGTAATCAATGGTCATTAAATGAACTTGCGTGTGAAAATGATGTAAACAATGAAAGGTTTGAACTAGCTATTAAAAATTTAAAAACGTCAATTAACGCCAATAAGAAGAGGAAACTATATAGTGATGAGAATGCAGATCCTTTTGCTGTTGGTAAGGAGGTATTTATAGAAACACATGAACAAAGCAAGAAGTGTGATAAGTTTCAGAGTAAATTAGCCATGAACTACATTGGACCCTATAGGCTAATACACAAACTGAGTAAAGTATCCTACATAGCTTAAAGTGTGAAGAGTCCAAAAATGATAAAAAGGTCCATATTTTACAGTTGAAGTTAAAGAGGTAAAGTATTGGTAACAAAAGGTTGTGCTGTTGTGTTTTGTTTATGGTTGATTATAGATACCCGGAAGTCTGCCCAATAAATAAAAGAGGAAGATGATTTATTATGCATAATGAAGAAAGTATACAAATATTGGATTGTCAGGAAGTATAAATAATCCAATAATAAAGTATACTATAAAAGGAAGATGGATGAGATAATAAATGTTTAATGGGAAATGTAAATAAAATTATTATTATATAATGTGGACTTTGTGTATAGTGAAAATCAGAGTGAAGTTAATTAAAAGTTACATAAATTACTTGCAGTATGTGCACTAATCAATTTCAGGTAAATAAAAACCAACAATGCAAGGGGATATTATATTATTGGTGTACTTGGAAAAATGATGAAAGTGAAAAGAAACTGTTTTAAAACTTAAATCTTAAAAGAATAGTAAAAGTGTCTTGTAGCATGTAAGGTGACTGTTTTATAATAACAAATTCAGGATTATTGTAAAATGTGTTGGATAAATAAATGTTTGTAACGGACGTGAGGGGAAGACCTGAGTAGGGGAAGAGGCGGGTAATGGTGGGATAGCTCGCCAGTGGAGGGGAAGTGTAAGATAGCGGCCCAGTGATGTACTACTCTAGGAGGAAACGTTAGCCCAGTAGGAGCGTTGTATTAATACGCTAGAGGTTTTTCTTCGAAATCATAATTCGATAACGGCTTGACAGATATTAGGCCCATTCTACACGAGCCACAAAAACGCGACCGTTTGGTCGCGAGCGACACGCGTGTGTCACAGAACCACAGAGTTTTAATTGGGCATTCTATACGGGCAACTTTGCGGTCGTGTTGCCAACGAAGGCATGCCGGCGTGTTGAACGCAAGAGGTTGCGTGAAAGTCGCGCGCCGGAGACCGGCGTGTCATTCTACATGTAGAAACTTGCAAGCGTTTTGCCGGCCGAGCTGATTTGTTCTTCACCAGTCCACGACTATTAGTCAAGATAATTGTTGTGCTTTGTGTCTTTTCAAACAAGATGTTTGACACTGAACGATTTATTTGTGAAATCGAGGGCCAACCTCCCCTGTATGATATTAAAAGTAAGGAATATTCTAATAGGGATGTAAAAGCTAAGTGTTGGGTGAAAGTAGCAGAAGTAATGTTTGAAGATTGTACAGATTTTGATATGAAAACAAAGAATGAAAAAGGTAAGATTAAGTCTAAGTACACGGTGGTCCATTTAAGATGACCCACTACCTTATCTGGATATCTGTTGGAGTTACGAAATTTTTTTAAAGCAAATAGTGATTGGGGATAACTAATTTTTGTATTATTCAATTTTTTTGTATCAAGGTGTTTTTTTAGGTTTGGCAACTATGAACTTTCTTATCCTAAATGAAACACCCTGTATATTAGGAGGTATTTAGATTGTAATCTTAATTATAGTCATTTTTACATTCAAACTCTGTTTGAATTTCCTGCAGTTTTTGAGATATGAGCACCAGAAAAGTGTCATATTATACAATTTGATAGCCTCTAGTATGTAAACGCTTTAAATTAGAGTGAAACGGTTTGCACTTTCCTATCTTATTTTTTAATCCCATATCTAAAAATGTCAACTTTCGGTTTAAGCGGAAGTGTAGAATTTTCAACTTCTGGTCAAAACCGGAAGTTGGTATATTTAGATAGAGTATTAAAAACTAGGATAGGAAAGTACAAACCGTTTTGCTTTAACTTAAAGCGTTTAGATGCTAGAGCATTTCAAAATGTAAAATATGTCACTTTTCTGGTGATCCTAAGTATCTCAAAAACTAATGGAAATTCAAACAGAGTTTAAATGCAACAAATTAATGTAAGTAAGGTTACAATCTAAATACCTTTCATTTAAAATAAGAATGATGATAGCTGCCCCATCTAAACAAAATACCCTGTATACAAAAAAATATAATAAAATAAAAACTTATTTATACCCAATCACTATTTGTATTAAATTTTTTTTGAACTCGTACAGATATCCAGATAAGGTAGTGGGTCATCTTAAATGGAACACCGTGTACATATTTGGCTAGTCAAGTTAGGGTTAATCCTAGCTCTGTAGGAAATGTGTGTTTCATGTTAGAATATAAAAATTGCAATACAAATTTATATTAGGGTTACAATTATTCATGTTGTAACATGAAATGCACACTTCTCACAGAGCTAGGGTTAAGGCTCTGCTGTACCAGTCGCCATCTTAGATTATTGAAACTCAAAGGTGGTTGAAACATAATAACGAATGACAAAAAACGAACTTTATTAAGTAAACTGATACAAATTGTTTATAATTCTCACAGGATTACATACTCTTTCTCATTTTTTATACTTTACACATATTTGTTTTTCCAAGAAAGTGCTTCAGAACCGTTGAAATATTGACAGAACACTTCTCTTACATCAATCCCTTTTGACATGCCCCCTACAACAGCGGATTCTTGAATTTCCTGTATTGGACAGGTTAGAGTATCCTCGAAAAGGTAGCCATCTCTTCTTCGCACAAAATTATGCAAAACACAACAAGCCTGCACTATGATGACAGCAAAATCAGGATGTATTAACATAGAAGAACGTAGTACGCGCCATTTGTTAAAGAGAATTCCGAAAGAGCATTCTACGACACGCCGTGCTCGGCAATGTCTGTAGTTGTAGATCCTCTTTTCTTGCGATAATCCCTTGGATGGGTATGGCAGCATCACTTGCTTTGACAATCCAAAAGCTTCATCCCCAAGCGAAACATAGGGTACCTCGGAACCCTGCTCAACATTGTCATGTACTGGTAGGGAATTATCTGCAGGCAGGTCTAGTTCGTTATTTTTGAGTCTTAGTCCAAAATTTGAGTTTTTAAAGATCGTAGAGTCTCCTTCGCGTCCAAAAGATCCAATATCGACAGCTGTGCAGTAATAGTTAGCGTCAACAACCTCCAAAAGAACAATCTAGAACTATTTCTTGTAATTGAAATACTCTGATCCAGAGTTAGGGGACAAATTTGCCTGATATGTTTCCCGTCGATACTTCCAATACAATTGGGAAACTGTGTAATCTGATAAAATTCCTTGGACTTCTGCAACCACAGCTCCTTCGTAGGAAATGGAATTTCTTGAGGTTGAACAACATACCATATGGCCAATCAAGTTTCTCTCTCACAATTAATGGTATTGTTTTCCTTGAAATTTTAAAACCATACTCCAAGTCTCCAAAGTTCATACCAGAGATCAAATATCTCAAAATAATAAATAATATAAATATTAACATTTAAAATCATATTCACATTTACAAACTACCTGCAAATTATTAAAAAATCCAACAATAGATGTTTGTTTGTTTTAGTGACGGAACTTATGAAGAAATGGAAGGCGATAAGAGATTGCTTTGTGCGGGATCATCGCTCAACCACCGCTGCGGGAACAGGTCAAGCTGCATCAAAGAAAAAGAAATACATCTTTTACGACCAGCTATTGTTTCTGTTACCTCATGTGAAAGGTAATTCCAATACAGGTTCAAACATTGCTTCACTTCACAGTCATGAACATGTTGGTGAGGAAAGTCAAATGGAAGATATTGATCGTCCTGGGTATGACGTTAAACTGCCTATACCCACCTAACCATTTCCTTCGTTCCTACCCAATCCCCCTCCAGGGTCTTACTAGTACCCGCTCTGTTCGACCGTTCCAGTACATGGCTCGCTGGGAGTGCTTAAGCTGGCACTAGGTGTCCTATCTGGTGTCGGTGAGAGCTGATGTGAGCTTGTCTCTGCCGAGGCGTAAGATGTACTGGTTCAGAAGCCAGCCACTTCGATGTCCTTGGTCAGGAAGTGTGTATTGAGCAGGAGTGTCGGAGCTCCTGCTACAACGTGCGAGCCCAGGCCGTCGAGCATACCCAGCCTGGTTAAACGAGTCAACACCGGGCCCCGGGGATCTGGGGTAGATTAACCTGGGCTCCCACGAGACCCAGTTTTATCGAGGGCGTGCCCGTTCCCGGTGTATCTCGGCCTGCACCCTTACACACGATGCGCTGGTTAAAATACTTATGGAAACCGAAACCACCCCAAAACTAGGGCAAAGCGTTGTAACAAGAGATCAAAGTGATCTGGAGAAGAAACGACAGTTGTCTGACTCAGAATGTGAGCTCGATCAAAACAAGCAAAGAAAAATGGAAAAAAAAGAAACAAACCGACGATGAGATAAATATTCCTACTCCCTTATTTCTTGTGCTAAGTCATAAGGAAGATTGAAAAACCTTGACTAAGGTGAGCCCGTTCCTTATCCACAAATCTTTAGTAGTCTGTGGAGGGCAACCTAAATCTATAAGGAAGCTGAGGAATGGAACTATCCTGTTGGAGGCTGCAAATTGCATCCAATCCAAGAAGTTCCTTAAAATGACGAGTTTTTTGACCAGGTAGCGATTACTGTCCAGCCTCATGCCTCTCTGAACTCTTCCAAGGGAATCGTTTTCTGTCGAGACCTTATGGACTGCAGTGAAGAGGAAATAAAGGAAGAGCTTGCAGTGCGAGATGGTGACTGGTCAGGATTGTTCGGACCGAAAACGGGGTAAAGGTTCCAACCCCGGGTCTTATTATAACCTTTGCAAAACCCCATCCGCCAGAAACCATCAAAGCCGGTTATTTGTCTCTGTCTGTGCGGCCGTACTTTAAGAACCCCCAGCGGTGTTTCCGCTGTCCGAGGTTCGGGCACTCCAGTAAAGTGTGTTCGAACCCGGAGACTGTTCCCGCTGTGGTGATGAAGGACACCAAGAGGAGGGGTGCAAAAATGAGACGCGATGCATCAATTGCAAGAGAAAACATCCGGCATACTCAAGAGAGTGTAATATCTTTAAAGAAGAAAAATAAATATTAAAAATTATGACTATCGAAAAGCTTTTATTTAACGAGGCGCGTAAAGAGTACAGGAGGAGGGTCGCCCCAACTCCAAAAAAAGGAGTTTCCTACTTTGAAGCTGTATCTGTCCCTGTTCAGACCGCACAGTGTTCCTCATGTACAGTCTTGGTGGGTATGGTGCGTGCATTGACTGAGCAGGTGGCTGCTCTGGTTCAGCACCTCGCCGCAGGTGCTGGGGAACAGTCTGTGGTCTTGCCCAGTAAATCTCCCCGAGACGTTCAGACCTCCTCTAAACCTAATGCACAGTCTTAAACCTTCACCAGGAGGTCTTACGTATAGAGATAAAGTTCAGCAAAATTTGAAACCTGCCTTAAGTTTAGAAGAGAGAAAGAAATTGTCAGAAAAGCTTAAGGAGAATATTCAAACTAAAGTCGATAACAGGTCAAAAGTGCCTGTTAGGAACCTTACCACGTCATCATCTAAGTCATCTCAACTGTCCATCAATGATGATGACACAACTGAGGATCCTTTGGAGCTCCGGACGGAGTTCCAAACGTTACGTGGAACTTTCCGCCCTGTTACAAAACAAAGAAAAAAAATTACTATCCTAAAGAAGTAAAATATTGCATGAATTATAATAATAAAATAAAATAAAATCATGCTTATTCAATGGAATATTAATGGTTTAAGAAGTCATTTAGAGGATTTAAAACTACTTATAAATACAAAAAGGCCCAAAATAATCTGTATTCAAGAACCCAAATTAGCTCCTCACATACCACTTAAAATCAATGGTTATGACACTTTTCGATTAAATCACCAGCAAGAAAAAGCCTGTGGCGGTGTTTGCGATTCTTTCGGATTCTTGTTTGAACGCCAGAGTCTTGAACATCGTCACAAATCTACAAGCAATTATAATAACAATAAACATTCCTATTAAAATAACAATCTGCTCTATATACATTCCACCTCTACCTTACGACCTGGTCCTTGACGATCTGCGTGATCTAATCAATCAGCTTCCCTCTCCGTTCCTGGTTGTTGGCGATTTCAACGCACATAATCGTTCCTGGGGTTCCAGTCATTGTAGTCAGAGGGGTAACATGCTTTCGGGGTTGTGGGATGAGGTGCAAACGGTCGTACTCAACGACTGGTCGGCCACCTACATGTGTCCTAGAACCGGCGTGTGTCGGCAATTGATTTGTCGATATGCAGTCCGTGTTTGGGAACCAGGGTCCACTGGTCCGTTCTTCCCGACCTGTCAGGGAGTGACCATGCGCCCATTACCATAGTGACTTCTGATTACCATAGTCTTTCAATCGCTTCCTTCTGCAATCGACAGGCCTCCAAGGTGGAAAATTCAGAAAGCGGATTGGAATGAATTTAGAAATGGCTTAAATCCTCTAACCATTAATACTCAAAATACTGACATTGAAATAGTAACTGCATCATTTACATCAGCTCTTATTTCAGCGGCCGAGTTGAGCATTCCCAAATCCTCAGGGAAACAAAGTCGTCACGCAGTTCCGTGGTGGTCAGAGGAATGTTCGAAGGCTCTAAAAGACCGTAGAAAATGTCTTAAGGTATTTAACAGACGTCCTACGGCACAAAATCTTGAAAATTACAGAAGATCGAGAGCGAAGGCAAGGCAAGTTTTCAGGTTGAGTTGTCGACAGTCCTGGTTAGACTATATTGATAAAATAAAGAGAACTGCTCCTACGTCTGATCTTTGGAAAAAACTACGTTCAGTCTGCAGCAGGCCCTCTCCGCATTCCATTGGTCTAGAACGTCGCGGTGATATAGTGATAGATCCTCAAACAGTTGCCAACTTGTTTTCGGCTCACTTTGAGCAAGTTTCCAAGACGTCGTCGTATTGCCTCGACTTTCAACATTTTAAAGCTGCTCAGGAAAGGTTGCCTATTAATTTAAATCGAAATAACGACTCCCCTTTAAACCTTCCCTTTACCATAAATGTACTCGATTTGTCCCTTAAGGTCACATTAAACTCCGCACCAGGTCCTGACAATATACATTATACATATGTTGCGGAACCTGACGGAGGAAATTAAGAAAGACCTTTTAACGTTATATAACAGAATTTATTTAGAAAATGAATTTCCTACATCTTGGCGTCGTTCACATATTATCGCTCTACATAAACCGGGCCAGAATAGAGCGTCTCCAAGTAGCTATCGGCCTATATCCCTTACTAGTTGCCTCTGCAAAGTCCTTGAAAGAATGGTAAATAGAAGGCTTGTGTGGTATTTGGAAAAAAAACAATCTTCTGG
Source organism: Homalodisca vitripennis (assembly GCF_021130785.1). Taxonomy (NCBI): domain Eukaryota; kingdom Metazoa; phylum Arthropoda; class Insecta; order Hemiptera; family Cicadellidae; genus Homalodisca; species Homalodisca vitripennis. Next base: position 143,383 of record NW_025776583.1, on the reverse strand, counting down.
CGACTGCTCAATGTGGATTTCGGCAGGGCAGGTCTACTGCTGACCATCTGTTGTGTTTGGAGACGTTCATCCTAAATTCTTTTATTCAAGGAAAACACTTAGCTGCCGTTTTCTTTGACCTGTCGAAAGCCTATGACACTGCATGGAGAAGGGGTATTGTAAATAAATTAATATCGACTGAGCGACTAACCGGTCGCGTTTTTGTGGCTCGTGTAGAATGGCCCTTAACGTTTGAGGTGTAAAATTTAAGGCATCTTTACGTAGATTTGCTAATACTTCTCAGAACTTTAACAACAGTACGGGTATCACTTTAATACAGTAAAGGTCTACAGTCACGCTATCCTTCGACATTGGATCAAACTAAATTCGATTTTTATATCGATGTCTACTAACTACAATTTATCAGCTGTTTACTAAATGTTTGGTTTTTAGTATTTAACTACACATTTCACTTTTGTTCGATTTCGTGAAAAAACAGGTTAGCTAGTGGCATAAATATATAATATTGTCTGTCTGACTGTATGTTATTAGTTTATGTCATGAAAAAATAATGTACATTATTTTTATATCATAAAAATATGAGAGACTTGCTGTAGTTTTATCTATTTATTATTATCAATACTTAATATTAACATTTCATTATCTCAGGATTGCAAAATAAAATATTCTTTATTAAACCTAATAATCAAATAAATTAATTGTGTCACTTACTTGTCATTTATGTTATTCAAGCACTTCCACTCCACTCATTTCACCGCCACTGTCTTCTCTATGGCTAGAGTGTTTACTGTCACTTCCACTGTCGTCATCACTACGGCCGGGTTCTAGATTTATGATGAATGATTCTGTGATGTCATCAATAGATATTTCATGTTCCATATATTTTTCTTCAGTATTTCTAACGTGCTGGCATCTCTTTGCCCATTCCTCTTTCATAATATCTTGGACTTTTTCCCTTACTAGATTGATGCAGTCATTTAATTTGAAGGTCGTGTTTTTCAGGGTAACTTGGTTTTTTATCAGTGACCATATAATTTCTATTGGGTATATAATCTCTTTGCCCATTCCTCTTTCATAATATCTTGGACTTTTTCTCTTACTAGATTGATGCAGTCATTTAATTTGAAGGTCGTGTTTTTCAGGGTAACTTGGTTTTTTATCAGTGACCATATAATTTCTATCGGGTATATAATCTAGATCGGGATGATAAGGAGGGAGGCCCAAAGCGGAGTGGCCGTGTTCTGCAAGTAGGGAATCAATCTCAAACATTTTGTGCGGGATCTTATTTAGCTTCACAATCTGATAGAGTTCTGTTTTAAGCATTTTGTCATGGCCAACGGGATGTTATGGTTAACTAGCCACTGAATTGTCTCTGCTTTCTTGGAATTGCTGGTTGGTGCGGGGTTTAGTTGTTTATTGTGGTATGATGCATTGTCTATCACAAGGACGGTTTTTGGTGGTAAATTTGGAATAAGTTTTTCTTGCAGCCATTTTTTGTAATAAATTTTTAAAATTCATACAATCATGATAGTCACCTGACTTTCGGCCTGATTTGAACACACCATAATGCATTGTCGATAAATCCGTTCTCATTTCCTGCATGAACAATTATTCCACATTCGCCCTTATAAATAGGTGTTAAGAGGCCTTTGTTGCTGCCATCTGACCATGAGTGGGGCTTTGTGTGCGAAGCGTGGACATAAGTCTCATCCGTATAAACAATTGGTCGGCCCTCTTCTCTGTAACGTTTTATAGCTCTAATAAAACGAACTCTGTTCTCTTTTTTCGTGTTTTTCTATTAAAAGTTTTCTATTATCTGTAGATTTTCTCCATTTAAACTAAAGTTCCTTGAGAACTTGTCTCAGAGTCCATATTCCTCCTCTAAACCCGATCTTTTCTTTTAATACCGGAAGAAGAGTTTTTAGAGTAGGTCGTTGACCGTCTATTCTGTTGAATTCATGAACAGTCCGCCGTATAACGGTCTTGTCAAAGTCGTCAACAGCTGTTTTTTTAAATTTTTTCGACTATGTTTTTCTGGGAGTTGCGAAACAATTCTTTTTACACTTGTTTTAGAAATTCCTGTGGCCTCTGCTTCACGCTGTTGAACTTGTTTTAATAATATTGGCCCTTGTTCTGCTTCCCTTTTCATACAAGTGTACAAGTTAAAAATTATTTCTCTAGTTTGGCTGTGTAAAATGTTACCACCGACCTTGCTTTTTCTGTTGTCACCCATCTCGACACTATTCACAAATGTATAATAAAAATATTTACAAAGTATATAAAAATTGTAAAATACACACTTGTAACGGTACGTAACACGTTTTACTAAACTTACGGTACTTAAATACTATGAAATTGGCACTTCACGTATATATCACGAGAAATAATGTTTTTAGTAAGGCGCGTATGGCACGGTGTTTACTGCGAAAGAGATAGCAGCGAACTAAGCGTCTGCCGTCCCCACCACTGCAAATCCGGTTCTAACTGCTTTCTCTGCTCAAGGTCAGGGACCGCCTCGTTCCTCACGGCCTCTAAAATAATATTTATCCGTCAATAATGTAGAATATCTGGATAAAGCTTACCTAATTAAAAGATTTTTAGATTTACCTACCTTTTTCTTTTTATTTACAACTTCTTTTCCTTCAGAACTCTTGTCATCACGTTTTCTTTTTGTGGTTGAATTTCCTGTTGCCTTAAAAGTCAACTCTTCATTAGGCATAATTTCAGTGTTTTTACAGGTAAAGATTCTTTTGGAGGACATAGTGGCTTAGATAATTGTGGTATGCATTTAGATTCTGCTTCAAATTTTGACCAGCCTTTAAATTGATCATAATTCATAGGAAAAACTGAATAGGGCTTTAGTGAATGCCTGGACAGTGATATGACTTTTGGCCACTGAGATGGTGCATAAATTAACTTGTAGACCAAAATAATTCATTTGTATATTTTTTTATATATCATTTAAAACGTTGGACCTAGAACGTTTTTGTTTACATCCATATTTTGGAACGAAATAAACACTATATTATTTTTATATTATTTATTTTACAATTAAAACACACCAGTCTGGGCTAAAAATTAAGGATTATAAGCAAATTACACAATATATCTGGTTGATTTTTCCTGAATGCTTATGTCTATTCAATGTCGTTCTCGTCCTCCCACGTGTTGATTTCGTTGGTTGTTGGCCAATCCATGAACTCCTCATAAAACTCTGAACTCTTCCGGGAGATATGGCATAAGCTTGTTCATGTCTTGAATTTTGACTTTTTTGAGTGGCACTTTACCCAATGCATAACAAATTGTTTTTGGAAAATCAATTCATTGGTTAGTAATTTGTGAAAGTTTGTAAGTCAGCTCCATCAAACCATCTATAAAGGGCCTACATACGATCACCCCCTGAGCCGTTCCATAGGTGAATTGCATTAGTGAACTGATTCCGAATGAGCTTTTATCTTTGGCAGGAACTCTTTTTCCTCTCGTTTCTTCGACACACGTCTTTTTATAATTGGTTGGCCACCAGTGTTGAAAGTGAGGCGTCCCATGTCAAAACTCGTCTTCTCCATTCCAGCAAATTTTTCAGGAAACATAAAAAATGAATTTTTAAATAATGCCCTGGAATATCGTTATGACAACAACTCTAAAAATAAGAAAAAATCGGCCAAAATCATGGAGTGTTGTGTAAATAAAGGATGTCTTGAAGAAATTAAGCTATTTAAGTTTAAAAAATGGAGAAGGCGAGTTGATATTTGGTATTGGTATTAGTATTGGTCGAAGGGGTTGCCGCCGTCTTCCCCCCCAGACTTAGCTCCTCTTCAATGGCTTCAAAGGGGCCCGGGAGATCCGGCTCCAAAGTCAAGTAGGTGCGATTTGCTCTGGGGGCGGGGGGTGAATGCCCAAGGATGCAGAGACTGTGAACAATAAAGAAACCTTAGCACGTGGAAAAAACTGTTATAGCGTATAAACATCAGAATCTGAATGTACCTACATCTGGTTTTTTACTTTCCACCAACGTCGTAGCATTGGAATCATAGACCTGAAAGTAACGAACAAATTATTTTATTAATGTCCCTAGCGCAAACAGTCACTCACATGCACAAGCACACTTTCATATATTTACCTCATCATCATCGTCAGCATCCTCACCGTCGTCCTCAGGCTCTGTTTCAGTCTCCACGAACATAGGTGGCATTGGAGAGTCCTGAGTGTCAAGGTCCTTAATCTAAAAGTACACTCCATTCAAAACCTTTTCAAGTAAAAACGTTATATAATAATATTACTAATAAATATTGTCAGAATTCGCAATTAATAAAAACATTTCAAGGAAAACATTATTAAATTACTAATAAACATTACCAACAGTCGAAATGAAATAAATAAAAAAACCTTTCAAGGAAAGATAGTCTAGAAGATAATATTTAAATGTATTATTATTAATAAACATTACCAACAATCGAGAGACTTTCCGTGGAGGCGGCTCGTCGCCACCAGCAGCAGCAGCGATGGCGAGGAGACTCACCAGGAGCAGCACCAAGGGAGTGTTGCCAACTTTGGGAGGCCGGCGTGTGCAGCAGAGGACCGCTACCAGGGCCGCGGACACGGCGATGGTCCCCAAGGACAATGCCACTACATGAGTAAGGGCTATGTAATCCTGGACGTGTTTGAGCTATGGGAGTACGAGGTGGCACGGTACGAGACTGGAGGACTGTTTACCGACTTCATCAACAAATTTCTAAAAATTAAGCAAGAGGCATCGGGCTACCCCTCCTGGTGTCTCACTGAAGCCGACCAGACCAGCAATATTTAAAATTACGAGGGTCTTCCAGAAAGTAAAGAACGTTTTGTTATAAGTCAATAAAAACAAAAGATAAGAGCATGAAAATTTATTTATAAATACTTTTAAACTTACTCTATTTTTCTACAAAATCGCCGGAACTGTCAAGGCACTTGTTGTAGCGTGGCACCAGTTTTTCTATACCGACGTTATACTGTTCTGCCGCCAAGGAATGAAGCCACGTTTTTACTCCTTCTTTGAGGTCTTCGTCACCCAAAAAGTTTTTTCCGCCTAAAAACACTTTCAACTTTGGAAACAAGTGATAGTCACTCGGAGCCAGATCTGGACTATACGGAGGGTGTCCGAAGATTTGCCATTTGAAAGAATTGAGTTCGGCTTTGGTTCGTGCACTGCAATGAGGCCGAGCATTGTCGTGGATCAGCACCACTTTCGACGACAGCATTCCGCGTCGTTTGTTCTGAATAGCGCGGCGAAGCCGATGCAAGGTCTCGATGTAGGCCTCTGAGTTGATTGTTTCGCCTCTCGGCATGAACTCCACATGGATTAGGCCTTTTCGGTCCCAAAAAAACTGTTGCCATCAATTTCCTGGTGTTCAAATTTGGTTTTTCTTTCCTGTTTTTTGTTGGTGAATTCGAGTGATGCCATTCCATTCACTGGAGCTTTGTTTCCGGGGTTCGATAGGAAACCCAAGTTTCGTCACCCGTTACGATGCGGTCAAGAAACGCATCACCTTCTTCGTCATACTGAGTCAAAAACTCAAGAGCTGCTCCCATCCTTTTAGTCTTGTGGACATCAGTAAGAATCTTAGGCACCCAACGAGCACACATTTTCTGATAACCAAGACGTTCAGTCACTATTTCGTGCAAAAGCGACCTTGAAATTTGTGGAAAAAATTCCACTAGACCACTCAAAGTGAAACGACGGTTTTGTTGAATTTTTCCATCAACTTTCGCTGCCAACTCGTCAGTAACGAGTGACGGCCTTCCACTTCGTTCCTCGTCGTGCACATTAGTTCGACCTTCCTTAAATTGAATGCACCATTTTCTCACTGATGACTCGTTCATCGCATTGTCACCGTAAACTGCCTTAATTTGCCTATAAATTTCAATAGGTCGAACATTCTGTGCATTCAGAAACCGTATCACACTACGCAGTTCACACTTGGCGGGATTTTCAATTAACGCCGCCATTTTAAGGGGGGAGTTCATGAAAAAGGACAATTTTTTTATTTGTTATTATTATGTTTTCAAACCCTTTTAATTGGATAGAGGACAGTTTAAGAAAGAAATTGTATTTTTTAAACCTTGAAAATTCTCTTCCCCCTCCAGGGGGGAGGGTTTTTGCCGAATTTTAGCTGTTTAGTAAAATTACTAAGGCTCAAAAACTAATAAACATTTTCAGCTATTTTTTTTTTATTATGTCATGAATACTGGTCTTTAAAATGTGGAGTATGGGTTTGTACTTAGTATTAAAATTAGGTAGAGAAAACTTTTTTTTCAAACTCAGAAATAAATAAACCAACTTTTTTAGTTAAAAAATTATTTTTAAACACTTCTCATTATTTTAACAGCAAATCCATACTCCACTTTGTAGACAATTTAATTATGAACAAAATAAAAAAAAATTAGGGCTCTATCTCTTTTACAACCTGAGTTATTCAAATGTTTGTTATATAAAAACAAACTTTCGGAAAACGTAAAAAAACTAAAAATAGTAAGGAAAAAATAGACTAGTTGATGAATAGGCCTACCTATTAAAATTCTCCAGCACCATACATTATGCCCTCTAGCTCCTTCCTCTTTTCCTCTTCTTGCAGATTTTTCATTCTCAAATAGTTCCTTCTTCGTTTGACTCTCTCCGACTTCGCTTGATGGATTTTAAGTTTTCGACGTCGATCTCGCACTCTTGCAATCATGATGCTTTTTTTCCAGGTGAAATTTTGTTCTTTTGAAGAATGTTGATAGCTGAGGCATTTCCAAAGTTAAATTCACTCACACCCTCAGCTACAGCAGCTTCAACTATCCTTCTTGATACACTTCTCGCTTTGTCACATTTCCGCCAAATGAAGCTATGTAAGCTTTCATTGGCATTCTGAGTTTGACCTTTGAGACATCTTTCTAACAGGCTAGTTTCTGTGAGTCTCTTATATATTGGAGCAATATGTTTGAGAACAGTTGGATTGAGAGGTGTTTTTTATGTTGTCACTATGGCTTCCAGGAATTTCATTATTAACAATCGCACGGTTGTAAAAACACCATGAATTTGTATCGGTTGGACACTTGGTATGACTAGGTTTTTCATCGGTCGATGTGCAGTGGTGAAGAGTAGCTAAGATAGAGTTTCTAACAGTGGGTGCATCTTTGTTGATACTACTAAATACAGCATTGTGGTAATACCTAGTAAGCTTTTTGATGGTTGAGTCTGGTTGAGTGGTTGAGTAGACTGCCATGGGATTTTCCTCCAAGAGTGATTTTTTGAGCTTTGCACACTTTTACTTGGTTGCGGAGAGCAGTGCCCAGTCTTTTAGAAACGTGATTTATACACTCCTCTTTTTTTAAAACATCTTCTCCATAGATGTTGAGGTCTTTTAAATGAGTGAACACCTTTGAATCTCCATCGCTCACTAATGTTGTGTAGCGAAATTTGTAGCTTAGTGAGCGTTTCCAAAGAATTTCAGCGGCGGCGACTTCCATACCTGGAGAGGATCCTTCATAATTCTTATTGCAATCTATAGTATGGCCTGCATACCAAATGTCAAACTCTGGGCTTCCTCTCCCCAAATCATGTTCTGCTGAGGCACAGTTGCGACAAAATTTCGAGAGAACGCAATAGTCAATTACTAGTCCCGTATCTATATGAATAATAGAGCCTACTCCATAGTTTGACGTAAACCCCCTTTTGTGCCACGATCCATCGAAACTGACCGCTAAGTCTATGGCACTATTAGCTTCTAAGGCGCTGTTTTCTTTTTGACAATGTTCACGCACACGTGCTCGTGCTTTTGAAAGACTAGCAATACCGGCCATTTTTGTGGATTTGTTTACGCTTTTCATACACTTGCTATAATATCCCTTGCTCATAATGTTCATGTTCATTACTAAAGCAAACTGCTCTATAGCGGCATATCCCTTGCTTATAGTACTAAAAGCTTTAGCAACTCTTTTGTTTATGTCGTACTCAGTTTCGGATTCTATTTGCCTTGAACTAGACATGGACATTATGTTTCCGGGCACACAATCACTACATTCCACAGAAAGCTGAGCGTTAAACCCTACTCTATTTGTAATAGATAGCTTCAGGCTTGACCTAAAACAATCGGGGCATAACAAATTTGTCACCAAATTGCTCAGAACACTTTTGTCCACGAACAAATATTCAGGCGCAGCGTCTAAATCTTGTAGGCCTACCTGGATGTCACTGTCTACAAAGTCCTTTTTTCTGACGATCGTGTTCAAATCATCTATATTCATTGGTTCTGGTACATTAGGTTGAGTAGACATACTTGGTCCAGGTATTAGACTTATTTGCTCTATGTTAGGAATAGGCTCAGGCATATTTGGACTGCCTATTGAACTAGTGCCACTTAAAATATCCCCACTCAGGATTTCATTTTTTGATTCTAGATTTTTGTCCAATTCCCATCTCTTTTGAATAGCTAACCTAGCTCTATCTTGTTTCACTTTTGAACTATTTTTCATTCGAGGCATTTTCCAGCTGAACTAGCCTAGTTTGGCTACTCTACAATACACGAAACCAACACTTACTAGAACGAATGAAACTAAATAAGCAATAAATAAAACTGAATAATCACTAAATGTTATTGCAATACACAGATCACTGTAATGTTGTTTATGAGAACTAATAACAAACTGTTTTGTAAATACAATCAGATGGTAGTATGAATCACTTGTTGATCTTGCAGAAGACACATCACAACTGTCTGCAGGCAGACTTGCAGAAATCATATCCCAAAGATTCTATTAGTATAAATAATTTACAAAAGAATTATAGAATACATACTATAAGTCATGTACTCACCATAAATGCATGTTATCTAATAAATTGGGAGTTGCCTTCGCGAGACACTAGAGGTAACGCTCAAAGTGGCAAAATTTAGCGGTGTAGTGCCGCACTAATTATTTTTTTATGAGTAGAAAAAAAATGTTTTTTGGTCATGTATTATACATCACCGTGTTCGTAAAAACACGGAGAATAAGAAAAAAATAAATGATTGATTTTTAGTGTTTTTGCCGTGAACTCCCCCCTTAAACTTTCACAGGAGACGCAAACGTGACCTCACGGTACCGCTACTCAGCTCACACTGAGGCAGAAGGTGTGGCTAACGAACAAGCTATCTACCGCGGTGGTGGGGGAACTGCGCCGCCCGTGATGCGCAATCGTTCTTTACTTTCTGGAAGACCCTCGTACTTTGAGCACGAAGGCATTAGACTGGACCCGGCCAAAATTCAAAAGAACGGAGGCCTTCGCTCCTTAGCTAAATTGATGCTAAATTCATTTTGGGGTAAATTCGGCCAACGAGAGATTCAGGCTAAAAATTTAATAATCAGAGAACCAGACGCACTTTACTCACTATTAACAAGTCCGGGGATCCAGTTAAATACCATACAAGAAATAATAACGAGGTTCTGCTCGTCAGCTGGCAGTACATAAATGAGGTCAGTGAGTCTCTCAGAACGGTAAACGCCGTACTAGCCGCCTATGTCTGTATGTGTACAAGGAAGGCACGCACAAAGTCCCCACAGGGGATTATTTGGGCGAAATGACAGACGAATTGTCCGACTACGGCCCGGGCTCGTATATAACAGAGTTTGTTTCCGGTGGTCCTAAAACGTATGCATATCTAGTGTGGTCCACTAACAAGAACGCTCTCGTTGAAGTTTGTAAAATTAAGGGGCTAACGCTAAATCTAAAAACAAGCAAACAATTGAATTTTGAAACTCTAAAAGCACTAGTCCTGAGTAGTTCATCAGATGCAGCAGATATTGAAGAAAACAGAATAAGGCGGACAAAAGACAAAAACTTAGAAGCAAAAGTTTTTAAAGTTACCGGACCTAAGCGTAAACTTGAAGGTAAGTATGAAACCCTACCTTCGGGTACATTAAAAGATCTCACCAGTCAGAGTCGGTGTCGAAACCCTCGAGCCACCCGACGTCAAATTCCTTCACCGAAAACGACCCCCTCGCAAATAGTCCGGGGTCCCAGTGGTCCGACGGGTCCCTCCTCGTACTTAAATACGAAATTATGATGACGAGGTACCTTTCCAGACGCCTCCTCCTCCTCCTAAGGGGCAGGTGTTGATGAAGTGCTGTCATCATCATCATCATCATCATCATCTGAAACGAAACAAATGATAACCAACCTGTCCTTTAGAAGTTAAATATTGTATTTTTAGACTAACAAATTCAGTAATGATAATAATTCTTTAAAATAATATTACCTTCAGAGGGAATCGGTGGCGGAGACGGGTCAGGGGCTGCGATGGTTGCGGAGACTCTGGGGGTGATGGTGGTAGGTGCTGAGGAGGAGGCGGAGTCGGTTGAGGAGACGGCGGTGTCTCCAGAAGCGAACTACAAATGTTCATCACCAGTGCTAACATTTGTAACTGAATTGAATATTGAATGCAGTAAGCCGTGCAGGAGCCCGGTATCTAGTGGAAGGGAGAGTCACGTGGAACGCATGGAGAGAGAGATAGAGAGTCTCCCCCCCCTCTCTCTCTCTCAGTAGCAGAAATGGCTCAGATACCTACGCTTGTAGACTTGTGTGCTGCGAGGTATTGTGAGATCTATGATACAAAACGTACTTTGATTGATAAATCAATACATTTACCGTGACGTATTTTTGACCAATTATTAAAGGTGCACGTGGTACATCATGTTTTTTTAATTCATCTATTTTGACTCAGAAAGGAAATTGGGCCCATATGAAAAACAAATTCCGGTGTTGCGTATGCAAAAAGTGGCTGTATTCAGTAACCATTACTTTCCTGACCCGAACAATTCATGCCAATGTGATAACACCTCGCACTATCAAAAGGACATTCCGTTTCAACACATGGCAGTTGACAGCATAATTGTTGAATGTAGACAATTACAATGTTGACAGCATAATGCCGATTTCCTGTAGCACAACCAGGCATTCACTAGGTACACATTTAAGAGACGAAAGAATACTCTAAGGTACTACTTCTTAGATTTGATGCCATGATGGTAATGTGCTATCATTCTGTCCGCCATGTCAACTCCTCCCATAAAGGTGTTATACTCGGATATAGCATGAGGACGAGTGATCGTTATAACTTCTTTGTTTTCCTGTCATAACGTTTCGCAGTATCTTCTGGGATTGCTCCAACATAAGTAAAGGCAATATGAACTTCCATGTTATCCAACCACCTAACAACAGTTATATTGTCACTTGATGTGGTTATTGAGGAATTGTCTCGCTTTAGTAATTTGCCTGATACTAACGTCTTTGCAAAATTCTTGATCCGGTTAAGCCTCTTTGTACCCAATACATATATTCCTTTTTCTGTTAACTGTCTCAGCAGAGGTAGTATCACAAATTAATTAACCATAAAATGGTTTTATGTTTTTGTTATTGATGTCGTGGCACAATCTTACAACCATGTCTGCAACTGGTTTTAAGGTTGTAACAGCATGTTTTTTTCTTCCGTAGAGCTCAAAGCAATGAGCATAGCCATTTCTGCTTGCCCCTTACCCATTTTTTTTAAGAGCTGACAACGAGGACCAGTTCATTTAAAACCTCGGGTAATGAACAATCATGATTTATGTTCGTTACCAAAAATATCGTTAGCTCTTTAGTTGTGAGTTTGAAGTGTCCTTTACTATGTTGAGGAGCAAAGCTATTTTTTCGATAAGCCCATCAGTGAAGAGGTGTTGAAAAACTCATAAGGAGTTGCACTAGTTATATTTACAACCTGCTGTCCGAGAAAGGAGGAAGCACAATTTTTATCCTCTACCACAAATTGGTTGTCCTTACCAGCTTCCCAAGTAACATCAGCAAGTGGAATAGGTCCATCATTCTCAATGATTTCATCAGGGGGAGGTAAGCGTAGCATAGGTGCTGCCACTGGTTGAGGTACTGAAGCCGGCCCCGGTTGATCATAAAAATTAGCTAGCCCATCATTTTCAGGAACATTTTGTAAAAACCGGGTAAATTTGAGGAAGATCTTTTGGTATTTCAATACCTTCTAAAATAGTCTGTTGGGCAACATCAACTTCAAATAGTTCGTCCTGATAAACTACACTCCTCATCCTCTGACCCAGATGGAATAACATTCTCAAGTAATTCCAAGTATTCGGCAATATCACTATCATCCAAGACAGAAGTATAAATTTTTTACAGAAGTAAATGACAAAACCTGGGCATTAGATGGACATGGTTGGTTGGCATAATATGATGTGCTGGGTTGAGATTCTTGGTGATGCTGAGACTCTTCCGTTTCCCTAATGGTGGCATCATCTCTAGGCCTACCTTCTTCGACCTCACATTGGCCCACTTCTACAATAGGGCTATTCAATAGACGGGCGGTTACTGAAGAACATAGAAAGTCTTCTTCAGTAAATATATTTTTATTGCATTCCCATATTCCAGTAGAGCGAAATCCTGCCTGTATGTTTGATGGTGTTGCCGTTTTTGACAATGCTGTTCTCACTATAGTTGGGATGTCATAAATAGAGACTGTGTTTCCAGGATGACATTTCATTCACCCACACATAGCATCGTTGAATAATTTCTTAAATGGACCAAAAACAGAGACGTCGAGTGGTTGAAGTCTGTTTGTTGTGTGGGGAGGAAACGACAGCAGAGTAATGCCATTCTCTTTGCAATAGTCAAGAACGTCTATATGCAGATGAGCACTATGGTTGTCGGACAACACCAATACTGGTGATTCTTTTGAGCAACTAACCTTTTTGACAAAATGTTTCATGTAAAACAAAAAGTCAGGGCCTGTAATCCAACTGCTTGGATTAACAGTGCCACAGCAACCTACTGGTCCATCACGTACAAAATGATCCTTGTAAAACTTTCTAGGGAATACAAACATTGGAGGAACTGAATTGTCCTCTGCATTTACAGCTAGAACCATAGTCACATTAGTCCCTCTCTCGGCTGAAGTCATACCTCCAACTCTTTCCTCGCCTTTCTGTGCGATAATTTTCACCGGTATTTGAACAGTTCCAGTCCCTGTCTCGTCAATATTCCAAATGTCATTAGCTGTAAATTTGTTTTGATTCAACACTAACTGCAGGTTTTGAAAAAACAGATCGACATTATGTTTGTTGAAGCTTGTACTACGACTTAAGCTGGTGGCCTCAGGAACTCGAATGGAAACATTTTCGTTGCGCTGCTTAAACTTTGTAAACCAATCATTACTGGCTTGCCTATTAGCAACCCAATTCTCAGGGACAGCAACTTTGTTGGCAATAGCAAATTCAAAAGCTATATTCCTCAATTCTTTTGGGCTGATACCATAAAATATTTTCGCTGCCTGAAAAGCATAATCAGAGAGTTGTTTTTCTTGTTCAGCTGAAAATATCAGTCTAGGTTTTTTTGTACCCCATATTAACACATTTATCTAGGTTACTCTCTTGTTTCTTAATAAACCTAAGTAATGACATTCGGTTAACACAATGTTTTTCAGCTGCTTGTCTTAAGCTATATGTTCCAGATTTTACATCTACGACGCCGACTCGTAGATCTTTATATCACACTGACCACGGGTTGTTTTTCTTTTGTAATGTATCACCATTATCTGCAATCTGCAACAAACCCAATAAAACACGCATTATTATACATTGGGGCATGTTGTGACATGTGATTTGTACAATATATGTTATGATATATATATACAGCATATCATATATATATACAGCATATTATATATATATATATATATATATATATATATATATATATATATATATATATATATATATATAAGTAGATATGAATATGGGGTTTCTAGACCACTTTTGGGGCAGTCAGAAAATCAACATAAAATACTGTTTAAAGGACAACAAACGAATCTGTAACTCACGAATGAAAAATTACCGAATCTATAGCTGTTTGCTTCTACTTTCTAGAGCTGTCAAATCAATCTATCGGAAATGTCTGCTACGAATTAACGAAAGATCTTCTATTCTACAAAATTGATAGTAACACATTCTTTATCTTTAATAGTCTTTTTCCCAGTAACAATCAAGTGTAATTTATCATTTTTATTCAATTCTTTAATCTTTTTTTCATCCAAAACAGTCAAAAATCTATTTGGCAAATGTACTTTGAAATCTTCTAATTCTGCTATGATTGTAAGCCCGAATTTATCTTTCATTTTATCCAATGTCACAATTTTATACTTCTTATTTTCTTCTAATTCCATTAATTTCTTATATTCTTTGAACTTTAAATCACCAACCTCATTTAATTCCTTTAGTAGCTCCATTTAAATAAGGTAAAAAATTTCTTTAACTATGAATTTGAAAAAGTAATGATTTTTACTAGAATTTGACAGAGATCAGCACAATTTGAAGTCTTAGTTTACAGATTTTTCTATAATAAATAGAAGAATCTATCACTGTTTCACTAGAAAATGTGCTGATTTCTGTCAAATTCTAGTAAAAATCATTACTTTTTCAAATTCATAGTTAAGAAATTTTCCCTATTTAAATGGAGAGGAAAAAGGTATCATGTCCATACTGCAAAAAAGATGTTTTTGAACATCATTACACCAGGCATTATAATTCAAAGAATCATCTGAAAAATAAAGATATTTATGAAAAAGAACTAAATTATTTGAGCAATTGGGCTAAAGAAAATCAAATTGTAGATCATGAAAAGATGTACAATATAGAAAAATTACGAGAATTAAAGAAAAACTTTAAGGAAGATAAAAAAGATCTCAATCTATTTAAAGATGAAAAAATTCAATCAATCGCTGAAAAATTGTCCATAGAAACAAACGATAAAACTAAGTCTGAAATGATCGAAGAAATTGATAAAACTCTTAAAGTAAAATCCGAAAATATCATTGATGTAGAAGTTTTATCCTCAATACACGGTCTTTTCAAGCAATACATTTTAACAAACTTGAACGACAATTCCATGTCAATTTACAAATATCTTTCAATTATGCGGTCAGAAATTAAAAGTTTAATCGAGAAATTTCAAGAAAATGTTAAAAATATGAAGGGTTATCTCTCTTTGGAATGCGAATACGAACGAACTTTAGTAAACGGTGAACGACAAACTTGCCCAATGTACTTTACTATAAAAGCAGACGAAATCTTCGATGTAAACGATTTTATCACCAAACAATTTAATAAATTAACACATCGTGAACAAACAAATCATCCAAATAAGGGTTCTGGATGGACATTTAAAAGCTGCAAACAACTAGTTTTGAGCATTAATAAACACGAAATGATGAACGCAGGATCATATATCGATTTACCAAAGATAATCAAAGATAGGAAGGCTTGTGTGAATATCAAAAATAAAGATGATTTCTGTTTTATTTATTCTATCCGATGTGCTATTGAAAAACCAGAAACTCATGTAGACAGAGCAAAACAATATGAAAAATTTGTAAATGACGAAATATTTTCAGAATTTGAGTATCCAATGTCTTTAAAGGATATACAATCATTTGAAAAACGAAGTTACAATTCCAAGTATAAGTATCCTAAAATGTCTATCAATGTCTATACTTATGACGAAAAACTCAACATTGTTCCGTTACAAATTTCTGAAAAATATGACGCCGAGTTAGAAGTTGATTTATTGTATGTTAAACAAGAAGACAAATCTCATTATGTTTTGATAACCGATTTAAATAAACTCGTGAGTTCTCAGTTATCCAAGCATAAGGAAAGGAAATTTCTTTGTAGAAGATGTTTAAGCCATTTCTACAAATCTGGAGATTTAGCAGACCATTTAGAAATTTGCAAGCAACATGAAGTTTGTAAACCAATTATGCCATTTCCAGGTCAAACAACATAATTTACTAATTATCAAAAGAAGTTTAGCCATCCTTACGTTATTTATATGGATTTTGAGAGCATATTAGAAAAAATTCCGACATGCAAGAACAATCCACAAAGATCGACTACAACCAACATTCAGAAGCACATTCCTTATGGTTTTACTCTATATTTAGTGTCGAATGTGACCAATCGTATGTACAAGCCGATATGTTATCGAGCAAAAAATGAAGAAGATTTGCCAAATGTTCCTGCAAAATTGTTTGAAGAACTCAATAAATTATCGAAATACATAGCTACAAAATATAATTCTAAGAACAAAAAACCTATGAAATTGACTGAAGAAGAAGAAATTTCATACCAAAATGCAAACGTTTGTCATATTTGCGAATGGTCTGCTTATGATGTTGAGTCAATTCAGTATGGTTTTACTCCTGATAGTTGGAAAGATAAGAGTTATAATAAAGTAAGAGATCATTGTCATTTGACTGGAAAGTTTCGAGGCGCAGCTCATTCATGTTGTAATCTGAATTTGAAATTTCCACAAAATATTCCAGTTTTCTGTCATAATATGTCAAATTACGATACTCATTTGTACATAAAAGAATTGGCAAAACAGTACGGTAATGTTGATTTGATTGCAAACACCGATGAACGATATATAAATTATTCTGTAAATTCTGGATACGGGTATGAGTTTGATGGTGACAAACCTAGAAAGTTCATAAAATTCTCTTTCGTGGACACATTTAGATTCATGGCCTCGTCTATTGAAAAATTAGCGAAAAATCTAAAGAAAGAAGACTTCAAACATACAAATCATTTTATACAGGATGGAAGAATATTGAATGAAATTCTAAAAAGACAGCCAAATGACGAAGAAGAAATCTTTAAAATTCTAGCTGGAAAAGGCATATTTCCCTATGAATTTATCGACAGTATTGAAAAACTTGATTACACAGAAGAATTGAGAATTCAAGATTTCTATTCACTTTTGACAGATGAGAGCATATCTGAGAAAGATTTTCAACACTACTTAAATGTTTGGAACAAATTAAAAGAGAAAAAATCTAGGAAATTACTCTGATCTCTATAACATCCAAGATGTTTTATTGCTTGCTGATATATTCGAAAATTTCAGAAACATTTGCTTAAAATGTTATAAACTCGATCCGGCACACTATCTAACAGCTCCCAGTCTTGCATGGGATGCTATGTTAAAATTAACTAAAATCGAGCTTCAACTGATACACGATTACGATATGTATTTAATGATCGAAAAAGGTATTCGCGGAGGCATTTCTCAATGTATTAAACGATATGTGAAAGCAAATAACAAATATTTAAAAGATTTTGATAAGACAAAGCTAGAAAACTATTTACTCTATCTCGATGCTAATAACCTTTATGGGTATGGCCTAATGCAAAAACTGCCGTTTAGTGATATCAAGTGGATGGATCCAAAACTTACACAACTGCAGAATGGAAAGAAACAATTTTGGAACTCACTGGCGACGAAGATTATGGCTATATTCTCGAAGTCGATCTTGGATATCCAACAAATTTACACGAACATCACAAGGATTTACCTCTTGCTCCAGAACATTTTAAAAACAAACTTTGCACAACTCTACTGGATAAAACTGAATACGTTGTTCATTCGAGAAATTTGAAATTCTATCTGGAACAAGGAATGGTGTTAAAACATGTGAATAGAGTTATCGCATTCGATCAGAAGCCTTTTATGAAAGAATACATTGATTTTAACACAAACATGAGAACCAAAGCTACAAGCGACTTTGAAAAGGACTTTTATAAGCTGATGAACAACTCAGTTTTTGGAAAATCTATGGAAAATGTGAGAAACAGATGTGATATTAAGCTTGGAAATGAAGAATTTTCAATGAAACAAGCTAAGAAAACAAATTTCAAATGCTTTAACATCTTAGACGACAACTGTATAGCGAGTCACATGTACAAACAAAAGGTTAAATTTAACAAACCGATTTACATAGGATTTTCAGTTCTCGACCTCTCAAAATTGCTAATGTACGAGTTTTATTACAACAAATTAAAGAAGTTTGATCCAGATTTGAATCTGTGTTACATGGATACAGACAGTTATTTCCTAGAATTGAAACGAGATCCTTTTAAAATTATTAAAGAAAATATAGAGGACTTTGATACGAGCGATTATCCAAAAGATCACGACTGTTTCGCTACTAAAAACAAGAAGGTAATAGGGAAATTCAAAGATGAGTTAAATAGCGAAGTTTTAGAAGAATTTTGTGGTTTAAGGTCTAAGATGTACTCGTACAAATATCTAGATAAAAACCCAGTTAGGTGTAAAGGGATTAAGAGAAGCGTTGTAAATAAAACAATAAATATCGAAAACTTGAAGAAATGTTTGTTCGAAGATAAAGAAGAATTTAGGGAGATGACAGTAATCAAAAGCTACAAACATGAGTTGTACACCGTCACTATAAACAAGTTAGCACTGAACGCTAAAGATGATAAGAGAATTGTCCTAGAAAATAAGATCGATACAGTACCGTATGGATATAAAACAGATATTTTAGAAGAGTTAAACAAACTTGGAAACTTTGATATGTAAATGGAAGATGATTTAATTCACTGTCACAAATGCAAGAAAAAAACGAAAAGTATAGATTCAAAAATCGTTCAAACTCAAAATGGATTGTATAGAATTGCTGCAAAATGTTCAAAATGTAAGACAAACAAGAGTAAGTTTATAAAGAATCCAAATCCAAAACCTGTTAAGCAAGAATTGAAGACTAAAGATGAGATAGAGATTGAAGCTCGAGAAATTCATGCACCAGTACGAAAAAAGTTTAAAAAGAGAAAAATTATAACTTTAGGAATTGACGATTTATGGGCAGCAGATTTAGTTATAATGTCTAACTATTCAGATCAAAATGATGGATTTAAGTATATGTTAAATGTTATTGATACTTTCTCAAAATATGCTTGGTCAAGAGCTATCAAAAGAAAAAACGGCAAGGATGTTTCAAAAGCTTTCGAAGATATAGTAAAAGATGCTATAAAGATCGGGCATAAACCTCCGAATCTTCTTCATACAGATAAGGGTTTAGAGTTTAAAAATAAAGAATTTAACGATGTTTTGAGAAAATACAACATTAAGATTTATCATACTGAAAATGAAGAGAAATCAAGTATTGTAGAGAGATATAACAGAACTCAAAATGAGAGAATGAAAGTAATTTTTGAGATTAATAAAAACTTTAAATGGATCGATATTCTTCAAAAAATCGTAAACCATTATAACGATACAGTTCACAGCACAATCAAAATGAAGCCCAAAGACGTAGATAAAGATGCAGAAAAGGAGTTATTAGAGACCGTTTTCAAGTATATTCCACCAGAAATTCACACAAAAACTAAATTTAAAGTCAATGATCATGTAAGAATTGTTAGTAAAAAACAAACATTTTCGAACAAATATAAGAACAACTGGTCAAGAGAAATCTTTGTGATTTATCAAATTAATAACACAGATCCTGTAACTTATAGTATAAAAGATTTAAATAATGAAGAAATAACCGGAAAGTTTTATGAATATGAATTGAGAAAGTCAAAGATTTTTTCTATATAAATGGAGGCCCAAAAGAAATGTTCAATGTGCAAGGAAATAAAAGGTTTTGAAGAATTTTATAAAAATAGAACTAAAAAAGACGGATTTGGACATTATTGTAAAGATTGTCATAATAAATATCATAAAGAATTGTACGATAACATGGAAAAATTAACTTTGGAAGAGAAAGAGTGTCACATTTGTAAAGAAATTAAGAATATTTCTGAATTTAATAATCGACATTATAGTAAAGATAGAAAGGACGCTTTTTGTAAGGAATGTGCTAGAAGAATTTTCCGAGAAAGTCGAAAGAAAGAGACTCATTGTGAATGTGGAAGAATTCTTCAATGGTTACCTAGTTATGCTAAACATTTACAAACCAAATATCATAATTCGAGAGTTTAACATTTTCATCGTGTAATAATTTTTTTCTATATAAATGGAGTCTCAAAAGAAATGTACAAAGTGTCAAGAAGAGAATAGAAAAGACTGTTATTGTAAGGAATTATATGATAAAATGAACAAATTAACTTTAGAAGAGAAAAAGTGTTACTTTTGTAAAGAAATTAAAAATATTTCTGAATTTAATAACTGGCAGTATAGTAAAGATAGAAAAGATGCTTTTTGCAAAGATTGTGCTAAAAAAATTTTCAGCGAAAGTTATAAAAACGAAATGCCTTGTGAATATGAAAAAAAAAATTCTACGATGGTTACCTAGTTATGCTAAACATTTACAAACAAAATATAATAAATCGAGAGTTTAACATTTTCATCGTGTAATTTAGATATTCTATAAATCAGTCGAGATTCTGCCATATTTGTAGTAAAATGATTTCCGTTGTATAAAATATTCAAAGATTCTTTCATTTGGTTGTAGAGATTTATACTATTTGGATCTCCTTGTCTTAATAAAATTTCAATTTCTGGGTAATCAATTTCAAGTTCTTTCAATCTTTTCGGTATTTCTCTCTTTTGAGCTCTGATAACGTAATAAGGATATTCCCACATGTGATTCTTCTTAATTAATACAAAAACATGGTGTTTTTTCTTAGCAAAATCTTTACAAACAAGGTCTGGTTTCATTAAGTCAATTTTTACACTTTGTTTTGCGATTATTTCCGTTTTTATTTCATCTTTAATTTGCAAGTGTTTAACTTCGTCCTCTAAATATTTAATCTTGTTTTCAAGTTTGTACTCACCAAATTTACGAATACTTGGCAAAACTTCTTTTGTAACCCACTTTTTAAACAATTTCGATTCTGGCTTATTAGATCTCAAAATTAAAGAATATAAACCAGATTCATTAACGAAAATGGTATGTTTTTGAATATTTTCTCGGGGTCTATGGGATAGACTCCTGTAATTTATACATTCAAAAGTTGTTTTATCGTCATTATCGACATTATTTATGATAGCTTGTCTCGTATTTTCATATTCTAATACTTCTGCAACATCTTTAGCCTTAAACCAGATCTCATTATTTTCGTCAACAATCGTTACAATGTCTTTATTATTGAATGTAAGTTGATTATTGAGTAGGTCTACAACTGACTCCATTTAGATAGAAAGAAATTTAACTAGTTACTTGCAATCTTAAATAAATTGTTGTTTTACTCTCATTTTTCAATAGATTTCCTTCAGAGTCTTGAATAGTCAGAACGATTTTTTGAATTCTTGTAATATTTTTTCTAATAGGAATATAATCGATTTCATTTGGTTTTTCACTGATTTTTGATCCATAAGCAACATTTGGGAAAAAAGTGTACAAAATTTCAGATTCTTTGTGTAAATGTTCGGTATGATTTTCAAAACTAGGTTCAACGAGATTGCAGTGCACTTCAATTACATCGAAAGGTCTAAATTTTGGCGTTTTATTTCCTAAATATATCTGATTTGGCTCAATAGTTTCTTGAACAAACCCTAATAAATCTACAATAATTGCTGAAAACATTATTCTTACTGGTGATTTTATTTGAATTTTATTAGAGAGATAATTTTTTTGCATTTCAAACTTGTTTTCGTCAAAGTTTAAAGATTTTTCTGATTGTTTGAATGTTTTCAGATAATTTTTAAGGGAATTTTTTATTTGATCGAAAGTATAATATCCTTTGTTTAAACCATAATATTTTGTTATGTTCTTCTCACTAAATCCTATACAATAAGGAGAACTTTCACTAATATTTATTACAAAATTGTCAGAATAAAAACCGCTTAAACCGATAAAATAATTTGATTCTTCCTCTAAGTGTATAGGATGTTCCAAGTTTAAAAATAATTGAGAGCTTTCTGAAGTCAACTTGAACAGCTTCATTTTCGCAAGCGTTGCTTCAAGATGAAAATCTTCTATTTAAATGGAGAAATTTTTAAAGCAAAAAGATCAGATAAAACTTCAAACGTTTGAAGAAAATAAGAAAGATCAAACAATCAGATTGTTAATTGTTGGTTCAAGTGGATGTGGAAAAACAACTTTATTATTGAATTTTATCTACAACAGGTTGATTCCTTATTCCAATTTGTATGTTTTTAGTAAATCTTTAGAACAAGACGCATACAAAAAATTACAACAAAGATTCAAAAATATTGAGAAGAACTTAAGTAAAGAAATATCACATTTTTATAATGCTTCTGAGGACATAGTTCCGTTAAGCGAATGTAAACCCAATTCGTTAATCGTTTTTGATGATTGTATTTTGGAAAATCAGGACGTTACTAAGGAATATTTCGTAATGTCTCGTCACAAAAATATATCCTGTATCTATCTTTCCTAATGCTTTTCAAAGGTTGATAAACAAGTTATTAGAAATAATTTGAATATGTTGTGTGTTTTTAAGCAAGACGATCACTATTCGAGAAAGATTTACAACAATTATGTGGGATCTGATATGAGTTTTAACCACTTTAATGAATTATGTGATAAAATTTGGAAAGAAGACTATGGATTTTTAACTATTAATCTAACTTTGAAGCCTAAAAATGGTAAATATTTGAATAAGTTTTCTAATATAAATGCTGCTCAGTGGTCTGACAAATCTACTTGATAAAATATTTGTTACAATTATTTTTACATTATCTTTACTTTTTATTTACATTATGAAAATAACAGAAAAACGGTAAATCTGTTCACGTTCCACGTTTTCACGTTTCGTGTTCACGTTTCACGTTTCGTGTTCACGTTTTCACGTTTCGTGTTCACGTTCCACGTTTCGTGTTCACGTTCTCGTTCACGTTTTACGTTCCACGTTCACGTTTTACGTTTCACGTTCACGTTTTTACGTTCCACGTTCACGTTTTTACGTTCCACGTTCACGTTTTTACGTTCCACGTTTCAAAATTTTCCTAAATAAATGGCGAACGTAACTTCTGAAGAAGCGAAAAAACTTGATCAAATCGAAAAGAAATTAATCAAAGAATTTAAAGAACAGATTCGAATGGATGAAGAAGAACAAGAACTTATTCAAAAAATCAATCAACCTGTAACTTCTGCAATAAAAAATGTTGAGGGCAAAATTGAAAATGTTTTAAGCGATAATCAAAATTTAATGAATTTGGTTCCAGTTGTACGACAATTTGCCGATATTTCGATTCCAGAATCTGAAGTAGAAGAGTTTGAATTGCCAAAATTACCATCTTCAACACCATTTAGACCTAGAATCATTGAAGACTCTACCATAGTTGAACCAATAAGTCATGGAACAACGGATATAATAATTGGTAAAATTGGTAAAAAATTCCTTCCTAGAGTAAAAGATGATAAATTTGGTTTGTATTGGGATAAAAAAAAGAAAAGTTTTATGATTGGAAATTTGCCCGTGAATTTTGAACATAATGATATCATTATTAATGAAAAAACATATGAAGGAACTCAAGGTTTATGGAGATTATTAACAGACTATGACGCTCCAAAAGATAATTTATATTCTGAAGAAGATTTGAAAAAGTATACAGAAATTTTATGGGAATCTGACTCAATTTACAAAAATAATGATCCATCTACTAAGAAGCCTAAGTCAAGTAGAGGTAAAAAATATATTAAATTAATTAAACCAATTTGGGAAAAACGAATCGAAGGATCAGGTGTAAGAAAATACAATGATAATAAGATTGAGTACAGATATATCGACGATTTGACAAAACTCGATGGAATTATAAATTATATTTATGCTCAAGAAAAGGCTGGAAACAACAATTTTTTGAACGAAAAGAAAGCGATTAAAGATTTTATTTCGAACAAACTTGATGAAATGATTGAAAAACCTGATGGAATTAAATATTTAAAACGAGTTTTGCCGGCAATAAGTTCATCTATGATTGAAGGTAGCGGACTTTTGAATGATTTTATCAACAATTTACCTTTTGAATTACACGTACCAACTTATCAGTATCTGGGGCCTGGCACAAAACTCGAAAAAAGACTAAAAAGAGGAGATACTGGTATAAATAAATTAGATCAAGCTGCTATGGAACAAGATATTTTTTATGCAAAACATAGAGACACAAATTCCAGACATATAGCAGATAAAGTTTTGCAAGATAAAGCAATGGATAGATTTTTATCAAAAGATGCTAGTTTAGGTGAAAGATTTGTTGCGCTTCCAACAGCTGGAGCAATGTTTTTGAAGAGAAAACTAGGAATGGGAATCGAAGAGAACTTGAAATTTTAACTAAGATATTTTTAACAAATAGACAATACAATAAACTCGAAAAACATAAGAAAAACAATAAAGGAACCAGAATAGAATTTTCTTATAATCAGTTGAAAGAACTCAAAAATGGTGGACTTTTGAAAGATTTATTAGATTTTGGAGAAAATATTCCAGTTGTTAAAAATGTTCCTTATGTTCGTAAAGCTGCTCCAATCGTTAAAAAGGATGTGATTCCTATTGTTCGAAACATTTTAAATTGGTTAGATAAAAAGTTGGAAGATGTTACAGGATCTGGATTAGATGAAAAAACTTTGAATTACGTGAAATCAAACATTGAAAAAAAAAATTTAAACCTTTAACATTCGGGGAATTGGAAGAAATCTGCAAAAATATTAAACATTTTAAAGGAATCTTCATGAGAGATACATTACCTGAAAAAGTTAAGAAATTTGAATGTGGAATTGTGAATTTAGACTCGATTATGGGAAGTGGAACGCATTGGATTTGTTATTATAAAAATGATAAGAATGCGTGTTATTTTGATTCGTATGGAAGAATTGAGGACAAACCACCTATAGAATTGATTAAATATTTGAAAAAATCAAGCGTCTACTACAATGATTCTCAGATTCAAGACTATAAAGATCCCCCAATTTGTGGTCATTTATGTGTTTTTGTTTTGAATGAACTGAGTACTGGTAAAGATTTTAAAGAAGTTGTTAACAAAGTATTACTTAATAAATATGGATTCACAAAATATTTTTGACGTATTTGGAACACAAAATATGGATTCACAAAATATTTTTGACGTATTTGGAACACAAATTATTCAAAATGTAGATAATAGTTTGAATTTTGATAGTTTGAGAAATGAGTTTGATAACAAGTTAGAAAATTTATTACAAAACCTTCCAGATTCAGATATGTTTGCTGTCGAGATTGAAGATTTTTAAAGCAGAATATGATAACAAACTTGCAAATTTCATGAGTTCAAATGAAGTTGCTGATAAAATAAAAACATTGGAAAAAGAAGTTGATGATGGTGTAAAAAAATTATTTACCAATTTAATGTCTCATATCGAAAAAGCTGATAAAATTACTGAAGCGATCAAAGTTGAAAAGAATTATGTTAGTTTGGCTAATAAAAAAAGAATTGTCGGTGTTCGACCTGGTATTGACAAACATGATGTTGTTGTTAAAGAACAAATTTTAAAACCTCTAAAATTATCAGAAAACATCGATATTGTTGATTTACATGATCCGAATGTTAAAAATGCCTTAGATTTTAAAGGAAAAAGAATTAGCGGTGTTAGTAAAGGAATTAATCCATTTGATGTTGTTGTAATGATTCAATTAGAAGATCCTATTAAAATGTTTAATGAACTAAAACAAAATTATGAGAATCATAAACAGCATGTTAAAGATTTTACAACAGAAGTCTATGAAAAACTTGATGAAAGAAGTAAAAGATCAGTAGACGATGTTGGTGCATTACTTGATAAAGTAAATAAACTAGAAGAAAACTTTAATACATATAAAAATAATGTTAATGAATTAGTTAGTTAAGTAGTTACAAAAATTCTGGAAAATTTTGATACACATTTCAATGAGAAAGTAAACTTTTTTGAAAATTTTGGTACACGTTTCAATGAGAAAGTAACACATAATAATGAATTACTTAAAAGAATAGATGATCAATACTCTTTATATCTCGATAAAGTAAATAAACTAGAAGAAAACTTTAATAAATTTAAAGAAGATGTTAATAAATCTTTTGAAAACATTGATAACAGATTTAATAGATTAGGCGGTTATGATGATTCATTTTAAATTTTCCCTAAATAAATGGCGCTCATATATTGTGTGAGATGTAAAGAAAAAACTGCAACAAATGATATAAAATACTATGCAAACATCAATGGAGTTAAAAGAATTTCTGGAAAATGTGCTGAATGTAACTCAAGAAAGAGCCAATTTATAAAACTTGATTTGAAATTTTTTCCTAATAAATAGAGATGGCGGGACATTACAGTGCTTTCGATCTTTTTATCATGCAACACGAAAGAGATTTGAAAAAAGAACATTGGGATGACATTTCTCAAAAATATGAATTATCCGAAGATATGATGAGATTATACGTAAACAAATTGAATTGGTATAACATTGCAAAATATCAAACTCTGTCCCCAGAGTTCATTCAAGAAAATATACATTATCAATTAAAAGATCATATGTCTGTTCTTTGTCTCTATCAACACTTGAGTATAAAATTTTTGGATGAAAATAAAGATACAGTTGATTGGAACAATATTATAGATAGCGGTTACTATCCTGTGCAAATTTTATTGAAATATGTGACCGAGATCGCAAAATTTAAGGAAGAGAATCCCGAATATGACGAAGTAGATCATTAAAAATGACTCTAATCTTTTTAATTATTTTACTAAAATTTATATCTTTTCTTATAAAAACGTACATTAGATCGATGAAAAAATGATATCTTTCTTATACATGATGTTTAAAATTTCTAAATTTTCTCTTATTAAATGGCGGACTACAGAAAATATGCTAGTGATATTGAAAGGGCGGAGTTTAAAAATTTCTATCCAATTAGTAAACAACATTTGAATGAACCGAATAAAAGAACTGAGTTTAATATTGATTTTGGAGATAACTTTTGCTCGTCTAACTTCCAGTTTTATATTTCTGGAACTTTAACAAAACAAGATGGTCAAGCATATCTTGGAACTGATAATGTTAGATTAATCGATAATTTTATACCGTTTTTATTTTCTAAGATTGAAGTAAGAAAACACAATAAATTGATAGAAGAAGTCGAAAACTGTGGCCAATTAAGCACAATTAAAGGAACTATTTCGTATTCAAAAAGTGATGTTATTTCTCAAACTTCTAATGGCTTTGAATCAGATTTTAAATTTGGTGTTTTTGAAGCAGCTGGAAATTTATCTCATTTTGGATTAGGATTTTTTGAAAATGTTACTATTCCGATCTATAAAGGAGGATTTTATCCAAGTTTTATAAGAGCAGAAGACAATGATGTGATTCTGAAGACTGCAACTGGAAATGTTATGCCTGTTGATGGAAAAATAACAATTACAGATTTTTTTATTAGAGTTCCAATGATTGATTATAAAACCACGAGTAAAATTAGGTTGATTGATGAAATTACAAAAAGTCAAAACATTATGTTTAATTTTCTAGATTGGCAATGTATTGAACAAAAAGGTATTTCCGGAACAACTTATTCGTTCGATATTACAAATATTTATAGAAATATCTTCAATCCCAAGTTCGTTATCATTGGTTTTCAAACAGGTAGACAGAATAATCAAGAAAAAAATCCTTCAAAGTTTGATAGTTTGGATGTAAAAAATATCAGAGTAAAATTGAACGGTTCTTATTATCCAGATGAATTACAAAATTTAAACATTTCAGGAGGTCTTTTTAGAATCATGTATCAGATGTATCAAGATTTTAAGAAAGTTTACTGTAATAATAAGGAAATGTATTACAATCCTAAAGAATTTTTAGCAAATAGACCTATTTATGTCATTGATACAACAAAGAGTTTGACAAATATTTCTGGTTCAAAGAACGATATAATTATCAATATGGATTTCCAAAATGCTGTTACAAACGCGATTTGTTATGTTGTTGTGGCTTCTGAGAAATTTTTAGCCTATGATGTGATTAAGAACGATATTAGAGAAATTCAATAACAAAAGACTTTTAATATGTTCTTGTTTTCTATTAACAAATAATTTTTAAACGTTAACTTAAAAAGTTATTACAAGGATTGAATAAATAAAATACATTGAAGATATTTTAAGAAGTTGTTTTTTATTAATTAAAGATGAAACATAAGTATCGTTTTAAAGACGTATTCACATCGTATTTGTACCACACACGGCGTGTGCAAAGCAAGGTCATTGTTTGGTGTCACTACTGTCCTTGTACCACACACGGCGTGCGCAAAGCAAGGTCATTGTTTGGTATCACTGGCGGAAGTGTTACAGATATGATGCAGGCGTAGTGATTAATACATATTCATTTCTTCTCTTTGTTCTGACGACATCGGTGACACCACTGTGGACTGTTGATCTTTCCAAAACAATCTGTATTCTTCATTCCTTCCCAACATAGTGTTTATTTCTTTCTTGATCTGTAGAAATTTGTGTACTGATATTGATAAGTTTTGAAGTTTTGGGTATTTGTTTATAAGTTTTCCAACACTTATAAGATTGCTTGCATAACCATCACTTATATTAAAATTAATTTTCAAATGCCTTTTCCATGTCTCATCTCTGTATTCAGCTTCAAAAAAACTTTTGTAAATGCAGAGATAATGGCCATAAACAGCATACATGTTAAAATGTTTTGCGTTGCTTATTTTAAGCTTATCACTACATTTAGTGAGGAAGTTATAAACAGCAGTCTGCTCTGATTGTAGTGGAAGTGGCTCTTCATTTACTGTTAATGAGTTAACTAAAAGACTTACAAGGTAGCTATGTAACTTTGATGGATCCTTGGCTTTAGACGTTTTTTCTTTCAGCAGCGATTCAACGCTATATTTTGGACGTTTTGAAAGCACTAAATTACCACTATCATACTTCTGCTTAATATTATCAATTCCACTTTGTTCAATTTGTAACAAAACCTTAACACACTCCCTATGGTACCGTTTCAAAGTATTCACTTGTTCAATTACATTAACCTCTTCCATCACTACAATATACAGTATGAAAATAGTTACTTGATTACAGATACACTGTTGATAACAAAGAGTGACCACACCCAGCGTGAGTGATGTGCAGCGTGCGCTTGTTGCGGTTACACTTGACGCATAGAGGAAAAAACTCATCGTTGAGCTGTACAAGGAAACATTACTATAACAAATCATTCATTTTGTATGTCTTTCATTATATCGTAATGAATTGCTGAATGACAAACGTTTCTCTTTTCTTCGTCAGAATCACACACACACAATATATCTGTTTCGTAAATGTTTTTTCCATATAATTTATCCCAATCTACAACAAAAGCGTGATCTCTTATAAATTCCTTTGATAAATCTTGTTGTTTACAAAGACTTGTTAAAAAACTAGCTGTATGCATATTCCTTGGCCAGTATGGATATTGTCTTCTCAACATTTCAACAAATAAACAATGAAATTTAGCATAAAAGCGATGAAAAATGTCAGATTGTTGGTGTTTTAGTTTATTTTGTAAAAATCGGAATATTTTTCTTATTTTTCTATTATTTAATTTAAAATCTCCTATTACATTTAACATATTTTATACTATCTAAGTTGTCTGTAATAAATTGCATTGAACACCTTTTAGTACTTAAAAGTTCTCTGAATTCGTTTTCATTTAAGGATTCGTTTTCACTTAAGGAAAATATCAACATTTGTTTAACATATTTAGGTAATTCAAAGAAGTCTTTACAACTATTTCCTGTGGTAAGTTCTTTAAATGATAGAAACTGAAGTGATTTTGGAGAGTTCATGTTGTTTGATGACTATTTAGTAGAATAGATTTTTTATTTAAGAAAAATAATTTGCTAAATTCATATTATTCTCTTTCATTCCTTCTAAAACTTCAAAAATATACTCTTTCGCTGATGAAAAATCTCGATTTCTTCCGGAATAATCTTTGTAATCATAGACAAAATATCCTAAATAGTTGTACAATAGAATGAAATTATTTCTATTTATCTCTGTTGTAGAAATGTAAACACAAACATTTGCGCTGAAAAATTTATATCTCGGCAGAGTTAGTTCCATAATCTCCATTTATAAAAAAATCTTTTTGTTTAAATGGAAGAGTATAATGCCAACTGTTACAAGTGTTATAATAGAGGAGAAATTATTGATAAAAAATATTTAGTTTGTAGAGATTGTAATTTAATTTTGTACGAAAGACCTAAACCTAGGAAATTTCGAAATAAACTAACACATTTGAATAATCTGCTTACAAAATTACAATACGGAGGTGAAAAACAAACAAAATTTGTTACAGAATTTAGAAAACAGAATAAAAATTTTTACTTATCTCTCATAACCCTTGAAAAAATTATTTTCCTTTTCAAAGAATACATTAGGTTTGTAGGTATCGATACACACGTTTATTATGAGAAGATTTTACCTGTATTTTTTCATTATCTGGATGTTGAATTTGGTTACGATTTTAAGCCTGAAATCTTTGATGATTTTATAGTACATTTGGAGAAATTAAATGAAGAACCTCGTCAAACAATGAAGATGTTGGCAATTCCCTCGACTTCTCGAGTGATTGTTAGCAAATTTCATTTTTTCCGTCTTTAAATTTTTTCTATTTAAATGGAGTTCTTGAAAGAGTTAAATGATATTGGAGAATGTAAGTTTAAAGAGTATAAGAAGTTAAATGAATTGGAAGAAAGGAAGAAACATAGAATCTTGAATTTGGAGAAAATGAAAGATAAATTCGGGTTTACAATAATTGCCGAGTTGGAAGATTATAAAGTACACTTACCGAACAGATTTTTGACTGTTTTGGATGAAAAAAAGATTAAAGAATTGAATAAAAATGATAAATTACACTTGATTGTTACTGGGAAAAAGACTATTAAAGATAAAGACTGTGTTACCGTCAATTTTGTAGAATAGAAGATCTTTCGTTAATTCGTAGCAGACATTTCCGATAGATTGATTTGACAGCTCTAGAAAGTAGAAGCAAACAGCTATAGATTCGGTAATTTTTCATTCGTGAGTTACAGATTCGTTTGTTGTCCTTTAAACAGTATTTTATGTTGATTTTCTGACTGTCCCAAAAGTGGTCTAGAAACCCCATATTCATATCTACTTATATATATATATATATATATATATATATATATATATATATATATATATGTATGTATGTATGTATGATATGCTTCTTTCAGTTAAAAAAATTAACTAGTAAAAACAGAAAACGTAACCCCCCATGGATAATTGAGGAATTGGTAAACTTAGTGAATAGGAAGAACTACTTGTATAAATTGTATATTACTAACAAAATGAATATAAATTTAAAATCCCAGTATCATGAGATGTCCAAACTAGTAAACAGTACAATAAAAAAATGTTAACTAAACTCCTATTCATCGCTAATAGAAAATAATTATGGAAACACTAGATATTACTGGAAAATTGTGAAAAATATAATGAAAAAAGATACAGTGAAATTTACTAATATACAGTGTAATGGTAAAGATGTAGAGGTGGCAGGCAATGAGGTTTTTGTTGCTAATTGTTTTAATGATTTTTTTGTTAATGTGACATCAAAGCTAAATCAAGATGCATTTGGCTATGATTTATTTTAAACGACTTTCACAATAGTTCGGCTGTATTTGAAAATTTTTTGGTAACATAAAACTTAGTTCCTGAGGTTGAAATGAAATATGCCTTTATTCGAGAGGCGGAGTTAGGGCTATTTAGCTCTCTCTACCACTCAACCTCACATAATATACAGAAGTATATATATATAAGTAGATATGAATATGGCGGTTCTAGCTCACTTTTGGGACAGACAGAAATTCCATACAAAAATACTGTTTAAAGGACAATAAACGAATCTGTAAAATCAAACAGTAAGGGTTCCTAGACCACTTTTGGGACAGTCAGAAAATCAATGTAAAATACTGTTTAAAGGACAATAAACTAATCTGTAACTCACGAATGAAAAATTAACCGAATCTATAGCTGTTTTACTGTTCATTGTAGGCTTCTACATTTCTAAGCTGTTTTAATGAAAAAATCCAGAAATCTTAATGAAAAATCTATAAACGGAAATAATGAAATTTGCTAACATATATTTAGCATTATATATTTAATTTCTATATAAATTTTAAACATCGTGTATCATTTTTTCATCGATCTAATGTACGTTTTTATAAGAAAAGATATAAATTAGAGTCATTTTTTAATGATCTACTTCGTCATATTCAGGATTCTCTTCCTTAAATTTTGCAATTTCGGCCACATATTTCAATAAAATCTGCACAGGATAGTAACCGCTATCTATAATATTGTTCCAATCAACTGTATCTTTATTTTCATCCAAAAACTTTATACTCAAGTGTTGATAGAGGCAAAGAACAGACATATGATCTTTTAATTGATAATGTATATTTTCTTGAATGAACTCTGGGGACAGATTTTGATATTTTGCAATGTTATACCAATTCAATTTGTTTACGTATAATCTCATCATATCTTCGGATAATTCATATTTTTGAGAAATATCATCCCAATGTTCTTTTTTCAAATCTCTTTCGTGTTGCATTATAAAAAGATCGAAAGCACTGTAATGTCCCGCCATCTCTATTTATTAAGAAAAAATTTCAAGTTTTTATAAATTGACTCTTTTTTGAGTTACATTCAGCACATTTTCCCGAAATTCTTTTAACTCCATTGATGTTTGCATAGTATTTTATATCATTTGTTGCAGTTTTTTCTTTACATCTCACACAATATATGAGCGCCATTTATATAAGGAAATTTTATCATGCATAAAACCCTACACGAATACCTATTTCAGTAAGATCTTCCTCCATATTATTAAGTTTTTTTTCTAATTTTTGAAATTTGACAGCATAAGAATCATTGTATTCAACAAATTTATGACCAATATTCTCAAAAGTTTTCGTAGCATCTAAACTAAACTTATCAAAAGACTCTTTAAAATTAGTAAGTTTTTCATTAATTTCACCAACATCGTCTACTGATCTTCTATTTCTGGCTTCTAACTTGTCATAGACTTCTGTTGTAAAATCTTTAACATGCTGTTTATGATTCTCATAATTTTGTTTTAGTTCATTAAACATTTTAATAGGATCTTCTAATTGAATCATTACAACAACATCAAATGGATTAATTCCTTTACTAACACCGCTAATTCTTTTTCCTTTAAAATCTAAGGCATTTTTAACATTCGGATCATGTAAATCAACAATATCGATGTTTTCTGATAATTTTAGAGGTTTTAAAATTTGTTCTTTAACAACAACATCATGTTTGTCAATACCAGGTCGAACACCGACAATTCTTTTCTTATTAGCCAAACTAACTAATTCTTTTCAACTTTGATCGCTTCAGTAATTTTATCAGCTTTTTCGATATGAGACATTAAATTGGTAAATAATTTTTTTACACCATCATCAAATTCTTTTTCCAAAGTTTTTATTTTATCAGCAACTTCATTTGAACTCATGAAATTTGCAAGTTTGTTATCATATTCTGCTTTAAAATCTTCAATCTCGACAGCAAACATATCTGAATCTGGAAGGTTTTGTAATAAATTTTCTAACTTGTTATCAAACTCATTTCTCAAACTATCAAAATTGAAACTATTATCTACATTTTGAATAATTTGTGTTCCAAATACGTCAAAAATATTTTGTGAATCCATATTTATTAAGTAATAATTTGTTAACAACTTCTTTAAAATCTTTACCATTACTCAGTTCATTCAAAACAAAAACACATAAATGACCACAAATTGGGGGATCTTTATAGTCTTGAATCTGAGAGTCATTGTAGTAGACGCTTGATTTTTTCAAATATTTGATCAATTCTATAGGTGGTTTGTCCTCAATTCTTCCATACGAATCAAAATAACATGCATTCTTATCATTTTTATAATAACAAACCCAATGCGTTCCACTCCCCAAAATCGAGTCTAAATTCACAATTCCACATTCAAATTTCTTAACTTTTTCAGGTAATGTATCTCTCATGAAAATTCCTCTAAAATGTTTAATGTTTTTGCAGATTTCTTCCAATTCTCCGAATGTTAAAGGTTCAAATTTTTTTTCCGATGTTTGATTTCACGTAATTCAAAGTTTTTTCATCTAATCCAGATCCTGTAACATCTTCCAACTCTTTATCTAACCAATTTAAAATGTTTCGAACAATAGGAATCACATCTTTTTTAACGATTGGAGCAGCTTTACGAACATAAGGAACAACATTTTTAACAACTGGAATATTTTCTCCAAAATCTAATAAATCTTTCAAAAGACCACCATTTTTAAGTTCTTTCAACTGATTATAAGAAAATTCTATTCTGGTTCCTTTACTGTTTTTCTTATGTTTTTCGAGTTTATTGTATTGTCTATTTGTTAAAAATATCTTATCTTCGCCATTTTTTAGTTGATCTATTTTAAATTGAATACTAACGGGTATTTTCTTCTTAAAAGCGGATTTTATTTTTTCTTTCTGATTTTTGCTGAAATTTACGTTCACCTCCATTTATATAGTTAAAATTTCAAGTTCTCTTCAATTCCCATTCCTAGTTTTCTCTTCAAAAACATTGCTCCAACTGTTGGAAGTGCAACAAATCTTTCACCTAAACTAGCATCTTTTGATAAAAATCTATCCATTGCCTTATCTTGCAAAACTTTATCTGCTATATGTCTGGAATTTGTGTCACTATGTTTTGCATAAAAAATATCGTGTTCCATAGCAGCTTGATCT
Source organism: Homalodisca vitripennis (assembly GCF_021130785.1). Classification (NCBI taxonomy): domain Eukaryota; kingdom Metazoa; phylum Arthropoda; class Insecta; order Hemiptera; family Cicadellidae; genus Homalodisca; species Homalodisca vitripennis. Next base: position 108,791 of record NW_025776583.1, on the reverse strand, counting down.
AATTTATTTATACCAGGATCTCCTCTTTGTAGTCTTTTTTCGAGTTTTGTGCCAGGCCCCAGATACTGATAAGTTGGTACGTGTAATTCAAAAGGTAAATTGTTGATAAAATCATTCAAAAGTCCGCTACCTTCAATCATAGATGAACTTATTGCTGGCAAAACTCGCTTTAAATATTTAATTCCATCAGGTTTTTCAATCAATTCATCAAGTTTGTTCGAAATAAAATCTTTAATCGCTTTCTTTTCGTTCAAAAAATTGTTGTTTCCAGCCTTCTCTTGAGCATAAATATAATTTATAATTCCATCGAGTTTTGTCAAATCGTCGATATATCTGTACTCAATCTTATTATCATTGTATTTTCTTACACCTGATCCTTCGATTCGTTTTTCCCAAATTGGTTTAATCAAATTGATATATTTTTTACCTCTACTTGACTTAGGCTTCTTAGTAGATGGATCATTATTTTTGTAAATTGAGTCAGATTCCCATAAAATTTCTGTATACTTTTTCAAATCTTCTTCAGAATATAAATTATCTTTTGGAACGTCATTGTCTGTTAATAATCTCCATAAACCTTGAGTACCTTCGTACATTTTTTTCATTAATAATTATATCATTTTGTTCAAAATTAACGGGTAAATTTCCAATCATAAAACTTTTCTTTTTTCTATCCCAATACAAACCAAATTTATCATCCTTCGCTCTAGGAAGAAATTTTTTACCAATTTCACCAATTATTATATCCGTTGTTCCAGGACTTATTGGTTCAACTATGGTAGAGTCTTCAATGATTCGAGGTCTAAATGGTGTTGAAGATGGTAATTTTGGCAATTCAAACTCAGATTCTGGAATCGAAAATATCAGCAAATTGTCGTACAACTGGAACCAAATTCATTAAATTTTGATTATCGCTTAAAACATTTTCAATTTTGCCCTCAACATTTTTTATTGCAGAAGTTACAGGTTGATTAATTTTTTGAATAAGTTCTTGTTCTTCTTCATCAATTCGAATCTGTTCTTTAAATTCTTTGATTAATTTCTTTTCGATTTGATCAAGTTTTTTTCGCTTCTTCAGAAGTTACGTTCACCATTTATTTAGGAAAATTTTGAAACGTGGAACACGAAACGTGGAACGTAAAACGTGAACGTGGAACGTAAAAACGTGAACGTGGAACGTAAAAACGTGAACGTGGAACGTAAAACGTGAACAGATTTACCGTTTTTCAGTTGTTTTCATAATGTAAATAAAAAGTAAAGATAATGTAAAAATAATTGTAACAAATATTTTATCAAGTAGATTTGCCAGACCACTGAGCAGCATTTATATTAGAAAATTTATTCAGATATTTACCATTTTTAGGCTTCAAAGTTAGATTAATTGTTAAAAATCCGTAGTCTTCCTTCCAAATTTTATCACACAGCTCATTAAATTGGTTAAAACTCATATCAGATCCCACATAATTGTTATAAATCTTTCTCGAATAGTGATCATCTTGCTTAAAAATACACAACATATTCAGGTTATTTCTAATAACTTGTTTATCAACCTTTGAAAAGCATTGGGAAAGATAGATACAAGAGATATTTTTGTGACGAGACATTACGAAATATTCCTTAATAACGTCTTGATTTTCTAAAATACAATCATCAAAAACGATTAAAGAATTCGGTTTACATTCGCTTAACGGAACTATGTCCTCAGAAGCATTATAAAAATGTGATATTTTTTTGTTTAAGTTTTTCTCAATATTTTCAAATCTTTCTTGTAATTTTTTATAGGCGTCTTGTTCTAAAGATTTACTAAAAACATACAAATTGGAATAAGGAATCAACCTATTGTAGATAAAATTCAATAATAAAGTTGTTTTTCCACATCCACTTGAACCAACAATTAACAATCTGATTGGTTGATCTTTCTTATTTTCTTCAAACGTTTGAAGTTTTATCTGATCTTTTTGCTTTAAAAATTTCTCCATTTAAATAGAAGATTTTCATCTTGAAGCAACGCTTGCGAAAATGAAGCTGTTCAAGTTGACTTCAGAAAGCTCTAAATTAGTTTTAAACTTGGAACATCCTATACACTTAGAGGAAGAATCAAATTATTTTATCGGTTTAAGCGGTTTTTATTCTGACAATTTTGTAATAAATATTAGTGAAAGTTCTCCTTATTGTATAGGATTTAGTGAGAAGAACGTAACAAAATATTATGGTTTAAACAAAGGATATTATACTTTCGATCAAATAAAAAATTCCCTTAAAAATTATCTGAAAACATTCAAACAATCAGATAAATCTTTAAACTTTGACGAAAACAAGTTTGAAATGCAAAAAAATTATCTCTCTAATAAAATTCAAATAAAATCACCAGTAAGAATAATGTTTTCAGCAATTATTGTGGAATTGTTAGGGTTTGTTCAAGAAACTATTGAGCCAAATCAGGTATATTTAGGAAATAAAACGCCAAAATTTAGACCGTTTGATGTAATTGAAGTACATTGTAATCTCGTTGAACCTAGTTTTGAAAATCATACCGAACATTTACACAAAGAATCTGAAATTTTGTACACTTTTTTCCCAAATGTTGCTTATGGATCAAAAATCAGTGAAAAACCGAATGAAATCGATTATATTCCAATTAGAAAAAATATTAAAAGAATTCAAAAAATCGTTCTAACTATACAAGACTCTGAGGGAAATTTAATAAATAATGAGAGTAAAACAACAATATATTTAAGATTGTCGAAAGAATGATGAATCAAGGGGGGAACGAATCGTTCTTACTTTCAAACTTTCAAAACGAGTTGATAATGATGATAAATACCAATACTTTTATCTAAAAGATAAGGTAGCCCTCGAGGGCCACCTCACAAATATTCACAAAAAATACGAATAAAGACAATGTTAAAGAAAAATACAAAAAAAAGCTTTGAAAACATAGATTCTGACAAGGGTATCGAATCGCGACTCTTTCAAAATCTTCATCCTGACCCTGTTTTCATCAATGAATCAGGACTTTATACTCAAAATAAAAATTGCTTGTTAAATTTTATTTCTATCTAAATGGAGTCAGTTGTAGACCTACTTAATAATCAACTAAAATTCAATAACAAACATATCTTTACGATTGTTGACGAAAACAATGTGATCTGGTTTAAGGCTAAAGACGTAGCAAAAATTCTAGAATATGAAAATACTATGCAAACGATCAGAATAAACGTTGACGAAGATGATAAAAACTTCTATTTTAATCTAAATATAAGGGGGGCTATAAATAGCTTACCTTCAAACTTCCAAAATAACACTGTTTTCGTTAATGAATCTGGGCTTTATTCTCAAAATAAAAATTACTAGTTAAATTTTTTTTCTATCTAAATGGAGTCAGTTGTGAATCTACTCAAATTCAATAATAAAGAAATTTTAACATTTGTTGACGAAAATAATGAATTTTGGTTTAAGGCGAAAGATGTTGCAGAGGTGTTAGAATATAAAGATACGAAGAAAGCAATTAAAGAACATGTCAAAGAAAAATATAAAAAAAGCTTCGAAAACATACATTCTGAAGGTAGGGGTGATTCGCCCCCGCCTTCAAACTTTCAAAAAAAACACTGTTTTCATCAATGAAGCAGGCATATATTCTTTAATCTTGAAATCTAAAATGAAAATAGCAGAAATGTTTCAAGATTGGGTTTTAGAAGAAGTTTTACCAAGTATTCGTAAATTTGGTGTGTACAAACTTGAAAACAAGATTAAATATTTAGAGGACGAAGTTAAACACTTGCAAATTAAAGATGAAATAAAAACGGAAATAATCGCAAAACAAAGTGTAAAAATTGACTTAATGAAACCAGACCTTGTTTGTAAAGATTTTGCTAAGAAAAAACACCATGTTTTTGTATTAATTAAGAAGAATCACATGTGGGAATATCCTTATTACGTTATCAGAGCTCAAAAGAGAGAAATACCGAAAAGATTGAAAGAACTTGAAATTGATTACCCAGAAATGGAAATTTTATTAAGACAAGGAGATCCAAATTCTATCAATCTGTATAACCAAATGAAAGAATCTTTGAATATTTTATACAACGGAAATCATTTTACTACAAATATGGCAGAATCTCGACTGATTTATAGAATATCTAAATTACACGATGAAAATGTTACTCAATTTTACTAAAAACTCTTGAATTATGATATTTTGTTTGTAAATGTTTTTGATAATTATTTAACCATTTTATAGTTCTTCCACATTCACATTGAGTATCTTCATAATATAATCTATGGTGATTCTTCTTTACACAATCTTTACAATATGAGTCTTTCTTATCTCTACTATAGGGATGACTATTAAACTCTGAAATTTTTTTAGTTTCTTTACATTTAAGACATTCTTTCTCTTCCAAAGTTAATTTTTCTATTTTATCATACAGCTCTTTATGATACTTCCTATAACAATCTTTACAATTATAAATAATTCCATCTTTTCTACTTTTATCTTTATAAAAAGCTTCAAAACCTTTTATTTCTTTGCACATTGAACATTTCTTTTGAGCCTCCATTTATATAGAAAAAATCTTTGACTTTCTCAATTCATATTCATAAAACTTTCCGGTTATTTCTTCATTATTTAAATCTTTTATACTATAAGTTACAGGATCTGTGTTATTAATTTGATAAATCACAAAGATTTCTCTTGACCAATTGTTCTTATATTTGTTCGAAAATGTTTGTTTTTTACTAACAATTCTTACATGATCATTGACTTTAAATTTAGTTTTCGTGTGAATTTCTGGTGGAACATACTTAAAAACCGACTCTAATAACTCTTTTTCTGCATCTTTATCTACGTCTTTGGGCTTCATTTTGATTGTGCTGTGAACCGTATCATTATAATTTGTGACTATTTTTTGAAGAATATCGATCCATTTAAAGTTTTTATTAATCTCAAAAATTACTTTCATTCTCTCATTTTGAGTTCTGTTATATCTCTCTACAATACTTGATTTCTCTTCGTTTTCAGTATGATAAATCTTAATGTTGTATTTCCTCAAAACATCGTTAAATTCTTTATTTTTAAACTCTAAACCCTTATCTGTATGAAGTAAGTTAGGAGGTTTGTGATTGATCCTTATGGCATCTTTTACTATATCTTCGAAGGCTTTTGAAACATCTTTACCGTTTTTTCTTTTGATAGCTCTTGACCAAGCATATTTTGAGAAAGTATCAATAACATTTAACATATACTTAAATCCATCATTTTGATCTGAATAGTTAGACATTATAACTAAATCTGCTGCCCATAAATCGTCAATTCCTAAAGTAATAATTTTTCTCTTTTTAAACTTTTTTCGTACTGGTGCATGAATTTCTCTAGCTTCAATCTCGATTTCTTCCTTATTCTTAGATTCTTTCTTTACTTGTTTTTCATTTGGATTCTTTATAAACTTACTCTTGTTTGTCTTACATTTTGAACATTTTGCAGCAATTCTATACAATCCATTTTGAGTTTGAACGATTTTAGAATCTATATTTTTCGTTTTTTTCTTGCATTTGTGGCAGTGAATCAAATCATCTTCCATTTACATGTCAAAGTTTCCAAGTTTATTTAACTCATCTAATATATTAGATTTTGCTTCGCCTTTATATCCATACGGTACTGTATCGATCTTATTTTCTAGGACATTTCTCTTATCATCTTTAGCGTTCAGTGCCAGCTTGTTTATGGTGATGGTATACAATTCATGTTTATAGCTTTTTATTACAGTCATCTCCCTAAATTCTTCTTTATCTTCGAACAAACATCTCTTTAAGTTTTCGATATTTATTGTTTTATTTACAACGCTTCTCTTAATTCCTTTACACCTAACTGGGTTTTTATCTAGATATTTGTACGAGTACATCTTAGACCTTAAACCACAAAATTCTTCTAAAACTTCGCTATTTAACTCATCTTTGAATTTCCCTATTACCTTCTTATTTTTAGTCGTGAAACATTCATGATCTTTTGGATAATCACTTGTATCAAAGTCATCTATATTTTCTTTAATAATTTTAAAAGGATCTCGTTTCAATTCTAGAAAATAACTGTCTGTATCCATGTAACACAGATTCAAATCTGGATCAAACTTCTTTAATTTGTTGTAATAAAACTCGTACATTAGCAATTTTGAGAGGTCGAGAACTGAAAATCCTATGTAAATCGGTTTGTTAAATTTAACCTTTTGTTTGTACATGTGACTCGCTATACAGTTGTCGTCAAAGATGTTAAAGCATTTGAAGTTCGTTTTCTTGGCCTGTTTCATTGAAAATTCTTCATTTCCTAGTCTAATATCACATCTGTTTCTCACATTTTCCATAGATTTTCCAAAAACTGAGTTGTTCATCAGCTTATAAAAGTCCTTTTCAAAATCACTTGTAGCTTTGGTTCTCATGTTTGTGTTAAAATCAATGTAATCTTTCATAAAAGGCTTCTGATCGAATGCAATAACTCTATTCACATGTTTCAAAATCATACCTTGTTCCAGATAGAATTTCAAATTTCTAGAATGAACAACATATTCAGTTTTATCCAGTAGAGTTGTGCAAAGTTTGTTGTTATAATGTTCTGGAGCATGAGGCAAATCTTTATGATTTTCATGTAAATTCTTCGGATATTCTAGATCGACTTCGAGAATATAGCCATAATCTTCGTCGCCAGTGAGTTCCAAAATTGTTTCTTTCCAATCTGCTGTTGTATACGTTTTAGGATCCATCCACTTGATTTCGTTATATGGTAAATTTTGCATTAGGCCATACCCATAAAGGTTATTAGCATCGACGTACAACAAATAGTTTTCAGGCTTTGTCTTATCAAAATCTTTTAAATATTTGTTATTTGCTTTCACATATCGTTTAATACATTGAGAAATGCCTCCGCGAATACCTTTTTCAATCATCAAATACATATTATAATCACTAATTAATTGTAATTCTATATTCGTTAATTTTAACATAGCATCCCATGCAAGACTGGGAGCTGTTAGATAGTGTGCTGGATCAAGTTTATAGCAATTCAAACAAATATTCCTAAAATTTTCAAAGATATCAGCGAGCAATAGAACATCTTGAATGTTATAGAGATCAGAGTAATTTCCTAGATTTTTCTCTTTTAATTTGTTCCATACATTTAAGTAGTGTTGAAAATCTTTCTCAGATATGCTCTCATCTGTCAAAAGTGAATAGAAATCTTGAATTCTCAATTCTTCTGTGTAATCAAGTTTTTCAATACTGTCGATAAATTCGTAAGGAAATATGCCTTTTCCAGATAGAATTTTAAAGATTTCTTCTTCGTCATTTGGTTGTCTATCTAGAATTGCGTTCAGACCATCTTGTATAAAATGATTTGTATGTTTGAAGTCTTCTCTCTTTAGATTTTTAGCTAACTTTTCTATAGACGATGCCATAAATCTGAACGTGTCTACGAAAGAAAACTTGATGAACTTTCTTGGTTTATCATCTTCAAACTCATACCCATATCCTGAATTTACTGAATAATTTATGTATTTTTCATCGGTGTTTGCGATCAAATCAACGTTTCCATATTGTTTAGCCAATTCTTTTATGTACAATTGAGTGTCGTAACATGACATATTTAACCGTGTTTTAGGGTCAAAACCCCGGTTTTTTGTGTATTTTGGAAGTATAGTGTTGATTTTTCACCTTAAAAGTGTAGAAGTATTAATTTTTTTCTATGTAAATGGCACTGTTACAAGAGTTGAATAAGGTTGGTGATTTAACATTCAAAGAATACAAGAAATTAATAGAATTAGAAGAAAATAAGAAATACAAAATTTTGAATCTGGAGAAAATGAAAGATAAATTCGGGTTTACAATAATTGCCGAGTTGGAAGATTATAAAGTACACTTACCGAACAGATTTTTGACTGTTTTGGATGAAAAAAAGATTAAAGAATTGAATAAAAATGAAAAATTACACTTGGTTGTTACTGGAAAGAAGACTATTAAAGATAAAGACTGTGTTACAATTAACTTCGTGGAATAAAGATTTCGAAGATTTCTGGATTTTTTCATTAAAACAGCTTAGAAATTAGAAGCCTACAATGAACAGTAAAACGGCTATAGATTCGGTTAATTTTTCATTCGTGAGTTACAGATTAGTTTATTGTCCTTTAAACAGTATTTTACGTTGATTTTCTGACTGTCCCAAAAGTGAGCTAGAACCGCCTTACTGTTTGATTTTACAGATTCGTTTATTGTCCTTTAAACAGTATTTTGTATGGAATTTCTGTCTGTCCCAAAAGTGAGCTAGAACCGCCATATTCATATCTACTTATATATATATATATATATATATATATATATATATATATATATATATATATATATATATATATATATATGAAGGGGTCGGCGTAACAAAGTGCCAACCATCATTTTTAGCCAAATGGAACTATGAGCACGATCTGTGGGCATTTGCAGTAAGCTTTAATAAGTGCTGATCTGTTTTCTTAAATTCCCGCTAGATGTCTCTAGAAACAGGTTTGCTTCTTATTAGCTCAGCTGTTCATTCACAATTGTTTTGATGAATAGTGCCAAACAGCATTTAGGAGAAGGCAATAGAAATGGAGAAGATACCTAAAATACGTAAAAAGTTATATTTTAGTGACGACTCCGATTCAGACTCACCCTTATTTAATGATGATAGTGATTTGGATCCAGATTTCATCCCTGGGACACCGGAAAAAAGGACAAATTTCAGTTTTAAGGTAAGTGTTGCTTGACACTTTATTAATCCTAACCTCAAAGAAATGTCCTTGTTGGTTAGCATTTATGTACTTTTAGTGTATAATTAGTTCATTTAAATTAGTTTTAATGCATTTTTATTACCAGAGGAAGCTTTAGTTAAACTTGTTTGTGGTTTATTTACCCAAAAAACTTTAATAAGAAGTAAAAGTTATGACATAGTGTTTTGTTGCTTGGCACTGTTTTAGGCCTAGTTTTTACCTCTTGCTGGATGGCACTTTCTTATACCTAAATAATTAATTGTAGAAAACCAATAGTTTTGAATGAGTGAAAAACTAATAACATACCGGTAGGCCTACATTTAAATTATTATTACGGTATTTCCTTTACTACAAAAAATCGTATTTTTTCTCTAGTATATGGTGGCTGTCTAACTTAGGCCATAAAAGAATTAGAAAACACCACTGACGTTAAAAACTGAAACTTTTGAAGTTTTATGTTGAAAAGGATGATAACCAAAAATAAACTAAACAATTAACGTGGTATTTTAGATGCTGTCCGACAGCAACATATTCTTCTTTCAGCCAACTTTAGTTTTATTTACGATAGGCCTACTGTGGATATTTATTTAGTTTAGGTCTGTGAAGCATTATTATTAAAAATATGTATTTTGGTTCCAGATTGGGCAAATGGGAAATAAACAAGCCAATCCAAGAAACATTCTCCCATCAACGGACGAAAGTGAAGATGTAGATGATCCTACTTTAGAGATGGAAGAAAATATAGAGGAAGGAGGCTCAGTTCTGGACTCTTCACGTGTACCCTTTCTGTCTCCTGCTAAAAGCCCAAGGAAACGCAAACGTAAGTCTCATGCTACTAGAATAGAAAGAAACAAAAAAAGACGAAATGAGGGCCGGGAATACATTACAAAAAGTAAAAAAACTGTAGAATCAAGGACTATAGGACCAATGTGTAAGTGTCCTCTCAAATGTGAAGAAAAAGTTAATGATTTTCAAAAAAGCAAGTTGTTTAATGAATTTTGGGACATGGGTGATTTTAATATTCAAAATTCATACCTATTTGGTTGTATAGAAAAAATAGCAATCAAACGAAGATACAGCAAAAATCCAGATGAATCCTATAAGCAGAATAGTTTCCTGTTCAAAGTGAAGATCAACGGAGATTCTGTAAGGCTATGCAAAAAATCTTTCATGAGTGTGCATGGTCTCCAAAATTCAAGGGGTAGAATAAATAATGTTCTAAAGGCCATTAAGTCCAACGTTAGTACCCCACCATCTGACAAACGTGGAAGAGACAACAATAGGCCACGCAGCATCCCTGATGATGTTTTAAAAAGTGTCCATGACCATATCGATGCCATTCCTAAATACAAATCCCACTATAGTAGACATCAAAATCCAAACAAAGTGTACCTTTGCAGTGATTTGAATATTTCAATTTTGTACAAACTTTATGTAGAGTATTGTAAAGAAAGAAATTTAACACCAGCAAGCATGGACAAATACCGCCGTATATTTTGTGAAGAGTACAACATTGGATTTAAGTTTCCAAAGTCTGATACATGTGCTACTTGTGATAGTTTCCAAATTATCATCAACAATCCTGATGCTAGTGAAGAAGAGAAAAAAACTGCTTCAACTAAAAACGAACTTCATTTACGTTATGCCGAAAGTGTAAGAGAAGTTTTGAAAGATTATACAACCAAAGCTAAGGATTCACCTGATGATGTCCACGCAATAACTGTTGATTTACAGCAAACACTTCCTACGCCAAAGTTGTCGAGTGGACCGGCATTTTATAAAAGAAAATTGTGGACTTACAATGTTGGAATCCACAACTGTGGTACAGGGAAGGGATTTATGTTTATGTGGGATGAATCCATTGCAAAAAGAGGAAGCGATGAAATTGGTAGCTGTATCCTTAAATATGTAACATCAGCTAATGTCAAGGCAAAGAAGTTGGTAATTTTCACTGATAATTGTGGAGGCCAAAATAAGAATTGGAACATCATGGGATTGTGGTCTTATTTGGTAAAAAACAAGTTTTTTTTCAGAAATTGAACACTGGTTTTTCATTCCTGGACACACTTACCTACCATCTGACCGTGACTTCGGAAGAATCGAGAAGCATGCCAGGAAATATCAAAATGTATATAGCCCTGATGAGTGGAAGAATGTTGTCGTTAATAGTGGTGGATTTATGGTTACAACAATGACACAGAATGACATCATGAATTTAACAAAATATTCTGAAAATATTAACACAAAGCGATCGTGTTGCAATGATAAGTCTAAAGTTTTGTGTTCTAAGGTTCTATGCTTTAAGTTTGAGGTTGAGGACCATCTTCAAATTAAGATTAAACATAGGGTGAATGCCGCCTTCAATACTGTAAGCCTTAAGAAAAAAGGACGAGAAGGAAATCCTGTTCTGCAGTTGAAGTACAGTGAAGCAAATAAAATTGAGAAGAAAAAACTAGATGACGTGAAACAATTGCTAAAGTTTGTTCCTCCAATTTTCCACGAATATTATAATAATCTAATCCCACGTGTGTAAACCTTCTACCTCGTTGTAATAAATCGTGTTACACATTGTAAAACCAGAAACAATAAAACAATGTATTTTAATTTTAATGATTTTTTTGTTTTTAATTCCAACTACCTGTGTCACATTAGTTTTTTCTTACCTCGTAACAGTTTTTTTGGCCTAATACATAACGTGGAATGTGTGGTTGGCACTTTATTAATCCTGTAAATAATTAAGATTTTTCAGTAATTACTAAGGTGCAATAAAGTGCCAACCATCATTTTCATGTTTTTGTATTTGTTTTATTTTTTTTCTGATACATTTCTTATTAAAATGATTTATAACTACATAAGCTTATATTTAATAATATTTTCTCAAAATAGTTTTAAAAATTATGATTTGTAGATTTGACCAAACTTTCAAAATGAAATAACTCAAAACTAACAAAATGATGGTTGGCACTTTGTTAGTCCGACCCCTTCATATATATATATATATATACATATTTATATTTAATGACCTTAAAACTATAACAAATTACATTTTTAATTAAAATTTAAAATTAACTAAAATATATACTACTATTTAATAATTAAAAATCAAATTTATCAGCTTAATATGTAGAAAAATTTCAAACAAAGATAAATTAACACTTAAATTAACAATGTACTTTTTAAAGAATTTCTTGTTATTGCTACATTCATTCTCTCAAACACACAGCCTGACCACAAGCACGCCACGAGCACCGCCACCCGTCACCCTACAGACCGCCCAGCAACAAGTCCCTGACCCCCGCCCCAAAACGAGCTCGACCTTCTATAATACGGATGTTATCAGGAAGAGAGTTCCAGAAAATTAAAAATAAAAAACAGGTTGTTATTAAAATGTAAAATAAAAGAAGCTGTTGTATTGATAGCATGGACATTGTAACAGTAAAGAACAATATTGATATTTCTTTACCAATTCTGCATCACATTTTTTCTAAGTAACTTGCTCAAAATGTTTTTCCTGATACATTTAAAATAGCTTGTGTTATACCAACCTTCAAACATGTAAGCACAACCGAATTTTCATAATATCGCCCTATATCCCTCATCAATACTCTAGTTAAAATATTTGAAACCTTAATTAAGAATCAGCTTTTGGATTACTTGGTGTCCAGGTCTATATTTTCTCCATATCAGTTTGGATTTTTTCCAAATAAGGGGACTGACTTGGCCATACAAAACCAAGTTCAGCGCATAGCAGAATCTGTTGACAAGAATAAATTCACTGCAGCTGTCTACCTTGATTTTCAGAATGGTTTTTACCTGGTCGAGATAAAAGGTTTGAAACCTATGGCATAGCTGGAAATGCATTGGCTTGGTTAAATTCTTTTTACAGAAAAAGAAAGCAACTTGTAAAAGTGAACAAATATGTTAGCAATACATTAGAGTTGAGGCACGGAGTGGCTCAGAGCAGTGTTCTAGGACCATGCTTAATTTATTCATAAATGAGCTGCTGAAAATTTAATTAAACTCAAAGATTTTTACTTATGCAGATGACACTGCAGTGGTATGCTCTGCATACCATAAAAGTAGGTTAAGATATCTAATTTCAAATGATCTTGAAAAGCTTTCGCAATGGTTGTCAAACAACAAACTCCTAATAAATGTTAATAAATAAAAATGTATACTCTTTTTTTTAATAAAAATATGTCTTGTGGATCTCTGCAAAAAGAAAATAAGTTTTATTGTCATAGGCACCTATGTATCTATGGTTGCAACTGTGATGTAATAGAAATAGTGGATGTAGTGTTTTTAAAGCTACATTGATTTATTTTTTTTTATTAAAACTTAAATTAAATGAAACTTTTGGGATCGAAATATTGGGATTTAATTTTAGATTAGATTGTGAAAAGTCAGGGTAAAAACGAACATGTAATCCTTTGGCAAGTTGTACTGGTAGTTTTAAATTGTTAGGAAGGCAGGTTGACTACCTTGAATTGTTTAGAATTGTCTTGTTGTGACTATTGTTCTCCTTGTTTGATACAGCTGGACTAATAAGAGAACACTGCGGATGTCCTGCAAAGTTGATTGGAAAGGGAAGTATTTAAGCGCCCGCTCATAATTTTCGCCCTTCTTTTGGTCATTTTAGTGAGTTAAGTTGTATTACAGTGCGCCGTGTTTCTTTTTTATCCGCGAGGGATTTTGAGGTAAGCACCAAATTTATTGTACGTCTTATTGAAATAGTCTTCCTGATCTGATATTAAATTAATTTTGTTGTCTTTTTATAGGAAAAAATTAAATTCATGGAAACTACAGAGCAATCTGCATAATTAATTCTCGATGAACAATAGAGCATAATAGAATCATACAAGTTACAGTTGATTCAATCTTGCAAGAAAGTTGAATTAAAATTGAACTTTGATAACTTTAATTGAAAGTTGGAAAATTAGTAATTTATTAATATTTAGCTGGAACTGTTTTATTGTGAATTATTAATTGGAAATTAATTGAACATTAATAATTGTTTGAGAGAGTTGTAATCTGAATTGCAGAGACTTGAAAGTTAAGGTTCAACTAGTGTAAAGGGAAGTTTAAATTTTTATTTTTTGAATTGTGAGTGTACTTAGAAGTGAACATTTTTATTTTAGTTATTTCCAAGTGGTATTAGATTTTTATTTTAAAACTTTATTATTTTATTTTAGTAGAGAGCTCTGATTTTTAGTTTGATATATTTGATTAAGGGTGCGCTCTACCACAGGCCAGAAATCTATGTTTCAAAAATCCGCTTGGAGCGCTGGCAAAATCGGTTGTAGGGAGGACAATGAGTAGTTGCTGTGGAAGGGATCGGAACTTACCGAGCGCCTCCGACATTTGCCGAGCGGGGGACCCGAGCCAGGTGCTCGACGTCCGACTCACACACGCGCTGGAGCAAACAACTTCGTTTTTAACAGGGATGGGCTAGTAGGCCTTTCACTCTGCAGCCACTTTACCCACGCCACATGCGAATAAAGCAGACTATGCTTTATTCACATTAGTCTGCCCCTATATGCTGACAGTAAATGGACACAAATATACACATGAAAACTATCGCTAAACATATCTAAAATATTGTAGTATAATTTAGGTAAAACATAAGTAAAATATTATAGAAAAAATCAGACTGGGAGTGGCTTCCTTCAAATATTACATGTGAATAACATTACATGACACTTTCACTTTTATTACAGTACATGTTTTAGATTTGTTAAGACTGCGATGTACCACAGGCCAGAGATCACAGTATCGGGTCTACGGAGCATCTCAGTTATTTGCCGAAAGAAAATGCGTTCGGTGGCGTACGGCTTGTAACAACGCACTCGCGCCACGTAATGTGGAGATCGGCTAAATCAGTATGAAACTGTAACCGGTACTTTTCCTACCGTTACTCGTTGGTACAACATACTTTTATTATTATGCAAAAAAAGTTTTAGTAAAATATATTTTTGTTAATTTAAATTCGGTCTACTGAAATATTTGAAAACGAACAGAAACGTAATCATTCCAGTGATATTGTCAGGTAAGAGTGTCTACCAATCTGTTATACGTGGAAAAACTGGGCAAGGCAGGAATTGTTATGAAAACCATAGAAAATTTAAATAATTTTAATTTTATCAACAAAACTAACATAATTTTATTCCTTCTTTGATACATAATGTAAACCCACACATTTTCTTGTAAATATAATCATTCTTTCATTTTTTTTAGAATTATCAGATCACATAAGATTTTTAAGACTAACTAACCACGCAACAAGCAACAGTATATTAAAAAATTACATATTTTATGAGCTCAGTTCATATATTTACGACTTAATACACACAGCTACATGTCACTCTCTGTGCGTCTGCCAAATTAGAATGTAATTATAACTTTGTAACAACAATAAACTTTACAGAATTGAACAATAGTAACATACCAAAATTCAGCAACAAAAAACAAAGTCACAACAAGACATTAAAATTACAATCAAGTAAAATATCACAAGACCTACATGAGAGAAATTACAGTTTTTACTTAGCAAATTGTATAGGATAAAAATTTACCTGAGTATATTACACTGAGTATATAGTCTAACTCCAAAAATTAGGTCTAAAATGAATTATTTTCAGTTTTTCTAAAAAAACCGTGTTTTTGTACGTAAATCTGTAATGGAGTTCAATGCGCATTTCCATCACAAAACCCGTAAATAAAGTGCATATCAGCGTATTCTCCAGTAGTGAACTCCATGGCAGCCTACACTTGACTAAATTGAGCAGAAAAATAGTTTATTGGAGGTAGAAGTAATTCATGCGGACACTGGTCTTACAAAACAAGATAAGGAATGAATGTACAATACTGGTGAAAGTGATAAGATAAGGAATTAAAACATTGATAAAGGATGTGACCATTAATCCGTAACTAGCGTCCACAAAATTATTTTAAACTGCTTTACTTTTTTGTAATCTTCAATTCCTTGTTTTATGAGGCATTTTATAAAACATAAAAATTAAGTACAGTTTTTATTCTTGTGTACAGGGTGTGGTAAAAAGATGGGGTTCAATGATATTTCAGTTTTTCTTAAACTTAGCAACTTTGCCATTTGAATCGACCTGAAGCTTAATTTTCTTTTCTTACCGTTTGAACCGATAACTTTTTCAAATTGAAAATTTAATGGAGAATCTAAAAATGAGTAAAAATGAGTAGTTTGCTCACATACTTTGCTAAGAAATATCAGATTTACGTACAAAAACACGGGTTTTTTAGAAAAACTTAAAATAATTCATTTCAGAACTAATTTTTGGAGTTAGACTTTTTATAACCACCATTGTATCACATTTACATTGCATTATAACCCAAAAAATTTTGTCACACCTAGAGCCACTCACCCTGTATACTGGATTAGATGCAAAATGAATTAAATGTCTCTAACATCTTTCTTCAACTTTTGGAAACAACTCATTTTAGTTATAAAAATACAATTTCTATTACCCTCATTACCTCAATACACCTATTACCTGTCTCTCACAGGGAGCCCTCGAGGGTATCTTGGATCAACTAGTTCTGGCAATATGCATTTGTAGTAAAAAGTTAAAAGTGGAATTTTAATTTAAAATCTTTTAATTCCTTTATTTTGTAATTGGTAATAGCTGCTCATGTAATGAGATTTGTTTAACAATCAAATGAAGCAATCATACATTAAGTCAAATAAAAACTATTATAGTTAGACTATAATATTGCACTAAAAAAATACCTCATAATGAGGTATGTCACTCATATTTTAAAAATATTGACATTAATCAATAATTTATTGTTCCCCAGGAGGTAGAGGTAGTTGTTACACGTTACGAATTTATTGTTACGGAAAGAGTTCGCCAACACTATTTCGGTGATATGAAGATGTATATGGGAGCTTCCACACGACACGATCATTCATAGCATGGGCGTTCAACGGTGGCGCGTATGTAGTGTTTCGTCCATGGCCGTTGGAAAGACCCGGCGCCGCGCGGTCCTTTGACACCGCCGCCCGTGAGCTCAGTGGCGCCTGTGATCCTATGCGATCCTATCCTTACACACTGATCGGATGACGAATAAATAAAAATATTTTAGTTCATACTTTATACATACTTGTTCATAATACATTATTATTTAAAAACAAAATATTTACTACAATTTTTCATTTGTGCAAGATAGGAACTTGATTATTAATGTTTGAATAGATATTATAAATCAACAAATTAAAGGAACACCAACACTGAAAGGCCGCACGTTATAACCTAGCGAAAGCGGATGAGGGGAAATATCCAGCAGGTAGTGGTAGGAGAGTTGCCTACAGTTTCCGGCTGTAGCCGCCACGCGCGCCACCTACAGAGCGTTGAATATCGCTTGCAGACCTTGCATGTCTGCCTTATTGTACCTTAACTTCAGAACTTTTTAATAAACCGTTTACAGTTTTACTCTTACTATATTCCAATCTACAAATGTCTGTATTTTATTCTTTAATACAAATTCGCGTTTTTATTTTATGAAACGTTGAAAATACCCTTTTTTAAAAAACTTTCCACTTGATGTGCAGCTTAAGTTGAATCAAAATTGAAATTTCAAAAACTAATGCACGTATACAAGTATTTAGTTACTTAAATAACATCAATATGTTTGTAATAGCTCAAAAAATGAACCTACAATAAGGCAGATTCAAAACCCTTGCATCAGCGTTCACCAGAGTGGTAGAGCGCAGCCTTAATATTTTTATTTCTTGCCAAAGGAACTTTTTGATTTACTAAACGGTTTGTCAATTCTTTGTGGAAAATAGAGTGATGAACATTCTGAAACGTTGAACTTATTAATTTGCCAGTTTAAAATAAATCCTTTGTTTTTATTTAGAACTGTGATTTTTATTTTAGACAAACCTGATAATATTTAATAGTTAACCAATTTAGTAATAAATTGTACTGAATATTCACTAGGAGCTTACTAATCGAAAAATATTTTATATCGTCTTGGATGTCTCATTGATAATTTAAATATTAATACTCTGGAATATTAATATCTACAATGCAAGTCGTTATAGTGGATAATGTAAAATACTTAGGTCTAACTATTGATAGAGATCTAAAATGAGGAGCAAACATTCAAACCGTGTTTTCTACTTCATATACAACTTTACAAGAGAGGCAAAAACATGTAAAAAATGAACAATGAAAAAACTACTTATTCTTATTGATTTACATTTGTTAAGGATCATTATTATTAATGTCAATCATGTAGAAGATATTCGATTAATAAACAGCTTTAAAAAAGCGTTTAAAATTTGGAGAAACCACGTTTTGACTGAACTCAATGGAGAAAACCTGTTTTGAACGTTAAGGTCTAGGATAAAGCAGGTTTTGAATAATACGTCCTTCTTCTTTTGTAATGTTATGGGATGTGTAGTGTATTTAGTGATAAATACTAAGTTGGTAATGTACCCATAGCAATATTTAAGGTCTGCACCATTTATGTTGGCAGTATGTATTGTCAGGCGATGTATCATACGATGTGGTCTGATACGAATAAAGAATGCTCATAGGCTGCTCTCCTGTGACGTCACATCACGTCACTACCCTACAACCAACGGTCCAAGCTGGCTAGCCAGCAGTCCACCACCAGACACCGTCATGTAAACCTCCGTGTCCCGTCCGTTCCTTTATGAGCGGTCTTAGGGCAATGGTACTCTAAAATGTAACGTCTTATTATTTATCCCGACCCATATAGTGTACAGTGACGACCCGCATATCTTACAGGATGACTAAGGGGAAGAGTTTGTAAAACATGCCGCTTGACAACCGCGACACTTATACCCTTTTTAAGCAACACTATACCAGATTGTTCACTTTGTTCTTCGAACCTAAAGTTTTTGAATCCTTTAACTTTAACATGTGCCTTCTCTTTTCGTAAAACTAACCGTTTTACTTCTGAAATGTATGGAAAGTAATGAAAATAAACACTAAGGGATTTTGTGTCTAGTAGTTTCCAAACTGCCCCTAAAACTTTTATATCACCAATGGTTTTGTAGGTTTCATAGTACTGTTCTTTTGATATTATCATAACATGTTTTTTTAGTATCTTCTCAACACGACCAAAAACATGGTCGGCTGGAAGGAAACTGTGTCCTCTAACAGGAAAGAATAACAGTATTTTTCAATGCTTGAGTTGGATGTGTACAAGTAATGTAAAAGCATTTGAAGATTTATATTGTTCTTATTTTGGGAAATACACCCATCACTGAAGAGCCTCACAGTTTTTTACCTTCAAAGTTCATTTTGCTTAAGTGGGAATAAAGAGAAGATGATATTTCTGTGCTGCCTTTACCACCCAACTCCACCGTCTATGTGTAGAATGTGGGATTCACTCCATCCAAGTTAGTTATACACAAACTATAAAAGTTGAATTGCCTCAAGTATGCATCTTGAATGTTACTTTTAGGCAGCTGCTGAATTTGCTGTACTTTGCCAACTGTAATATATAATACCAAAGTTTTAAAAAAGAACTTGTTTCCCTTTTCCACACGTGCTTTGTATAGCACATGGAATTGTAATTTTTTGTAAAAATTTTGGTTAGTAAAGATTTTTGTGAACTGTATTAACGAGACTTGTTTACTGTTCGACGAAATAATCCGGTGTAAACGGTCGGGTTATTCCCTACCAAAGCCGCCAGTGTTCTGTTGACGGAGATGTCCCTTCTGTATGGCACGTAGAAACATAGGACGTGTTATTAGTGTCCCTTTACTCTTCTAAGAATTCTAAGTTGTAATCCGAGTTCCAGTCCGCGGGTGGTGAACGATTCATGTCGACCGGTCAGACTCCTACTTAGGGGGTACTGGCTATGCGATTCTCTTATTTGCTACAATGCCTGTGAAACATGTTCTTCACTACTAACTTGTCCTCGTCCGGATAGTATATGGCAAAGAGGGAATGGGCAAAGAAGCAAAGTGCCACAGGACCTCTTTATGATAAAAACGTAATTTGGCCCTAGGGTGCCGTATATACTGCCGTCCTAAGCCTAAAGGGCGTATCTCAAGAATGGAACAATTTCAGAAATGAGCAATTTATTAAATTATAAAACCTCACTCATATTTTTCATTTCATCTAATATTTTAAAAATTGTTATATTTAATTTAATATCTATATTTTTAAATTATACTAAAAAATGTTAAATATTAACGGTAATTATATGTTTTTTGAGATACGCCCTTTTGGCAAAAGATTAATCTTTTTAGCAAATAAAAGTGAAAAGCATATCTCAAAAATGTAATACTTGTTTGCTAAATTGGTATTGTATAATATCTAGTTAAATGAATTGAACCTCCAACTTTTTATTATTATAATTTAACAATATTAGGAACCTAATTTATCAATACTTTTTCTTAACTTTTCATTTTATGAAACAACACAAGGTAATGACACATCTCACTCAAACTAATCAATTTTATTTAGTACCGGTACATAATTGCAATGATAAATTCATTAAAAATAAATTCATAAGTAACTTTTTAGTTCTCATGGATGTTTTCCCAAAACTTTAACCTATTTTTTCCATTAAGCCTCCCAAGTTTTTTTAAAAATATTCTTCTTTTTCTCAACAGATATTCCACAAAACTTTATTTGCACACAATTAATTTTTGTATTGGTGCACTCATAAAATCCAGCTCAATAAATTCATTTTCATCAAAATTATTTTTATACTTGATTGTTTTTTCTCCTCTTGTAAATAACACTTCTACCACATCATGTAGGTATGGCCTCGGCTTTGTGTTGCTTAGCTTGTAGGTTGTTGAATAGTCTTTCTACTTATAGAAGTCCCTCAATTCCATTTGATATGCTTCAGTTTTTGATGATACATTTTTCACAGCAGTAACAAAATCTTGAAAATCATGCAGTTTGTTTCCCATCCTTTGCATTGATAGTTCCACTCTGTGGTGGAAAGAATCTGCTGTCATAAATTTATGACCTGGTTCAAAGTACCTAAGAACTATTTCAGATGTAATTATTTCTTCTGAATTAATAATGTACAGGAAGTAGGAAAACAGATACCAATTTTTATTTTGAGCAGTACAATTATCAAGCCAGATAAGGCGTTTTGTGTCTCTTTTCGACAGTGCAAATTGATTAAAAGTGCTGATGAGCTTCGCCCTTGCTTCTACCAAACATGCCCTCATGCCACAAGGCAGCAAAGTTTTTGCATTGTTTTTGTTTTTTGCCGACAGGCAGTGGCGTAACTAGTTTGATTGCGCCCCAATGCAAGTCTTCCTGGATACTGCTTCGCTACATACGGCATTGTACAATCTCTATCCAATTAGAGAAAGATATATGATATACTAGGTTATTTAGGTTATCATCCTGTCAAAAATGACGGTATTTCTAATTTTTTAATGTTTTATAATCAATGGATTATTAAAACTTGTGATGTTATGACTTTTTACTATTTGTATTTCTTGGTCATATTAGTTTCAAACTTAGTAAAATTTAAATCAATCATTCAATCACCTGGTAATTGGTAAACGTAAACACTAATGTTAAATTTGGCAAAACACCTGGTAAATGTTAACACCAATGATGAATCTTTTGTTTACATTTACATGTTTTGATTGTCAAAGATTATGTACAAACATTTCAATTAGGGCTAACTACAAGACTAGGATCACATTACATACTTTCAATTAATTATTGTACTTTTTAGGACGATAAAATAAGACTACTTCTTTTTACTTTTTACATTTATTTTACATTTATTCAGTGACATATAAATGATGTAAGAAGCTCCAACATTATCTTAATGTTAATTTTATGCTAAACATGAAACATAGACATTTTAATTGAGGGTTTTAATTCCTACTCCCACTCCCTGACAAAGCCCCTACGGCTCTTTGTTTCTAGGAACCGTCTAGCTAACCTTTTTACATCTAAAGACCGAGCTCTCTCATGTTCAATACTAATTACACTAAGGTCACACAGTCTAGTATTGGACATAGAATTTCTTAAGTAGTTCTTAATTATTTTTAGTTTGGAAAAAGACCTTTCACTACTTGCCACAGTCACGGGTAATGTAAGAAACATTATGAATGCAGTACATACGTTTGGCACACTTGATGAAATAAACTTATTTTCAATCAATAGATAATCAGCCAGCTGGCTGATTTTGCTTATTTTATTACTTCTGATGTCGTCTTTGACTATATTTCTAAAGCAAATGACTTCGTTAACTAAAGCATGAGTCACATCAGATTCATATTTTTTACAAAAGTCAGAGGCTGACTGTACGAGTTGTTCGTCAGAAAACCGTAACAAATTATCTGGGTTTAAAAAACTGAACGTGTCAGTTATACATAACATAGATTTAAACCGTTCGTTTAACTGTGAAATTAAAATATCAACAGCTCTCACAAATACCCTAACTTTAAAGCAATGCACAGGATCACTAAACTCATAGTCACTAGAAAGTTCGTCAAAAAAGTCTTTACTTTTCTTTTACGTTTGGAGGTCATTGACGAATCAATATTCCACTTAGCAGCTAACCTCCTGGCTTGATCTAGGACATCGTCGAATTCTCCTCGCAGTTGGCTCACAGTATTTAAACACTTCTGAAGGAGATTCTTTGCATCGTCTAGATTAACGTCGGACCTCTGTAGGGTTTTCGACGTGATCTGGATTCTTTCTAAAATTCGACTTTGAAACACTAACATCAAAACAAACTCAAAAGAAGACATTTCCTTTATAAGACCAGTTGCTTCTGCGACTTCATTGTTCTTGCTTGAAGTCAAAATTATTTTCGATAGACACTTCAGCACAGCGACAAAATTTACATTGATTGATAGTAAAGCGTCGTACCTTGACGACCACCTAGTAGGACAGAGTTTTTTCAAGGTTAACTTGATAACACAGGAGTCGGTCAACTCTTTTAAACATTGCCATCTTGGTAGGCTTTGGCCGAAAAATACATAAATACTGTTTATTGTATCATAGAATGATGAAATCTCTGAAATCGATTTCACACTGTCGTTTAAAACTAAATTTAAATTGTGACTAGCACAATGGACATACTCAGCGTTAGGAGACTTTGATTTTATTCTGGTCTGCAGTCCTGTGTAAATTCCATTCATGACAGAAGCGCCATCATATCCTTGACCTCGGCACTTATCAAAAGATATTTTCTTTTCTTCTATAAATTTAACTACAAGATCCTCTAGTCCTTCGGCTGACTGGTCTAGTACTTGCACAAAGCCTAAAAAGGATTCCATTATCTCAAGCTGATTTAGGTCTGGTTTGTATAAAACATATCTTAAGATTATTGATAACTGATCAATTTTCGAAATGTCGTGTAGTATCTAAAATGAGAGAAAAAAATGGAGACTGTTGAACATCAGTCAATATTTCACTCAAAATCTGATGAGATGTCAAATGAATAAGCTCGTTTTGAATTGAAGGGCTTAAGTATTTTACCCTACTATCTTCGTTTTCCAGGTGATTCTTTAAAATAGGGTCGTATCTAGAAAGGAGATCAATAATATTCAGAAAATTTCCTGACTCACTCTTAACATTTTTTATGCTCTCAGATCGATGACCTCTAAGAGCTAGATTACAGGTTGACATTGTTATGATAACATCCAAAATTCTCTTTATTACTTCAACCAGTTTATCTTCTTTGTCATAGAAAAGAGTTTTGATATCTCTATTATTTTTTCTTATTCCATATGCGATACATGCATTAATATGGCACTTACTCAATTCGTGGTCTTTAATTTTTGTTGACAGATTTCTCCAATCATTAATTTTCCCAGTAGACCATGCATTGTTAAAGTTTTTATCAAGTCTGTTAGCAAACAGCCAACATGGTTCACAATACACGCCATTTAAAGACGGAGAGTAACAAAGCCAAAAGCGCTCAATTTTTTGACCAGTTTTCGTTTCGGAAAAATAATAATCTTTCGAAAAGGATCTATTTGTTTTAATGTCTTTAGGGAATGGCCCTTGAGGTCTACACGGTTCGGAGTTCAAAATCCGAGATTTCAATTCATCATTGTTAATATCTTCTGAGAAAAGAGCTATGTCTGTACTCTCTACTCCACCATCATTGCAGATTATACCAAAGACATCAGTATTTTCTTGTACTGAAATACTTCCGCCAGTTGCTGATGTAGAAGGAGCAGTATATGTAATATTTAAATCAGCAGACTTACTCACATTTTGGTGGACTTCTGAAGTTTGGTTATCGGCAAGAACATTCAATTCGACGATATCTTCTGACGTGGATATTTTACCCCCAAGCCCACATTCATTCTCACCAACACCATCGTCACCTGATTGACTTTGAGAGGTATCAGCAAAATCCATTTTTTTAAAAAACGTGTCAATCTTTGGTAGTTTCTTCACTTTTTCTTCTTCTTGTTTTTTTCCTTTTTCGGAACTCGGCACCACTAGGTCTTTTGTTTCCGTCCATTTCGTTCAATCACAAACTATCATAACGAAATCCATTAAAAACGCACAAATTTATACGGTAAAAACGGTCCACTGATTTAAATTGTATAACAAATACACAGACAAAATTGTTTTGTAATAAAACTCACACTACTGAACCGCACAATCGTACTAACAAGGACCGACTGACAGGACAGGGTGACTAGTCTGTGAGTGCGCAGCGGCCACCCCTCCCCCGCCGAGACTTGGACTCGCCCAGGCACCCGGCACACGAGAGGGGAGGGGCGGCGGCCTACTACATGCCGCATGACCTTGAGATGCGCAGCAGTTACGGAGTAAAACTGAGTTGTGGGGACAGCGCGCGGCTCAGTAGTGTCCCAACATTCAAACTGAACGTATCAGTCCGGCATAGTAACATCGCAGATAACCTAGACTTGAGTGGACTAGTTATCATATTTCATTTCAAATATACTCATCATGAGAATATTTTTAAATAGTGTATTAATAGTTCATACTATTGTACTGTTAGAATAACGAATACAACTCGGTGGTCAAATGTTTTGTTACCCACAAATTTAGCTTCAATTAAAAAAAAAAAAACACTTTTGCGCCCTTCTAGGGCCTGCGCCCCCTGAAGGCCTGCGCCCCAATGCACCGCATTGGTTGCATTGGCGTTAGTTACGCCACCGCCGACAGGTACAAAGCTCTCATTGTACAAAACAATTCTATGTGTAAATACTGCCGATTTGAACATCTCTAAACGTGGCAACATTATTACTTTTTCCGTATCTGCGCAATATATATCATTATACAAGTTTTCTACTTTATTTTTATCATTTACATGCTGAGTGCGAGATTTATCAGCTCTACCTTTATGTTTTTTCCATTTTTTACTTATTTCACATGATTCATTTATGTTTTCTTTAGTGTGTAAGCTTTTATGAAATGAAAATTCTTCACAAGACTCACACTCTTCATGGCCTAACTTAACTATAGAAATATTCATCTTCTTTGCAACCACTCGATATTTTACGTATGAACAGATATTTCCATAGTTTTGTTTAAAATCGTTATACATTGAAATAAATGACAAATCACTTGCCAGATACAATCTATTAGGATCATGCTCCCTTCTGTAATGTGAAATTATTGGTTGGAAAGAATTAATATAATTTTTAATAGGTCCATCATCTATTTTATTATGAGGGTGCTTCAGACCTATTTTATCTTCAGCTGGAATCACTGAGTTCTTAGAACGTTTTAGAACATTACGTAAGACCTTGTCATTATTGTTTTCAAACCAAGATTGGTTAAAAAGAAGGACTTACAAAACAGTTTGAGCTGTACCATTGCAATCTTTCATTGTGTATTTAAATGAGTGGTTCCTTCTAAAGCTATTATTATTACCATTCACAGTTATCTGCTTAACACCTATATTAGAAACATTATGAAGTGTGAAGGATTTTCTAGTAGTTGAGTTATCAATTTTCCAGAACTCCGAATTTATAACAGTTCTCCTATTATCGGGAATTTTGTTTTTCATTTCAGCGCAACAAATTTTCCACAACCCATTTTAATGCTATATTTTTTGACAAAATCATCAAATTTTAACTTCTTCCTTTCATTGACAGGCAAGTCGAACTTTATTCTTTTATAACAGAACCCGTTTTTGTAAACTCTGGATTTTTATTTTCAGTTTCAATATTATGATTACGCCTATCATCAGTTGCGTCACTTACCTCAGTGGGTAAATGTAACACTTCTACTTGATTATCCTCATTTGGAAAGTCAACTTGAAGAGGCTGGAGTTCAAATAATACTTCTTCTTCGTTCCATTCATTTAAATGTTTATTCTCACTTAATAGTATCTCCTCACCATCTGATGTACTTTCTACATAACTGAAAATGTAATCTGGGTTGCTATCTGCCTTGTTATTGGTGTTTGACATTACATTTTCTTTAGTTTTATTACTAAATATCTGTTTTGTAGTCTTATTCAAAGCTGCCATCTCCATTCGCTGGCCGTGGTTCATAATCATCTGAAAAAAGCAGGACCTACCTAAAATTTATATTTTTTCAACATCTGTAGTGGGCCTAAATTTGATACATAAATAATAAAACCATTAGCCATTACAAAAACACCTTTTAGTTTAGTAGAATTATTAATCAAAAGCAGTGTATACAAGCAGAACCTACCTAAAATTTATATTTTTTCAACATCTGTAGTGGGCCTAAAATTGATACATAAATAATAAAACCATAAGCCATTACAAAAACACCTTTTAGTTTAGTAGAATTATTAATCAAAAGCAGTGTATACAAGCAGGACCTACATAAAGTTTATATTTTTTCAACATCTGTAGTGGCCTAAAATTGATACATAAATAATAAAACCATAAGCCATTACAAAAACACCTTTTAGTTTAGTAGAATTATTAATCAAAAGCAGTGTATACAAGCAGGACCTACCTAAAATTTATATTTTTTCAACATCTGTAGTGGGCCTAAAATTGATACATAAATAATAAAACCATAAGCCATTACAAAAACACCTTTTAGTTTAGTAGAATTATTAATCAAAAGCAGTGTATACAAGCAGGACCTACATAAAGTTTATATTTTTTCAACATCTGTAGTGGGCCTAAAATTGATACATAAATAATAAAACCATAAGCCATTACAAAAACACCTTTTAGTTTAGTAGAATTATTAAACAAAAGCAGTGTATACAAGCAGGACCTACATAAAATTTATATTTTTTCAACATCTGTAGTGGGCCTAAAATTGATACATAAATAATAAAACCATAAGCCATTACAAAAACACCTTTTAGTTTAGTAGAATTATTAATCAAAAGCAGTGTATACAAGCAGGACCTACATAAAATTTATATTTTTTCAACATCTGTAGTGGGCCTAAAATTGATACATAAATAATAAAACCATTAGCCATTACAAAAACACCTTTTAGTTTAGTAGAATTATTAATCAAAAGCAGTGTATACAAGCAGGACCTACCTAAAATTTATATTTTTTCAACATCTGTAGTGGGCCTAAAATTGATACATAAATAATAAAACCATAAGCCATTACAAAAACACCATTTAGTTTAGTAGAATTATTAATCAAAAGCAGTGTATACAAGCAGGACCTACCTAAAATTTATATTTTTTCAACATCTGTAGTGGGCCTAAAATTGATACATAAATAATAAAACCATAAGCCATTACAAAAACACCTTTTAGTTTAGTAGAATTATTAATCAAAAGCAGTTTATACAAGCAGGACCTACATAAAATTTATATTTTTTCAACATCTGTAGTGGGCCTAAAATTGATACATAAATAATAAAACCATAAGCCATTACAAAAACACCTTTTAGTTTAGTAGAATTATTAATCAAAAGCAGTGTATACAAGCAGTACCTACATAAAATTTATATTTTTTCAACATCTGTAGTGGGCCTAAAATTTATTTGTTTATTTATTTCCTTCCAACGGTCAAAAACCAATTTACATTTATTAACTTATAATAGGATTAAATCATTCTTAAACAAAAGGGCCAAACCAAACATGCAACTGGACTCTAAATCAGATCTAGGCATAATTAACGCATAATTAATTGTAATAAGAGAGTATAAATTATATTAAAAATTAGTGAAAGTATATAATAAATTAGTGATAATATTAACTTAAATACACTACTGTAAGATGTGATACCATATGGAGAAACAAACAGACAAACAATAACAGTGCAAATAAACTATAAAAATTATTAACAACAATGAAAGATAAACTTTAAATGAATAACAAGAGTAAAAAATATTAACATTAATGACTGATAGTGGTAGATAAAAAAATAGAAAAAAATAAAAAAATATATAACTTAAATGCATGCACATTACTGTCTAAGACGTGACATATGAATAAATAAAGAGATAAATAGTAACAGTGCAAATAAACTATATAAAGTAAACAACAATGGGGAAAATACTGTAAATAAATAACAAGAGTAAAATATATATAGGTACCAACAGAGAAAAAAAAAACTATAAAAACAACAAATGCAAGCAATAAGTTAAATGTAAATATATAACCAAGAGGCACAGTCGTAATTATAAATGTGTAACAAAAGATAAGCAGAAACAATAACAGAGCAACACAACAAGAATAATGGGGTAAAAGTTCAGACGATATGTAAGTCATGACAGGCCAGTCTCAACTCTCTCTTGAAGGCATCACAGCTCATATTAAAGAAGTCCAGATGTCTGGGGAAAATTGATACATAAATAATAAAACCATTAGCCATTACAAAAACACCTTTTAGTTTAGTAGAATTATTAATCAAAATCAGTGTATACAAGCAGGACCTACCTAAAATTTATATTTTTTCAACATCTGTACTGGGCCTAAAATTGATACATAAATAATAAAACCATTAGCCATTACAAAAACACCTTTTAGTTTAGTAGAATTATTAATGAAAATCAGTGAATACATAATTTTGTTGTAGCTTACATTCTTAGCCTAATTATTTTGTAGGTTATGTTTTACAACAAAACATAATAAACTGCTAAAAACACTTTATAAGACTGATTTAACCCTTTAATGAGTAATGACGTTCTGGAACGTCACTACATCATTTGTTCATAGGAGTAAGGATGTGAAACATAATACACTCCCAAAATAGTAAAAAAATTTTGTTGTATTTTTTAATGAAAATCAGATACTATTACTATACAAAGCTAACATTTACTTTTGTTAAGAATACACAAAGGCTAAAATTTGTTTTTTGTGTGAAAGTGCTCGAAACATGGATATATACACAGTGGCACACCACACTCTTTACATTCAAACGTCGTATCCTTCCTCTTCTTTTCTCTGCTTGAGGAATGAGAACAGACGTAGCATCTCTTTTGTGTCTTCCGTGTCTGACCTTCTGGCGTCGGCAGTGGGCGGGGGACGGTCAGGCGGAGCGGATGTTGGTCTCTGGTAGCGGCTACCAGCCTTCCTTCTCTTGGAGTGTGATGGGTTTCCAATATTTGTCGGATGAGGTTTAGTCTAAATTCACAAAACCCACTTTTCTTGTTTTGTTTGATTACAAACATATTGTATGTATTCAAAACAACAATATCAATCAAGTGGATAAATAATTTACGGTACCACTTCTTTGACTTCCTTGCACTGTCATTGAAAGATATCATCAATATGTCAAAGCGGTCGACTGCTCCCATATCCTTATTATATTCTATGACAGAGCTTGGTTTGTTTACAGTCTTTCCAAGCTTAGTCACAGGGATCATTTCATGCTTGTGGATTGTTATTAATTAGCATTGTTACATTACGGCGGTCACACCATTTTACACAAAGCATGTGTTTTTGGTTCCTGATTTCACAATCTCCCTTATTCATTTTTTTGGGTAAGCAAGGGAGACCTTTCCGGTTTAGTCTTACAGTTCCACAAGCTGCTGTTTCATTTTCAAGAAGCCAGTTGAACAAGCCGGGACTGCTGTACCAGTTATCAACGTACAACACATGGTTACATCCTAAGTAAGGTTGCATTAGTGTTCTGATAACCTTTGCTGACACTCCGACGTCTTCGTTTTCATTCAACAAGTCATCTTGTTAGTATAAACAATAAAGTCAAGAACGATGCCTGAACTGCTGTCACACAATACATAAAGTTTTATTCCGAACCGCTTGCGTTTAGACGGAATGTACTGTTTGAAACCCAGGCGACCCTTCCATAGCATGAGGCTCAAGGTTCAAGGTTGGTAGAGGGACACGTTGACGCGTCCGGCCGTTTACAGTTCGAGGACTTTAGCTGTGCGCGTGACCTGGAGTGTGTGGTGATGGGCGGGAGGGGTGGCGGGGTAGCATTATGCGCTGCGTCCCGAAAACATTTCCTTTGACTCATGGTTAAAACCCTCCTTTCAGGAATCGTATTGGCCCAAATAACTCATCGCACTCGCCACAATCAGTCTGTTTTGTGACAGTGCTGAGTGTAGCTTGTGCTTCGCTTTTACCGATAATGTCTGTTGAGTTAAAGTCAAAAGTCAAAAGCCTATTCATAGTCAGGCTCGCGAAATTGTGAGTAATGTTTATACATTTATGAAGGAAGAGGCAGACCATCAAACTGTTAAAATTCCATTGTCAAAGGCTCGCCAAAGAACTGCTGCAGCAACTGGAGTGTCAGAGCGAGTTGTGACTAAAATAAACAGTTAACAAGTTGAAGGTTGGTAACATGTGTGAGGCAAGTTTTACTACACCAAACAAAAACCGTCAACGACGTAGAATAGTTGACAATTTCCATGTTGAAGAACATCGAATACCGACTGCAAAACTTTTGAGGGAGGCGCTAAGGGACAAAATATATTTCCAGGGTTGTGAGAAAAGTTTTAGGTTAGTATTGAAGGACCTGGAATTTACTTGGAGAAGGACGGCAAACAACAGAAAATTATTAATTGAAAAGCCAGAAATCCGAGAGAAGAGGATAACATACTTGAGAGCGTTGAAAAATTACAGGGAGCAAGGACGCCCCATAATTTATTTAGACGAATCTTATATACTATCGTCTCACGTATCTAACCAAACTTGGTCAAATGGCTCAAATGAAGGATTTCCAAGGGCGAGAGACTAATAATTATCCATGCGGATGGAGAGAAAGGGTTCTTGCCCAATGATTTTACATGTTGGAAAGCAAGCAACCATAGTGGAGACTACCATGACAATGTGAATGGGGACATTTTTATGAAGTGGATAAAGGAAAAAGTGTTACCGAATTTGGAACCAAATTCAGTACTGGTAGTCCATAACGCGCCCTACCATAAGATAAAAATTGATAAAGCTCCTACTTCAAAAAGTAGGAAGCAAGATATGAAGGTGTGGCTTTCAAAAAACGGAATACCATTCTGCGACGATATCCTTTTATCCTGAACTCTACAAACTTGTGCAGCTATATAAACCAAGGCATGTCCAGTACGCCTTTGACGAAACTGTTCAACTACAGGGTCATGACATCTTACGACTTCCGCCCTACCACCCAGACCTCAATCCCATTGAGTTAATTTGGGCCGAAGTCAACATCATGTGGTTATGAGGAATACATCTTTCACTATGTATCAAGCTAAAGCTCTATGCGAAGACAAGATATCAAGTATGGGCGCAGAAGAGTGGTCAGTAAAGTGCAAGCACGTAGAGAGAATCGAAAGAGACTATGCAGCCGCAAAACCCCAGATTGACAATATTATAGAATCCCTTATTATATCAGTTGGTTCGGATACAGACAGCAGTGACAGTGACCCAGAAGAGGAGGACAACTTGAGTGGAATTGAAGAACTCCAATGAAAAAACAATCATTGTAAGTAACATTTGTTATTAGAAAATTATATTCTAGCATTTAAATTAATTAAATATTATTGAAGTGATTGTAAATTAAATAATAAGAGAATACCAAATAATAACAATAATAGGACTTATCCTTGTTTTCAGTTGTTATATTGTTGTTTAACGTGTTTTTGAAAATAACGTATGTGTGAATAATAATCGGCAAATCGAAATAAGTCGTTAAAGTCGTTAAGAGATTCTTGCGCCTTCATCTCAGCGGCTAGCACGTAAACGCAACCCGCCACACAGATAGCGTTCGTTTTTTGAAAGGGTAGTATTAGGGCTGCACGAGCACAGCTAAATTCCTCCAACTGTACGTGGTGCATGTTGCCGCTCACTGTGACGTCACCCAGTGACCAGCCGCGATGTTCTGCCACTCCGCGTCTGTACCATTACTACTGTACAACCAGTCTTGTACAACTCTCTTCTGACCTATTCAACTGTCTTTAGTGTACTTTTTGAATATTATTTTAATTGTTATACTTTGTATTAGTTCTAATAATATACTTAATAAAACACATAAACAGGTGTAAACAAAACAAAGCGTTTACTTTTTCAAAATAAATGTGTATTTGAGAACAATAATGATTTATGTACATATTTTTTCACTTTTTTTATTCGCTTTCCTTTTTCTAAATCAACGTCTCCCTGTCTTTTCTTGAATTTTGTGGCACAAAGATTAAGGTTTAAGTCTTTCATTCTGATAATTGTTCTCATTTTAATGTACGATGTAATAACCTCTAAAGGAACATTTTCTACCTTTTGGGACACTTTAGCTACTAAATCCTTAACTATATTTATGTCTTTCTTTATTAGTTTTTCTCCATGAAATATATTGAACTCCTGCTCACACACTTGACTAATTTGTATCCATTGTTCAGTCCACCCTGTTACAAAAACAACGTTAATGAAGGCCTAACTTGCTTATAAACGAAAATATTCTCGATGTTTTACACATTATACATTTTATGGAAATTTACATTGCAATCTTTTAACTTTATTTTGAATAACTAATTGGCCTACTAGTATTTCCAGCCTCTCAACTCCACAGTAAATCCAATTAATTTGGCCCAAAATGGAGAATTTTACTTAAAATTCCATTACTCTAGTTGTACTGTTTAGATTTTAATAAAACTTGGGATATTTAATAAAAGCATCCTAAACTATATTTTTCACAAAAAAAATGAAAAAGTTAATGTTAATTTTTTTAATTTTGTTAATTTGTGTTAATTTTATGTTAATTACAAAATAAACACTTTATTTTTTACTGACAATTATTTATTATTACAATGTTTTTAAGTATACAAATACTGTCGACTTAAAAATAGTAAGTTAATGTTAATTTTTATTTTATTTATTTTATTTGGTCAATATTTTGAATATTTACTCCTACCTGATTGCCTAAAAACACAATATTTTTAGGTTCGTTTGCCTCGTCATTCCATATTGGGAAATTTCATAATCCAGTTACACCAGAAGCCACACTGCTAATAACGTCTTCAACATTCTGTAAATGTAAATAATTCATAGGATCATCGGCATTGTTTAGGCCTACGTCCATCTCTTCAAAATCATTATCTGAGAGGGCATTGTCAGACTCACCGTCGCTGAATTCTTTATCACCATCAATCCTCCACTCTTCTTCCACATAATTAGAACCGATTTCACTATCGGATTCACTTAAAATAAATCCGTCATTGTCAATATAACGATCAATTACGTAAAGCTCCATGTCGCGCCATTGTACACACGCTTAGTATGTTTACTTGTTCCGATCGTCTGTTTATGTTCCCCTTCCCCAACTGCAGTGTTGCCAAGCTGTAAAGTTAAATTATTCAATTCCCATTATTGCATAGAACACAGAAACGAAGTTAGGACTGAATGGTGCTGACATCTTGTGAGAAATAGGCGAACTACTTGGTGGCGAGATGGTTTCGTCAAAGTATTTTACCGTACATAGCGCTAGCGGCGAGATGGTCTCGTCGAAGTAGGCTACTGGGATTCTCGATGTTTTACACAATATACATTTTATGGAAATTTACATTGCAATCTTTTAACTTTATTTTGAATATTAATTTGTGTTAAAGACCTTTGGTAGAAACGAGTTTTTAACCCTTTAAGTGGCAAGAAACCGAGGTTCATAAAATGTTATATTTTTAAGTGGAATATTAATATGATACCTTACGTTACCACTAATACATTACAGTTTTAAAAATATTTTTACGTTTTTTTGGGATTTTTAGGGTGGGAAATTATTATCCCAATGTATCTCTGGGCAATGAGTATTTTTTTGTCTTGCCTTGTATTCATTGGGATAATATATTTCCACTTCAAAGGGTTTGTAAATAAACACACATAAATGTAAAAGGATCATAGTGAATGTTTATTACATACAGTATAAATACTATGGAAAATATAAGTATTCCTAGAATAGCATAGTTGGAATATCAATTCTTGTCAAATCAATATGAAACAACATTGTAAATACTGACCTAATCTAATACAACTGAAAACAATAACACTCACTTTACTTATTCACATGAAACAAAACATACAAAACACTCAGTTTTACATGTATGTTGTTGCAAAATGGCCAAAGGTTACATGGTCTTGTGGAATAAGGAAAAGCAGCCCTTGCATATTGCGACTTTACAGCCACTATAAATCATATTGTTTCGCTTTTCTTTGGTTTTGGTGGAGCAGTGCGCATATCTTCTGTATGTGTCTATCTTTTGTGGAAGGTGATCTTCAACATTAGTAAGGCGTAGACTGTTTTCCACAGTTGGTTTTCTAAACGGACTGTTTCGTTTCCTGGCTCTAGACTTTCCGGAAGTGTAGCCAACTTTTTTTCTTGATGTAAAAGTGCCTATCAACTGATTGACCAACTTTGACCTAAAAGTCAAATGCGACATTGGTTTTGATGCAGCGTCCTTACAATCTTTACTGTACAATATGAAACTATTGACAATAGCTGATTCAAAAAAGAAATAAAAAAGCTTCATCCACCAGCGTGTAGACTTTTGTGCTAGATTGTAGCTAGACATGTGTTGATCAAAGCGATCTACTCCACCCATGTACTTGTTGTACTCGGCTACTGCTTCTGGGCAAGTGACTTCTCGATCTCCTTTACCATTTGACTGCAAGACTGTAACTTTTTTGAGGAATTTTACATTGCGGATATTACTGACACGCACTTTTTTCCCTATCCGCCCAATTCACAACACTTATATCACCACTCTGAGTGATATTGTTTATTATATCTTTATTGTTTTATTATATATCACTTCCTGATGTATAACCTTCCTGTGTCATAATATTTCCAATTATGCCTTATTCGTGTTGA
Organism: Homalodisca vitripennis; assembly: GCF_021130785.1. Taxonomy (NCBI): domain Eukaryota; kingdom Metazoa; phylum Arthropoda; class Insecta; order Hemiptera; family Cicadellidae; genus Homalodisca; species Homalodisca vitripennis. The sequence continues at coordinate 73,823 of NW_025776583.1, read as the reverse complement.
ATAACACAATAGCTCAAACAGTAACCTAACTTTTACAAGACTGCCAGAGTAACATCCAAATAACTGCTTTGCCAGAAAATGGACAAAATAGTTTATTCTTAATAAAAAAAGAGTAAGTTTTTGTTGTTATTTACAAATATAAATCTCTCAAGCAAATATAAAATTTATATTTTTTTATATTTTTGAAAAAACCATTACATTTTCAGCTTGTAGTTCACAATGCTACATTTTCATGAATAGAAATTTTTACATTGCAAAATACAAGTAAAATATTATATAAAAATGATTACAGATAACTAAGGAATAAACTACTTATCTTTAAATTATTTCTTGATGTATATTAGTGAAATTATCTTGATCCTAAGTCTGAGGTATGGACAAGAACAAAAACATTGATATCTCTGAGTGACAGTGGGATAATATATTCCCACTTTCAGACTATCAGCTGGATAGAAATCCAGCTGTTGTTGCCAACTGCTGAAAACTAAATTTATGTTTTACAGTAAGTCTTAATGGTATGTATTGTGCATGTGGGAAATTATTATCCCAAAGAATCTCAAGCGTAGTAACATAAATAAAAGTAAAAACGTGGTGGGAAATTATTCACCCAATATCCTATAAAAGGTTTTAAACAAATAATTAGAGATTATATCCAAAACAAATTTAAAAGCTGTAAAAATATGTGATCCTATGTTTTATTAACTTTTTTCACAACTTATCTTGTTCTCTGTATGGATATCCAGTATCATAAAAACATGTAACTTAATTATATTGAGTATAATTTATAATAATGGCTTAACTTTCTTCTTACCTTTGACAAATGTCGAATCCACGAGCGCTCGTTTGCTGGCGAAGATTCACTTTTATATGTATAATCTCCTAGGAACGGGTATTTCTTCAAATGCTTCTTTGCTACCCATCCAGCGAGATAATTTTGAGCTCCTTCAACGATATCTGGACATTTAGTGATTTCGTTTTCTTCTTCATTATTCTTTATGTCCATTCTTTCTTGCGTTTTATCATTGTCACAACCCTATTTATGTCCAGTTTCTTAAGTACATTCGCAACTATGAACTCACTTTCTGATAAATCTGTGGTATTCAAATGGCTTTGTACAATTCCGGGGGTTTTTCCAAACATTATCATCCTTACTCGATAAATTCAGGGGGGTTGGGTGGTCATTTAAGCCTCCTCTTGTTCTTATCTGGGAAAATAAATTTTCCAAGGTATCTTGATTTAACCGGTAGGTTAATAGGTATTCCATCTGGAATTCCTGTCGAACATAATCTAAGAAGCCTTTAATAGCATTTATTGAGATCAAAATACCTATCTGAAAAGGTAACATGGTGTTCTTTCCTGGACAACGCATTGTCTCTACAATCGTGAACATGTCATCCAGACATTGATTTTGCTCCACTTCATAAAGACCATACCCACATTTTGAGGTCTGCAATGATCGCTGTGGTACATACGTATTCATTATGCCAAACCAATAGTTAACTGAAGCAATGAAGGCTGATAAATTACTATAAGGTTTACGTCATTGACAGGTTTGTATAATTCCAATGCCTTGGCAGTCGTGTTTGAAAAAAGTTGAGCGGCCAACCTTACATTTTGCCTTTCAGCTCCTACGCACTCTAAATGATGCTTGTCGAGCTTATGGCAAACTTTAAGCTCGTTGGAATCCAGTTCAATAAGGGCACGTATTGGTGTTTTATCAACATAGACATTATATTTAACATAAATCCCGTATCTAGGAACCAGTTCCACAATAGTTTCAGTACATGAGGGGTATCGGCAAAGAAAAACACTTTTTTGGTTTTGTCTGCAGGATTTTCAAACCATGGCTTTTCAATGCTAACATTTAGTTTGTTCCATAAACCATAGTTTCCCCCACCCATATCTGATACACATGCTACTACATCATAACTAGAGGAGCGAGCTTTATTTATGCCCTTAAATACAATTTATTTTGAAATGGTTGTATCAAAATCGATGAAAATTGGCTGTTTCCAATTAGAGAACAGTCCTCTTAATACAATAACCTGCATTTGCTTGTGAGCTCCTATAACCTGGTCATTTTTCTAGTCATATTCGTATGTTTCCTTCACTTTAATCTCATCATACATCAAAACTGCAACCTTTTCATGTGTTTCCTTACTTTCACCAGCAACTTCCATTAAACGGAAAATTTCGACAAAAAACCCGTTGCGTATCCATTTATAATTTATATTGGTGATCCATCTGTTCAAAGTTGACAAACTGGGCAAGGGAAAATTACATTTTCTTCAAAGATATATACATGTTCGTTTTCCAAAGTAGCGCAAAGTATTGCTATTGATATCTCTTCGTTAGTCCATTTAACTCTGTTTTTATTGCCTATTAATAAATCTAACTGATATTTTGTAAATGCAGTATTCAGCTTATCTTTTATTTTATTTTACCGACTGTCGTGAATTTTTATTCTTCAATAATTTTAGTGAATTAGTAAGCCTACGAATTTTTAAAGATTTTCTCCTTACAATATGAACCGCTAACTGCAGAAAGGCATCAAGTCCAAATTAACGGGTTTTCCGTTTTTCCTTCAAAGTTGTTGTTAGGTTTAAGACTCGTCGTTTACAGCAGAAAGGAAACATGTCCGCGCATTGCTATTGCAATGGCGACGTCTCGAATAACCTATTTACTGCAGAAAGGGAACTAGTCCTGGACTTGTTCCCCTTCTGCAGTAACCAGCTGGCTGTCAGCGCTCGCGTGGCAGACGCGATAACTAACGTTCAGTCAGCTGAGTCGCGTCAAACAACGATCATAGTGCTTTGTTTATTCATAACATTATTTAGTGCGGTCTCACTGATTACTTAATGCCTCATCATTGAAATAAAATGAGTAGTTCAGAAGAAGAAGGACAGTCGAATAAAAGAAGGAAGGGTGTAAAGAATGAAGAAAAGTACAGAAGAAATGTGATTAAAAAGTCTAAGGTAGAGGGCAAAGAGCATGTAAACTGGAAAGGCAAAACTGTACCTGCAAAAAATCCAGGCTCCAATGTTTGCAGGTAAATATAGTTTTGTTCAATAGTTTATTTTTGCATACAATGTTTGGTTGATACATCTCTTCACTTCTAGTTTTATTTTAAATTAGCCTAGTGGTCTTGAACGATAACCTAATCATTACATCAAATTGGCCCGACGGTAACATAACCTCAAAATATGGTAGGCCTAGGCCTATTATATTTTTGACACATTCATCATAATATTATACTCTTGTTATTAAGCCTGTTATTGTTTCAGCTGCAAGTCCAACTGCCTTCAAAGCTTTTCGGAGGGAGATATGATAGAAATATTTTCAAAACTACATAATATGACAACCAAAGTAGAACAGGACATTTTCATCCAATCTCTAATGGAAGTTAGTCCTGTTGAAAGAGAAAGATCCAGGCCTGGGTCATCATCTGAAAAGCCGAAAGCTTTTAGTGTAAGCTATTCCATTCTACACAATGGCAAACGCACCAAGGTATGTAAAAATGGATTTATGACAACTTATGGATACACTCCTAAACAGTGTTACCGTTTATCTCATTTGTTGCAAGTAAATGAAATCCCAACTGACAACAGAGGAAAGAACGTTTCAGGAAATGCAATACCCGGGTCTGTCCTGACTCGATTAAGGGCCCATGTTGAATCATTCCCAACAAAAACCCATCACTATACAGGCAAAGATAAACAGTACTTCTCAGCAAACTTGAATTTGAAAATTATGTATGATATGTTCATAAAAAAAACCAAAACTTTCTTACAACAACTTTGGGAAGTGAAAAAAGGCTCTCATACAAGTTCTTTTGGACTTATTTTAATGAAAACTACCCTGACATTGGTTTTGACCGACCAGTTAAAGATGCTTGTGTAACTTGCGAGGAACTAACCTTGAAAATAAAAAGTCCTTTTTTAAACGAGAATGCCAAGCGAGTAGCTGTCGCCGAGTTAATGGTACACAAACGTAGAGCTAAAAAATTTTATGCCTCGTTGCAAGAAACAACGGAAAAGTGCAAAAATGAGTTGACTAGTGTTGGGATCTGTATTGATTTTATGGCTAACGTATCTCTACCTTGCATTCCTGTACAAGACACCTATTACTTCCGGCAGCTCACTGTTAACGTCTTTGGTGTGCATAATCTTTCAACAGGTGAATGTACAACTGTTATCTATCACGAGGGTAATGGAGGTAAGGGAGCTAACGAAGTTTGTACAATATTGGACTGGTACATCAAACACAAAATTGATAATGATGTAAAAAAACTTTATTTGTTTGGGGACAACTGTTCAGGACAGAACAAAAACCACACCCTGGTAAGAATGATGATGTATTTATGTGAAATAAAACGGTTTGATGAAGTAAAACTAGTGTTTCCAGTCCGAGGCCACTCGTTTATGCCGAATGATAGAGATTTTGGGATAGTAAGAAGAAAATTGGGAAGAGAAGAAAGATACTATGATTTAGCTGAAGTCGAAGCTCTTATTCTTGGTTCATCGAAAATCGCTGGTAAATTCTCTGTCATCAAAATGAACTTTGACGATTTTATTGACTTCACTGCATGGTGGCCAGAGTTTTACAAAAAGACCAGCTTAAGTGACGATTCCTATGGTAGAGATGTACCGAAAAGACAAAAAATAACATTTTCAATATCAAAATACAGGGTAATGTCTTTTTCATCTGAGACGCCTCACACGGTGCAGTGTGACATGAACATTACCGGCTTGGCAACGGATTCCTTCAGATTGAGGAATGCAGAGATGCCGATCAGGGCTCCAACAAAAAAAGCCTATGCTACGGTACTTCCGATCAACATTAAAAAAATGGAAGATCTGAAAAAAAACAAAAAAATACATTCCAGAAGAAAAATTTGACTTTTGGGACCAAATCCTGTCATGGCCTACCACATCAACCGCTGACGATGACTTAAATATTGTAGTGTAAAAATATTTTCTTTGTTATACAACGTGTTCCTAGATATAAGATATTTTTTATCATTAAAATAAATGTATCTAACAAAATGATTTGTATAATGATTTTTCCCCATGATTTGTAAAATTGTAAAATAGTTTACCGCAGAAAGGAAACATGTCCTATGTAAAAAAAATTAATAATCAGCTCTTTAAAAATATTTGATTGACTCAATTTCAAAATATGATCTTTAAAAGGTCAGTCATATAGAATAAAAAATAAATATTTAAATATATGTATGTACATATGGATTTATAAGGTTTTTTGTCGCTCCTGAAAAGTTGGTTAATTTGGACTTGATGCCTTTCTGCAGTTAGCGGTTCATATACTGTTTCTTTAAGACATTTGCCTTTAGAATTATATTTTTTTCCAATAATGCAATATATTTTTCATTTCTACTGGATTCTGCTTCCAAATTTGGCAAATGATTTCTAGTAGTTAACTCGCTACTTTCCCCTCCTAGTTCGTCTGAAAAATATTTCATATTTTTCAGGACATACCAATGAATTTACAAGTTGTTTGTTATTCCTATTTGCGTACCTCTTTTTTCTGTTTAACCCTCCGAGTGGCGTTATTTTTTTCTCCAAGTGGCGGGACATTTTTACTGACTTTGTATGTTCTCAAAAGAAAATTTATATAAAATACTGTAAATTATAAAAGTATTACATATATATCAAATTAAACTACATAACACACAGAAGACTAGTGCCATTACAACCTCAGAGATATATTCTCTTCTAGGAACAGGTTTGTCAGTGTTCTTAAAGTAGAGAATATATGAGTTTAGAAGACATACGTCGAGAATATTTGTAAAGAGTCTTTTCCAGTATATTGTAGTAGGCCTAGAGCAAGAAACATGGTAGATGGATTTGTCACTTGTGTCTACACCTCCCATGTAAAGATTGTACTTGTTAATTACTAGTGTTTTTACAGAATTGATCCCTTTTCTGCTCCTTACATTTACATTTTCTGCGTGATAAGCGGTTGAGAGCAAGTAGACGTTTTTGCCCTTGGCTTTTTGTTTGAATCCTACTGCTAATGTTCTATTTTTCCTAAAGTAGACACTCTCTCCCTTGTTTACTTTGTGTCCTACAAGACATTTTGAAAAGTTTTTGGAGTTTTTGTTGACTGTACCCGTCATAAATGTTTTTTTTGCCAATAAGGTGTCTGCTAGATCAGGTTTTGTATAAAAGTTGTCTGTAAAAATGTGGTATCCTTTGTTCAGCAACTGACTTTTCTCTAGAATTTCTAGGACTACTTTGTGAACAAACGGTTCAGGCCTGTGTTCTAGATAGTCTTTACCTGTGTAGAGCTCTACATGAACTACATAACTAGTCTGACTTTCACACGCTTCAAACTTTTTAATTCCAAACTGTTTATGTTTCTTATTCGGCATATACTGAATAAAAGTACATCTGTTTTTCATCCCAACCAAACTTTCATCAATGCTGATATTTGTGTTGGGATGAAGTGGGTTTTGGAAACAAGATTGAAATGGTCCAGTAAGAATCTTATTTTTATCCAGGGGTCATGCCCAGGCTGCCCTCGACGTACACTTGGTTCGGAAGTTAGATGTAGAGCTGCACTTATAGCCTGATACCTCTTCAGGGACATAGTTTCTGGGAAGAAAGGTGTTCTTAAATTCGACCTTGTGGACCAATAATCTACTATATTGTTCTTAACAACCAATCCCATATTTATGATGAGAGCAAAAAACTTTTTGATTTCTGACACTGTAACGTCAGACCAAAACTGTAATCGAGAAAACTGTCTAAGTTCAGCAGAGTCTCTTTTATTTTGAATTAATTTCCTTGCATAAGCATTAGTTTCCTTCACTATTTTTTCCCACACAGTTGTAGTAAAGAACAAAAAGAAATATTGGATAGCAGGGCTATTTCGAGGAGGGCAATTACGAACTCCTGGGTTTCTTACTCCAAACTCTTGCTCAATATCTATGGGTGGTTCAGGAGGGTAAGCACGTAGCCATGTAGGCTGTGTTGTGTTAGGCCTAGAATTATTATTACCTTCATTCCCACTATTTTCTTCATCTGAAGAATCAATGTCACCTAGGTTAGGATGATAAACCTCACCGCTTCCTGATGAGAAGTCTTCTAGGCTCACATCATCCGGGAAATTGTCGGCTTCAATGTCACTGGCACTCACATCACTTAACTGATCATCAGCTAAAAGTTCTCTGATATCACTAGATGACAAATCAGTATCCATTTTGGTAATATAGTCAAGTAATAAAACACAAAACAGAAACTAAACACGACACGTTTGTCAGCAACGGTTGCCTGGCATTGTCATTGTCGTCTGGACTACGTGACTTGGCAAAGACGTTTAAAATACAATTGTTATAAATAAACCATAAGGCCAGTATATCTAAATACTATATCAAATTAAAGTTTGAAATCTGGTCTTTCTAACAATACCTAATATATAGCGTTTAGTCGCGGTATAACATCGGAAATACCGGAACAAAAGAAGCTTGCGTTAATAGACGCTGGAGCGTCTCTGCCACTGGCGAACGAGATTTAATAGACGCTGCAGCGCTTTCACCACTCGGAGGGTTAATGTTAACTCATTCTCAGTTTTAACATTTTCACAAACTGAGCTATTTGTTAATTTTTGAGAAGGAACAGCTGATTGTTTTTCTCGGTAAATTCAACAGCTCTGATTTAAGATCCCTTTCATAGTCTTCAAGCAAAAAATGGTATGAACATACGGAACAAGAGTGTGGGTTCCACTTTCCTGCCCGCTTACATAAATACACCCATGTACTCCTTATTTCAGGGTCTTTAGGAAAATTAAAATATACCACGCCTTTTTTCTTTGTTTTAGCGTGGCTATTGTTGCAGACAGCAACAGTGCAACTTTTCCCGGGATTTGTAACCTACAAACTGACTTTCAGTTTAAATATTTCTTTAAATTATAGAAATATTTAAAGAATATAATTGGCGAACCAGTGTGGGCCAAACGACTATTCGGTCGCCAAATTTGGTAACCGACGTGTCAACTACGCCCTGTCGACAGTCGTCAGTGTAGAAGACGTTTGTCCACGCCGTGTCCAACATTGAATTAGACCAAAAAGTCGAAACAGAAATCTACAAGTCAGTTCAGCACCACAGCGACACGACCGTCTCGTCCAAAGTCGTTACGAATGTACACCGATGGTTTAGACGTAGAAGTTCCGCGATGTCCGTACCGCTCGTAGTTGAGAACAACTCGACGTGCGAAGGACGGCCTTGTCCTTTACTCGCCACCGTTCCATCGGAATGCAATAACAAGTACCGATTCGAATTGGAAACTAAACACGTCCACTGATCGCACTCGCGGTGTGAGACGTATAGATGTGGTGACGTTTCCCAAATCGGAGACGATCCTGTCCAAGGAAGCTCAAACAGTGGACTCGATGTGTTGACACCGGCATCGTTTTCACGTCCGATTGTAAGAGGGTCTGAGAAAACAATATACACTCTGTAATGTTCTCAACAGGACACTAATGCACAGGGAAACGCGTGTACACGTGTTGACTCTGCTCTAAGAGTCGAATCGCATTGCGTTTTAAATCCGATCCTTGGACGTTGAGACGAATTGACCCGTTGGCGGCCAGTACCAAATCGTCGAGTAGTTGACGGTAGGTCAACGCGAACTTACAAGTTTTAGGGTCCAAATCACTGTACAATCGTAAACCGTTGAACGATACAGAATTTCGGAACACGTTTACTGACCCGGAGGCGTGCGACGAGTTCGCCGAACAATTTATCTCCGTTTCCAGACACGAAACACCTGTGCGTGCGGTCCACGACACATGGTCTACAACACAACTGGTGATCGGCAAGAGTGTTTTTCACAACGGACCACGAGTACCGGTATTTCTTATAGTTGATTCACGTAGAATCTCAATAAAGACGTCGTGCGCTCAACATGGAAAAGTAGGAGCTAACGTCGTGAACGCCGAGCAAACCACACTTGACCTTTGTTTTTTCCAACACCGCGGACACCTCGTTAGCTGAACGTTTCGGCCCGTCCGGCACGTGAAGTGTAGGAACCGGTTGGCTAACGGTGGCGATGGTACTTCCAGAGGCTCTCGACGCTGAACGTTTTGTCGTCCTAGTGCCGGTCGAAGACCAGTCGACGCAATTAACCTTTTGCGCCTACGTGGCGAACGTTTCGTCAACAATGCAAAAGTTAATCTAAGTTAAGTTAATCGGAACAGTTCTGTGGTTCTTTTGGAGGGCGCTGTCGACGCCTTAGCTTTTTTGTCTCCTCAGTGCGAAACGGTGGGTAAACCGCCGTGGGCGTCGTGACCGATCCTCTTGGCCATCTCTGCACAGTAGGCGAACACTGGTTCCAGATAACCATGGACCGTGGCGGCACTGACATTCCACCCGTAATTGATAGTTTACACGTCTAGGTTGTTCAGCGCGTTTGACGTCAGTGTCTTGAGAGCTCGAGTGGGTGTTGGCCAACTGGCGAACGTGAGCCTAACTAACGCGCCGACACCAAAGTTCCATAAAGAATAGGTCCTTTAGAACGTCCGCTGAAAATCACCCTCCGTTTCGAGTCGCAAGAACGTGACTTGGACAGCTTCGTAAGCGCAGTTGGCCAGTACTAGCAGAGATCCACGAACCTGGCGTTGTCTTGAAAAACGTCGCCCGTCTTCATCGCGTAGCTGTCGGTGGAAACAAATTGATGAATACTAATTATGACGTCCGTCCGACAAAATAGAAGGCCAGACGGCGGCGTTCTCCCGTATAATGGTAGGCACTGTCGTAATTGTGAGGTTCTTGTGGAAAAACCATTCAACCGCCGGAGGAAATAGTCCACCTTTACAGTTCCGAAACACCGCCTAACAAGGAAAATAAGTCTGCGGCAGAGACGAGGGATGAAGCTCTCAGAGAACCGCCGGAGGAAATAGTCCACCTTTACAGTTCCGAAACACCGCCTAACAAGGAAAATAAGTCTGCGGCAGAGAAGAGGGATGAAGCTCTCAGAGAACCGCCGGAGGAAATAGTCCACCTTTACAGTTCCGAAACACCGCCTAACAAGGAAAATAAGTCTGCGGCAGAGAAGAGGGATGAAGCTCTCAGAGAAGCAGTGCTACAAGAACGGAGACCGCCGACATATATATATATATTCGAAAACGACCACAAAAAGTAATCCAGTATATCGTAATCGTCCCTTCGACGAACACAACAGACTCTTTTGTTTATGGAGTCTAATTAAAATTATCTCCCGAAAAAACAAATCATAGTATATCGAACTTATTTCCTTAACGTATTCTTCTGTTACTTCCGACACTGTAATTTTCTGGGTCTTTTCACTTTCTTTCTCCTCCTCTATCCATACGATCGTCCCAGTGCATGACTCGCTGGGAGTGTTTAAGCCCGTGGTAGAGCCCTATCTGGCACCGGTAAGAACTGATGTGAGCTTTCTCTGCCGAGTCGTAAGTCATGTACTGTGTATGTCAGGAATGTGTGTGTGTGTGTGTGTGTGTGTGTGTGTGTGTGTCCGTGTGCGCGGGTGCGTGCGTGTACAGTTGGAGGAATTTAGCTGCGTTCGTGGAGCCCAAATACTACCCTTTCAACAAATAAGGGTGGTGGGTTGCGTTTACCCTCTAACCGCTGAGATGAAGGCGCAGCAATCTCTTTAACGACTTTAAAAACTCACGATTTCGATTTACCGATTAGTATTGAAAAATACGTTATTTTCAAAAACACGTTAAACAACACTATAACAACTGAAAGACTATGATAAGTCCTAGTATTACTACTATTTGGAAATCCCTTATTATTTAATTTACAATCACTTCAATAATATCTAGTTACTTCAAATGTTACAATAAATATAATTTTCGAATAACAAATGTTACTTACAATGATTGTTTTTCATTGGAGGTCTTCAATCCCACTTAATTTGTCCTCCTCTTCTGGGTCAGTGTCACTGCTGCCTGTATCCGAACCAACTGATACAATAAGGGATTCTATAATATTGTCAATGTGGGGTTCTGCGGCTGCATAGTCCTATTCGATTTTCTCTACGTGCTTGCACTTTACTGACCACTTGTCTGCGCCCGTACTTGATATCTTGTCTTCGCATAGATCTTTACCTTGAGATATGGTAAAATATGTATTTCTCATAGCCACATAACTTTTGACTTCGGCCCAAATTAACTCAATGGGGTTGAGGTCTGGGTGGTAGGGCGGAAGTCGTAAGATGACATGACCCTCTAGGTGAACAGTTTCGTCCAAGGCGCACCGGACATACCTTGATTTATATAGCTATTACAAGTTTGTAGAGTTCAGGTAAAAATAAATTTGTCTCAAAATGGTTTTCCGTTTTTTAAAGCAAGACTATCGTATCTTGATTCCTCCTTTTTTAAGTAGGAGCTTTTTTAATTTGTATGTTGTGGTAGGGCGCGTTATCGCCTACCAGTACTGAAATTGGTTCCAAATTCAGTAACACTTTTTGTTTTATCCACTTTATAAACATGTCCCCATTCACGTTGTCATGGTAGTCTCCACTATGGTTGTTTGCTTTCCAACAGGTAAAAGCATTAGACACGAACACTTTCTCTCCACCCGCATGGATAATTATTAGTCTCTTGCCCTTGAAAATCGGAACGTGTAAAGCTTCGTTTGAGCCATCCGACCTAGTTTGGTTAGAGACGTAAGACGATAGTAAATAAGATTCATCTAAATAACTTTTTGGGCGTCCTTGCTCCCTGTCATCTTTCAATGCTTTCAAGTATGTTATCCTTTTCTATTGGATTTCTGGCTTTTCAATTAATAATTTCCTATTGTTTGCTGTCCCTATTGTGGCTCCTTTCCTGTAGTACACACTTTCAACAACTCCTAGATCTGCCTGTAGGACATGCTTTTTAATTAATAATTTCTTATTGTTTGCTGTCCCTATTGTGGCTCCTTTCCTGTAGTACACACTTTCAACAACTCCTAGATCTGCCTGTAGGACATGCTTTTCAATTAATAATTTCTTATTGTTTGCTGTCCCTATTGTGGCTCCTTTCCTGTAGTACACACTTTCAACAACTCCTAGATCTGCCTGTAGGACATGCTTTTCAATTAATAATTTCTTATTGTTTGCTGTCCCTATTGTGGCTCCTTTCCTGTAGTACACACTTTCAACAACTCCTAGATCTGCCTGTAGGACATGCTATTCAATTAATAATTTCTTATTGTTTGCTGTCCCTATTGTGGCTCCTTTCCTGTAGTACACACTTTCAACAACTCCTAGATCTGCCTGTAGGACATGCTTTTCAATTAATAATTTCTTATTGTTTGCTGTTCCTATTGTGAGTCCTTTCCTGTAGTAAACACTTTCAGCAACTCCTAGACTACTGTAGGACATGAGTGGACAATTCTTTGGTGTTTTTATTTACTGTGCCAGTAAGGAAAGTGTCACGGTAAATGAGTGCTCCACCAAGTGGTAGCTTTGTATAAAATTGCTTTGTATAAAATTTATCGGTGAACAAATGGTAATATTTGTCTAGAAGAAGTTCCAATACTACCCTTTGTTTGAATGGGCCATCTCCACCTTTAAGGAAATCTTTTCCACAATAAAGGGCAGTACCTATGTAAAACATATCCGGTCTCGATGTCACAAACCTCGAACGTCTTGATGCCAAATCTGGCGTGGCTTTTTTTGGGCATGCGACGAAATTTGTACACTGAATTTGGAACGACTGGGTCCTAAATATTAAACGAGGTCGTGAAACGTTGATTGGAAGGTAGGGCCCACGATATTAACACCAAAACACCGTGCCGGTTCGTCAGGAGCGGGCAGCCAGCTTTGATCATAAAACTCCGACCACAGAAACTCTAAGATGTCCTCGCCCTACGGAAGCCAGAAGAGAAGAGAGCAAGAAACCTAATTCCAGATATCTAGAAAACCTGAAAACTAGAACCAATCAAGGGTTATCTTTCTTATGAATTGGATGCACTTTTGCCAATTTCAGGAGAGAGGGAAAGACTCCTGTTAGAAACGATAGATTAACTAATTTGGTCAGTGGCTTCACTATATGCTTTGAGCATTTTTTTATGAACCACATTGACATAAAATTAATGTCATTAGACTTTTTGTTTGGAAGTTATTGAATTATTTGATTAATCTCTTCCTCAAAAACAGGAGTCAGCACCAATGAGGTTGCTGGGCTCTGTCTACGCCTGGGGTTTCCTTGTGGAAGTGATGAACGAGGATCTCGCCCACCAGCAACAGATGCAAAAAATCTATTAAACTCGCTAGCGACCTCTGAGGCATCACTCACAAGTCTATCCCCTATTTGGACTTTTATTTGATTATTTTCGCGACTTTTGTTGTTTATAATGTCCCAGAAAGTTTTGGAAATATTTTTGGAAAAAAGAATTAATTTAGAAACATCAAATGCTTTAATGATTACTTTCCTATAAGTTCTTTTGTAAACTCGAAAAAAGGCTTTAAATTGTTCGTTGGTCGTGGTTCTATTGATTTCTGAAAAAAACTTAAGTTTTTCCCTTGAAACAAGGATGCCTTTTGTAATCCAAGTATTTTGCGTCTTTTTTGTACTGATTTTAACTGTTTTAGTAGGACAACAGGTGTTGAAATGGAAATTTAAATATTCATTAAAAGTTTTAAACTGCTGTTCTACCGGTTGTATCGAATTTAGAAAATCCCATTTTTATTTAGAAAGGGAGGCGTTGAGGAGAGCAATATTTCCAGGCCTTGTGTCTCTTATTGTTTTGGGAATTTTCGGTTCTTTTTTGAATAGTTTACCTCTGATAATAGCCTCTTGGCCATAGTGGTCTGAGATTGCTGTATTGACCACAGTCACTGCGACATCAGAGATATTAGTAATAATGTTGTCAATAGTCGATTGAGTATTAGTGGTTACTCTCGTTGGAGATTTCACCAACAGTTCAAGATCAAATGATCTTAGCAAAACGACTAAACGCTTGGTAGATGGGTGATTGTTGTTTAGGCCCGTAGGGGGACGTCTTACTCTGACGTTTAAAGGTTGGCGACCTTTCGTACCCCGAGCTAGTGCCAGACACATCTCCAATCCTGGCACTTTTCCCTGTCCCATCCATAAATCCTACCTATTCCTAATTCCTCCCTTTTCCTGACTGGATCGTGCTATTGTTTGCGGGGAGTGCTTGAACTGCTACACTCTGAGAAGGTGTAGCAGAAGAGAGCTGATGTGAGCTTGCTCTGCCGAAGCAAACGGTAGTATGAATCCTGGTGCCAGCCACTTCGGTCCCTGGTCAGGAAGTGATTATTGGACAGAAATGTCGGAGATTTCTGTTGCCACGTGCGAGCCCGAGTCGTGCGTGAATTCCCGACTCGGTTAAACGAGATAACATCGGGCCCCGGGGAACTGGGGTAGGGTGCCCTGCCAAGCTTTGGCTGACAGGTTCCCGAGGGTATACCCGTTCCCGATGTCTCGGCCTGCACCTTTAATCACGATGCGCTGGTTGAAATATTGAATGGCTACATTAAACCCTTCTCAAGCAAATGATAGAGTTGTAGAAAGAGATTCTATGGATCTGGAAAAGAAGCGTGCTCTCTCTTCAGAATCTGAAGAGGAAACAAACAAACAGAGAAAAACTGCAGACAAGAAAATTAATATTCAAAATCTTCCCACCCCACTTTTTCTAGTATTCAAACACAAAGACGATACTCAGAACTTGGCAAAGGTGAGCCCCTTCCTTGTTAACAAGGCTCTAGTCGGAGTGGGCGGCTCGCCGTCTTCTGTTAGGAAGCTCCGTAATGGAAGCATCTTGGTAGAGGCTGCGAACGCTCCACAGGCTCAGAAATTTCTCTCCATGAGATCCTTTTACGACAAAGTAGAAGTCGTTGTCCATCCTCATGAGACATTAAACTTCTGCAAAGGAATTGTATTCTGTCGCGATATGTTATGTTGCTCAATTGAAGAGTTGAAAGAAGAACTGAAAGATTGTCTTGTGACTGATGTGGTGAGAATAATGAAGGTTGAACACGGTGTACCGACACCTACACCAGGTCACATTTTGACTTTTGCCCTTCCTCACCCACCAGCCACAATTAGAGCAGGATATCTTTCTCTACAAGTTCGCCCATACTTTAGAAATCCTCAGAGGTGTTATAGATGTCAACGTTTTGGGCATTCGAGCAAAACTTGCAATAACCCTGAAACATGTAGTCTTTGTGGAAAAAGTGGTCACAGTGACAAGGACTGTGCCGGTGGCGAAGAACAGTGCGTCAACTGCAAGGGCAAGCATCCTTCAAGCTCTCGCAGCTGTAAAGTATACATAGAAGAAAAGGAAGTGCTAAAAATAGTCACTAGCGAGAAATTATCTTTCGGCGATGCTCGTAAAGAATATAGGAAACGACTTGGGCAAACCCCGAAGAAGGACGTATCCTATTCTCAAGCTGCCTCTGTCCCTGTGCAACCGAAACCGTGTTCTTCCTGCTCAGCTCTGGAAGGCATGGTTAGAGAACTAACCCAACAGGTTGCTGCTTTGGTACAACAACTTAGTGCCAAGTCCTTCCCACATAGTGGAGGCACTGATATACCAGACCTTGCACCTTCTGTGTCTGTAAGACCGGCTATACCTAGTCAACCCAAGGGACGGAACACTTTAAACAAGCAACAGTCTACTGAAGGCCAGGTTACTGCTCAATTTTTAAAAACCCCTAATGCTGGAAGTTCCAGCGTGACGGGAAAGAAAGATATATCTCCGGAAGTACGCCAAAAACTCGTTTCTGGGATAAATCAAAAAATTGCCTCTAAAGTGGTCGAACGGTCAAAGGGTGCCAACAGAACCCCTCCCTCATACCAGTCCTCCAAATCCAGCCTAATGGAGGAGGATTTGTTTGATGACGACCTTAGGCCACATTCAGAAATTGAAAAAACTTCTGTAAATTTTAAACAAAATCAAGGAAAAACAAAAAACAAAATTACTTTTAAAACCTAATTTTATATGAATATTATACAATGGAATATTAACGGACTGCGAAGCCATCTGGAAGACCTGAATCTACTAGCATCACAAATAAAACCAAATATCATATGTATTCAGGAGACCAAGCTTCGCCGTGCATGCCAATTTTCCATCAGGGGATGGGATATCTTCCGCCATGACAACCATAATGACGGACATGCATGTGGAGGAGTTATGGTTCTCGCGAATCCTTCTCTGAATACAGTGGAGGTACCTTTGAACACACCTCTACAAGTAATATGCATAAAGATTGACATACCGTTTAAATTACATATCTGTTGTGTTTATGTCCCCCCGCCACCAGAATGTCTTCCAAGAGAAGATCTAGCGGACCTTATTAATCAATTGCCTCGTCCTTTCGTACTTGTGGGGGATTTCAACGCCCACCATCGTTTTTGGGGCTCTACTACTTGCTCTCCAAGGGGCAACATGGTTTCCAAGGTCCTTGACGATCTGAATCTTGTTTTATTAAACGATGGCTCGCCAACTTATCTTTGCCCGAGAACAGGTTCCTGGTCAGTATTAGACCTAACCGTGTGCACACCACAAATTGCTTACTGCTTCGACTGGTCAGTTTCCTCTGACCTTTACGGTAGCGACCATGCACCGGTCATAATTAAAGTTCTCGATAATCCAGGTAATGTGCCCCAAAGACCTAAATGGGTACTTGATAAGGCAGATTGGGGCAAATTTAAACAAGTTTTACAGGCACCAGATGTTTCAACATCAATAGACATAGACTCCGCCGTTAACAAGATAACTGTTGCCATTTCAAGTGCCGCTCTGGAAAGTATTCCAAAAACAAAAGGAATCACAAAAAGAAGAAACGTACCTTGGTGGACAGAAGAGTGTAGGATATCGCTTCGGGAGCGCAGGAAAGCCTTGCGGATATTTAATAGATCTCCGACCGAGGAAAACCTCGCACGATTTCGTCTTGCCAGAGCTAAAGCTCGTCTCATATTTAAAAGATGTCGACGAAATTCGTGGAAGGAATTTACTTCCTCGATTAACCGTACCACCCCTTTATCTCTGGTGTGGAGGAGACTAAAGGCAGTTTGCGGAAAACAGCCACCTCTGCCTATTCTTGGCTTAAGGGTGAACGACATCATATTAACCGAGCCGAAAGATGTGGCAAACGCTCTGGCCTCGTCTATTTCTAACGTATCGAGGACGACGTCCTACAGTCCTTTGTTCCAGCGATATAAAGTACAACATGAAGCACAGCCCATAAATGAAAATAACTATATAAGTCCCTTAAATTTATTGTTTTCCCTTGACGAACTAGAATCCGCTATTTCTCCCATTATAAACTCAGCTCCCGGTGCTGACGACATCCACTACGCCATGTTGAGAAACCTTCCTGTAGAGGTTAAAGCGTGCCTCTTGTCCCTTTTCAATAGAATTTTTCAAGAACGCAGCTTTCCAAGTTCATGGCGCAACTCTCACGTTGTACCATTATACAAACCTGGCCAAGACAAGTTCTCCCCTGCTAGCTACAGGCCTATCTCGCTTACCAGTTGTCTTTGTAAGATACTGGAGCGGATGGTTAATCGTAGACTGGTATGGTTCCTAGAACACAATAATCTCCTGTCTCCACAGCAATGTGGGTTCCGTCAAGGCCGTTCAACTCTAGACCACCTAGTATGCCTGGAATCGTCAATCCTGAATGCTTTCCTTGAACGGAGGCAACTTGTTGCTGTATTTTTCGATATAACAAAAGCGTATGATACAGCTTGGCGTAGGGGAGTTATAAACACCCTTTCAAATTGGGGCGTCGGCGGTAATATATTATATTTTATCAAAGGTTTTATGGATGAACGTTCTTTTAATGTAAGACTAGGAACTCATTTGTCCGACATCAAAATTCTTGAGAACGGTATACCTCAAGGGAGTGTCCTTAGCTGTACTCTCTTCGCTGTGGCCATAAACAGCATCACTTCCTGCGTCAGAGCTCCTGTCAGATGCTCTCTATTCGTAGATGACTTTGCTGTGTTTGTCCCTGCCAGGAGGCTGGCTACTGCAGAGAGGTACCTTCAGCTCACCATCCACCGTCTTGAAGATTGGAGCAACCAAACCGGATTTTCTTTTTCTCCTTCAAAGACTAAATGTATAACTTTTTCTCGACTGAGGAACGTCACTGATCCAACTCTTAGGATAAATAGAATAATAATCCCAGCGAGTCGCTGTGTGAAATTCCTCGGGTTGTGGTTTGATTACAGACTGACGTGGGTTTCGCACATTAAAGAACTTAAAGCGAAATGCCTAAAGAGACTTAATGCGATGAGAGCTTTAAGCGGAACGAAGTGGGGTGCAGATAGAAAATGCATGCTTCAGTTTTACAAGGCATATATTCGATCTTGTATTGATTATGGATCCCAGGTTTATTCTTCTGCCAAGCCAACAGCCCTTAAAATGTTGGACTCAATCCATCACTCTGCCATCAGATTGGCTACTGGGGCTTTTCGTTCCAGCCCCGTTGTCAGTCTGTTAGCTGAGAGTGGTGAGCCATCCCTATCTTTGAGACGTGTTCAATTGGCTATGAACTATTTTTAAAATTTAAAATCAAGGCCAGAAAATCCGGCCTTCGAGGTAGTCCTAGACACATCGCTTGCTCCCTTGTACCACAATAAACCTAATGCCCCTTTTTGGCATTAGAATCCTGTTACATCTCGCAGAAGTGGACATGAGAGCGATTGATGTTGAAGTATGTCACGAGATGGATAGGCCACCATGGACAGTGAGAACTCCCAATGTAATACTGTCGTTATTACAGTTGGACAAGCAAGACGCATCACTGTTGTCCACAAGCGCCTGTAGAGAAATTTTGTCATCCTGTTCACCCTGCGATGTCATCTACACGGATGGCTCAAAGAGTGAGGCAGGAACGGGTTGTGCCTTTGTCACCTCCAATAGAGAGTACAAATTCTGCCTCACTCCTGAATCTTCAATATACACAGCAGAACTAACAGCTATATTGAAAGCGTTAAATATTGTATGTCCAAGAACAAATAGGGTGGTAGTGTGCTCGGACTCGTTAAGCGGTCTTCTGGCTATCAAGGACATGTACTCCAAACATGTCCTGGTTCGTAAGATCCGCTACGCTTTGAGCGAGATGATGTCGCGGGGTATCGCAATTACGTTACTATGGGTACCGGGACATACCGGAATACCTGGTAACGAGATCGCAGATAGGGCAGCAAAGGAGGCAATCTCTCTGACTCCATGTACTAGGCGATCAATCGCGTCCGATCTAAAGCCAATTGTAAAGTCACGACTACAACATCAGTGGAATATATCGTGGGATCAAGTGGCCAATAACAAACTTCGGCAGATTAAATACACAGTAAAGCCTTGGTCGACTGCTTACCGCACTAACCGCAGAAAGGAGGTTGTACTGTGTCGACTCCGTATCGGACACACTCGCTTCTCTCACGGTTTCCTAATGAGTCGTGGTGATCCACCGCAGTGTGCGGAGTGTAATATGGCGTTAAACGTCAGCCACGTGTTGATAGACTGCCGCCTCTTCGCCGGGCAGAGGAGAGCACATCGTTTGCCAGGCCGGTTAGATGAGTTGCTTGGTGACAAAGAAGATGTTTTAACAAAGCTCTTTAGTTTTCTGGAGAGCACAAAATTAATGTCCAGAATATGAGTGATATAGTACCTGATTAGTTTTAGTAAACATTTTAACCGCTAGTTTTAGGTAAGGGTGAGCCCTTTTACAGTTCACCCCTGAGTTGTTATTTAGTTTTAAGGCTTTTAACTAGCACCGCCTAGGTGCAATCTTTTAAATTTCGTTAGAAAATGTATGTGTTTTCATCAAGGGTAAACCCCTTTACAGTAAAAAAAAAAAAAATAAAAAAAAAAAAAATTCTGTGAGGTGAGAGACACCACTATCTTAATATGTAGGTGTCACGTAAGGAGACGGGCACTTTTGTCCTTCTATTGATTTGTTATTTATTATTTGGTGAGGGTGGGTCCCTTTACAACCTTCTTTCACTAACTTACCTAGTTTTAGCATTAGATTTTGTTATATTTATTATCGTTATTATTTATCTGACATATTTTAACTATCGGGCCCCTTTACAGCCCCTCGGTTAATTTTGTTATTTAGTTTTAGTCATCCGTCCACTGTTGTTGTTTTTCTTATAGTCTTAATGTGATAATGTTATTTGACACAGCGATCCGCTATTTATTCCTTGTACTAATAACGTGACACCATATTTCAAAGTGTAGGTGTCCGTTAACCCTACGGGCATTGATAACCTGCGTGTTTTATGCCCTTATTAAAAAAAAAAAAAAAAAAAAAAAAAAGATTGTTGTTTAGTGCATGAAATCACCCATCATAATGTAATTTTTTTGTTTACCCAGGTCCGTAAGTAAAGCTCTTAAACTATAAAAGAAAACGTCTTCGTTTCCTCCAGGAGACCTGTATATTCCTACGACGACTAATTTTGATTTGTTTGTTTCAAGTTTGACCCCGACTGCTTCAAAATGTTTTTCAGACGTTTCTTTGCTTGTAAAGTTTGTGAAGATACAATTTTGTTTTAAGAAAATTGCAACACCGCCTCCCTTAGAGACCTGTCTGCAGTATGAGTTTGCCAATTTATAATTTTGAATTTTGCACAGACCAATATTTTCACTGTTAAAATCGTTTTCGGTTACAATGAGAATATCTGTTTTCAGTTCTTCAGCCATAAGTTGAAGTTCTTCCAATTTGTTAGTTGCTAATTGGGCATTTTGATGAAGCAGTCGTAATGAATCATTTTTTGTTTGCACCGATTTGAGTTGGCTAACTTAGCCCTTTGCCGAAAAGTGGGCTCCCTAAAAAAGTCGATTGTGAGTCAGTCTGTCGTATAGTTGGCGATATATACTCGGAGGCCTCTGTGGCACCAGCAAGAACCCCGCCTCCGGGCGACATCGAAGCAGCCTGAGCTCCGTTGACTCCCCGTGGCACGGCCGCAGCAGATCCGGACTTATCGCCACTGTCCAGCACAGGGTATTTCCTCAGAGCTTCAGCGTACGAAATGTGCTGCAGTCTTCCGGAGTGTTGGTGCTGAGGGTTGACAGCAGCTGGCACCTAGCAAATGGTGGGAGAGGAGGAGACTGTTGGAATCGCCAGGTCCGGTGCACCCGCAGTCTTGAGAGGTCTCTCCGATGCGACCCTCACAATCATCCTAGCCAGCAGCCGCTTGCCCCTCATTGTGAGGTGTTGTCCGTGCCTCGTGAAGAACTTTCGGCCGATCCCCCCCAAGTTTAGCACTCTGGCATTATATCGGGCAGCCAGTTCCTCGATGTAAGCATTGACGAGGACGGTCTCACCGTGGACCAGAAGTCACTATTGTTTTATTCCATTACAATAAAATTACTGTTACAAAATTATATAAAAAAAAACTTGGATAGTTCATTACGGGGAGTTCCACTTATCAAAGCAAGCCAAGGCACATAGTCCTGGCTCCCCTGGACACTGCGGACAGATAAACACTGTCATAGTCTTTTCTTTTCTTTCGCACATTGCCTGCACCTCGTTTTCAGAAACCTGTCACCTTTCGTGTCCCTTTTATCTGACTTAGACAATACGTGTCTGACAGTTAATGATTGCCGGGGACGAGGTGGTGGTGTGGCAATATTTGTTGTCAACATTTTTTCAATGACTGCAATTCTAAAGACATATCAGTCAGATTTTTTTCTTGGATTTGCTATGAGATACAATTTGAAGCTGTTTATCATTAGCATCTGTAAAA
This sequence comes from Homalodisca vitripennis, assembly GCF_021130785.1. Lineage (NCBI taxonomy): Eukaryota > Metazoa > Arthropoda > Insecta > Hemiptera > Cicadellidae > Homalodisca > Homalodisca vitripennis. The sequence continues at coordinate 52,105 of NW_025776583.1, read as the reverse complement.
AATGAATAAACATCTTCTTATACCATCGCAACGTTTTATGCTCACAAGTGTAGAAGCTTATCATTTGGTTGTTTCTGTCAACCCCTTTCATGTAAGCATGTAGTGTACGATGGGTAATGGCTTTTGACGTGGTTGGCCAAATCTGTTGTTTGATACTGCCCAATAATTTTCAAATCTAGGTAGAAATGTATAGTACATTGCGTTTATCACGCCATTTACCTACCATTACTCCTTCAGCATAACGCTCTATTTTTTCTCCCTTCTGTAGCCTAGTCCCTACTACTTCTGGTGGGTGATATTTTCAGTTTAATACCAAGGTCCCTGTGCAATAGGTTTCTTTCGCAAGAATCTTAGATGCCAGAGGAAAGCTATTATAGTAATTATCCAAATGTAAAATATGTCCTACTCCTAATTTGCCCTGCATAAGCTGCATCACGATCTTACTAGCATGGCCTTTGCCACTGCTCACCCCCTTTTCCGGAATAGATTGTAAAGGCTAAACAAAGGCCATCAGGCTCGCACAAAGAGTACACTTTGACACCATATTTATGGCGCTTTCCACTTATACAGGGTGATTCGGTTAGTGTTACCGGCACTTTCTGAGCAGATTGTACTATAAAAAATAAAGAACAAAGTTCATATAAACATGGGTCCGGAAATGCTTCCTTACTGGGTTATGGCCAATTGAAGATTTCACCAAAAATTGTGTGCGGTCAAATGATGATTTGCCGCGTGTTTATGAAGAGATATTTATAGGCGAATGCAACTTTTTTCTAACGGATTTTTAGATGAGAAATTGAATAAAGTTCATCTCATAGCTGTATCTCATTTAGTTTTTTTGTTATACTACAAAAAACAGAAATAAAATAATTTTGAAAACACTTTTTTAAGGTTTAACGGACAATTATTTTGTTAAATAGGCATTGAAGACCCACATTTTTACAAAGAAACTTGCAGAAAATTTAATTCTGAATAAAATTATGTGCCACACGGCTATTAACAGCGAAGTATTAGTTTCTGGAATTTAATTTTACAACAAACATTCTACCAAGCAAGAAATACGTATTTAGTAAATAAACACCGTAATGTAATGATATAAGGTACACAAATAATTGATTAGCATACAATTGTAAATACGATTTTAATAGATTAATGCTCAACTAAAAAACAATAATACTATTACTTTTTAGGACTATCCAAATGGTTACATCATGTACCTACATATCTTTGTCACGTTAGCTTTACAGAAGGTAAATTATGTTTTTATAAGTTGGTATCACAAATCAGCTGTTCAACAATACACTGCAATTTATTGAGGAATCCAAATTATTTGTTACCAATTCTGTACTAGTTTAATGAGTGCAATTTAATACAATTAATTTACTACTCGTTTGTTAGTGAAGTGTATTTTAAAGTAACTTACTATCACAATTGCAATGGCTTTGTTATTTACAACGGAAGAATATGCCGACATGGTATTTGTCTTAAGGCGTTTGTGACGGAAATGCAACCGCTGCTACTGCAGAATACCGAAGACGATTTCCTAATCGCAGAGTTCCAAACCCAAAAACGATCAGTGGATCATTTCGTACCCTAAGAGTAACAGGTAAACTTCCTAGTATTAATAATTATCGGGATCGCCCTGCCCAGAATAATGTAGATATGGAAGAGGCTATAATCATGGCTACTGAACGCAGTCCTGGTGTCAGTACACGGCGTCTTTCTAGGCGATTCGCAGTGTCTCAGTCTGAAGTATGGAGAACTTTGCGCAAAAATAGCATGTTCCCTTACCATAAACAACAAGTTCAAAGTATTCAACCAACAGATCCTCCTCTTCGATTGGAATTTTGCAACTGGTTAATTAGAAACCGTCAACATCATAGAACCATTTTATTCACTGATGAAGCTCAATTTACCCGAGATGGCGTCAACAACCTTCACAATGAACACACTTGGGCAGAGGGAAATCCACATAGTACAATCGTGCGAAACTTTCAACACAGATTTAGTGTAAATGTATGGTGTGGACTCATTCATGATCGATTAATAGGACCATTCATTCTCCGAGGACATCTAAATTCCCGCATGTACCTAGAATTCCTTACAGAACAACTACCACTATTATTAGAAGATGTTCCATTAGCAGCAAGGTGCAATATTATTTATCAACATGATGGTGCCCCTGCCCACTTTTCCCAAAATGTAACAATGAACTTAAACGAGCAGTTTCCCGGGCGATGAATTGGTCGCGGTGGACTACACACTTGGCCACCAAGATCACCAGATCTAACTCCATTAGATTTCTGTATATGGGGTTGGATGAAGAACCTGGTGTACCCGGAAAAAGTAAATACACGTGAAGAGTTAATAAATCGAATTGAAGATGCCGCCGCACAAATCAAAAACAATCGTGCAGCGTTGCGGAGGATAACTCGATCAATCAGAAAGCGAGCTGCTAAGTGTATTGAAGTACAAGGACTGATTTTTGAACACCTGTTATGAAAGTGGTACGTAGTATTATAAGCTTTAGATGAAAAACAATAATTTATTTAAAACTTAATTTAAATTGCATCCTAATAAATCTTATGTGTAGGCTACTCTATGTCATTAAAATGCGGTTTTCCTTTCTTTGGAATTTCTTGCTTGGTAGAATGTTTGTTGTAAAATTAAATTCCAGAAACTAATACTTCGCTGTTAATAGCCGTGTGGCACATAATTTTATTCAGAATTAAATTTTCTGCAAGTTTCTTTGAAAAAATGTGGGTCTTCAATGCCTATTTAACAAAATAATTGTCCGTTAAACCTTAAAAAAGTGTTTTCAAAATTATTTTATTTCTGTTTTTTGTAGTATAACAAAAAAACTAAATGAGATACAGCTATGAGATGAACTTTATTCAATTTCTCATCTAAAAATCCGTTAGAAAAAGTTGCATTCGCCTATAAATATCTCTTCATAAACACGCGGCAAATCATCATTTGACCGCACACAATTTTTGGTGAAATCTTCAATTGGCTATAACCCAGTAAGGAAGCATTTCCGGACCCATGTTTATATGAACTTTTTTCTTTATTTTTTATAGTACAATCAGCTCAGAAAGTGCCGGTAACACTAACCGAATCACCCTGTATACTGCCCGAAAAGAGGACGCCTTCTCCATAGTACGGTACCTTCGTCAAGGGAAAGCTCACAGCCAGGGTAATAAACGTCTTTCATTTTACTGTTGAAGTAATCAATTAGGATTCGTATTTTTGATAGTCAGTCATCAGTTAGTTGTTGATTGTCTGAAAAGTGAAGACATCTAAAAATCAATAAAAATCTATTTCTAGACATTAGTTCTCTAACATAAGTGAAATTAAACATTTTATAGGTCTTCCAGTAGTCATTGATTCGACTCACTCTGACAATACCCATGTGGAAAATTAAGCCTATGAATGTTTTTAGTTCTGCAAGAGTAAGGTCTGCCCAGTTCTTTATTTTAGATTTAGGTCCTAAATTGGGCGAAAAAAATACTTCCCAAGCATATGCATTTGTTTTGTCTACAATTACTTGTAAAAAGTCATCATCTAACAAATCATTCCACCAACCTAAAGGTGTGTTATTCTCAGGCAATGACACAAGAATTTTATTGTCCTTTGTAAATCGGATGTGTCTCAGACAGTTCTGGGTTGCCACTGTGGGTTGTAGATTTCATCATCGGGATCATCAACATTGTTGGGATTGCCATCAATTTCAGAGGCCGCGTCCTTGTCAGATGCCGCGTATTGCTGTGCCTCGTCAAGGTCACTATGATAGTGGCGAGGTTCGTCGTTGATGTCCAAAGCTTCTGACTCACTCGAATAGGCAATATCGTCATCACTATCTCAGAGAATTCTGTCTATTTCACTACTTCGTTCCATGATTACAAATACAATAAACAGTAAGATACTAATACACTGTTTATATACACTAAATGTCATCAGTTATCTCAACCAGACAAAATAAATCACTACTAGGTTGTAAAAAACACCGTAATAAACAGTAAGATACTAATACACTGTTTATATACACTAAATATCATCAGTTATCTCAACCAGACAAAATAAATCACTACTAGGTTGTAAAAAACACCGTAATAAACAGTAAGATACTAATACACTGTTTATATACACTAAATATCATCAGTTATCTCAACCAGACAAAATAAATCACTACTAGGTTGTAAAAAACACCGTAATAAACAGTAAGATACTAATACACTGTTTATATACACTAAATGTCATCAGTTATCTCAACCAGACAAAATAAATCACTACTAGGTTGTAAAAAACACCGTAATAAACAGTAAGATACTAATACACTGTTTATATACACTAAATATCATCAGTTATCTCAACCAGACAAAATAAATCACTACTAGGTTGTAAAAAACACCGTAATAAACAGTAAGATACTAATACACTGTTTATATACACTAAATATCATCAGTTATCTCAACCAGACAAAATAAATCACTACAAGGTTATAAAAAACACCGTAATAAACAGTAAGATACTAATACACTGTTTATATACACTAAATATCATCAGTTATCTCAACCAGACAAAATAAATCACTACTAGGTTGTAAAAAACACCGTAATAAACGGTAAGATACTTATACACTGTTTATATACACTAAATATCAGTTATCTCAACCAGACAAAATAAATCACTACAAGGTTGTAAAAAACACCGTAATAAACAGTAAGATACCAATACACTGTTTATATACACTAAATGTCATCAGTTATCTCAACCAGACAAAATAAATCACTACAAGGTTGTAAAAAACACCGTAATAAACAGTAAGATACTAATACACTGTTTATATACACTAAATATCATCAGTTATCTCAACCAGACAAAATAAATCACTACTAGGTTGTAAAAAACACCGTAATAAACAGTAAGATACTAATACACTGTTTATATACACTAAATATCATCAGTTATCTCAACCAGACAAAATAAATCACTACAAGGTTGTAAAAAAACACCGTAGTAAACATTCAACCACACAACTTAGCTTGTACTGACTGATGTAATTGACTTGACGCATGCAATGCAATTGTAAATATTGTTAATGCAATAAAGAGTATTATTATTATTATGGTGATGCTGAATGCCTTCGATCGGAGGAGGACGCAGTGAATGTGTTAATGCTTTGTCAGTTATAACATAATATTTGTATCCAAATGAATGATAAGATTTAAGACATTAGACAACTTTAATATCGTTAATTTATAACTCGGGTTATTGTAGGTAAATGTAAACCATAAAATTAAACATAACTTAAACACTTTAATGAACAAGTCAACAAGCAAAGTATAAATCAATATCAAGTCTCAGAATGTCGTGTTTTATGCTAAGCAAGGTTAAAACGATTAGCCTGTTTTAAGATATAGAGGTCCGGAGTCCCTTCTTGATCAGCTGCAGCGTAGATAATGATCTTTTTGCCGAGCAATTAGTCACCAACATGGAAAGATAATTTCTTAATGCCACTTCTACATTAAGAAAACAATGTTTTACTAAGTTTTCCGACATAATTTGTACGTACACATTGCTGTACTAATGTGCTTTTCATTTTTCTCATATTCTTTTAAAGCTAGTTGGGAAAATTCTTGAATTGTAAAACTTTGTTGCCCAATTCATCGTCTGTAACTTCGTTGTAGCTGTCTAGTAACGTTTTACTTGCTGCTAACACCTCATCATTACTGTAGACCTCTGACTTGATTGCGCGCGAGAGGAATGCGGCAGCCATTGCTGGGGCGCTTCTCCGTCACCGTCTACGACCCCAACCGAAAACATCGGTTCTGTCAACATTGACAACCCAACCCTCTGAATATACCTCTTCATATCATAATATCACTATTACACTATTTGTAGCCTATTCAACACATTTATTTTTTTAATAAATAGTTTTATTTCTGGAGTAAACTTCATGATGAACACTTGATACTTGGTAATTGGCAATAGAAAACACAATTTCAAATTGAACTTTTATTATTATGTAAACATAAACCAGAATAAGTTGTGAAATACATGAAATATATTGATAATACATTATAATAAATATGTTGATAATATATTATAATAGTTGGTGTATAATTAAAAAAATATAATAAACAGAGTATTTTTGTTAACCTCTTAACGCCCACTGTGCCAAATTTGTCACATACCCATTTTATGCATGTAGTATAGTGTCAGAATGAAAATTACAACCTTAAATGCCCATTGTGACACATATGGAACTATTTTCAATAATTTACTGTACTGTGCTGTTGCCTGGTGGCAGTTATGTGAACTACAGCCAGTGAGCAGATCTACCATACACAGTAAACACCAATTCTTCATAACCTCTAAGTCTTCATACCTGTATTTAGCAGAAAAAAAAGTAGACCCTTTTTATAAAATATGGTCTAGTTTACATAGTTAACTGAAAGTGTGTTACAGTAGTTTTAGTTCATAAAATATGTCTAGTTTATGTTTTATGATGCTTTTTAGGTTTGTGCCAAATTTGTCACATTGGGCACAACTGTAAAACTGCAGTTTTTCAGTTCGTCCCAAAAATGGCACATTGGGCATTAAAGTCAACCTACAAGCTTTTTGTACAACAATGTTTATTTTTGTCAGATGTCACATTGTCGACTAAGAAGACATAACAACACAACTTCGCTTTTACCCCCCGATGACAGTGAAGACAGTTTGGTGGATGACTCAGATGAGGATCCAGATTACACCCCTGGCCGTGACAAAAAGAACAAGTTAGCCTTATTTTGTAAGTTTATTTATACCATTAATTCCATAATTAACTTAGTTAGGCTCATACTTACTAATCTAAATTTATATTCAATACTAATAGGCTATGTTCTGTTTATTATATGTCTTTTCTTGTTATGACAGCACCATTTTTAATGCACACGGTTAGGATAATTCAGATTATGTTACACTAGGCTGTATAGAAAATTGTTTCAGCGGTGCTGTTATATACTAGTAAAGACCTCAATATGTTATTTATTTTAGTGTGAAATACATACTTTTTTGTGGTTTGAAAAAAAGCAAGGCAACAGCGAGTTTGTTTTGTTTCAGTGAACAATGCAGCGAGCTCCAGTGATGTCACAGATGAAGACGAAGAGAACATCCCTTCAACGTCTACAGCCACAAAAAAGAAGATTCCAAAAAAACCAGCACCTGCTTGGAATGAAGTGAATCCAGATAACAGTGAGAAACCTTCTCCGCCAATGCTAGAATTAAGTAACGAACATGTACTTCAGTCTCCAGTTGACTACTTCAAAGATTTTTTTGACAATGACCTTTTAACTTTGATTGCTACTCAGTCAAACTTGTATAGTGTCCAAAAAAATCCGAATAAACCCTTGAATACCTCAGAGAAGGAAGTAGAGCAGTTTATAGGCATTTGCATCTACATGAGCATTTATGGTCTACCTAGGAGTAGGATGTATTGGAATGGAAATACACGAGTAGAAAAGGTTGCACATGTTATGTCACGTAACAGATGGGAGGAACTGAAGGCCAACTTGCACTTCAATAACAATGATCACATGCCATTACAGAATGATCCAAACAAAGATAGGCTATTTAAAATCCGCCCACTAGTTGATGCTCTTCAAAACAAATTCAAAAACATTCCTATTGAGGAACAAATGCTCTGTGTTGATGAACAGATTGTGCCCTTCAAAGGCACATCTTTACTAAAACAGTACAACCCGATGAAACCCCACAAGTGGGGATACAAACTGTTTGTACTTTGTGACAGCAAGGGTCTGATTCACAATTTTGAGATCTACACTGGTCGCATACTACCTGCTACTTCCCTACCTGACATTGGAGCTAGTTCAAATGTTGTTTTACGACTGGTTGAACACTTGCCTCGTAATGAAAACAAATTCTTAATCTATTTTGATAACTGGTACTCATCACCAGCTCTCTTAGTGACTCTAGCAAATATTGGTTTCCAATCCCTCGGGACCATTCGACTAGGACGATTTCCAGGCTTGTTGTTTTCATCTGACCAAGAAATGAAAAAGAAAGGCCGTGGGTCTTATGAGGAAAAAGAGGCAACAATTGATGGGGTAAAAATTAGGGCTGTAAAATGGTTAGACAATCGAGGGGTGTCTCTTGCGTCAACTTTTGAGTCTGCTTGCCCTATCAACACTGTGCAACGCTTTGACTCTAAAGGTCGTGAGCAGATTGATGTCACTTGCCCTAAAATCGTTACAACATACAATAAGTTCATGGGGGGAGTGGACCTTCTAGATGGACTTATCAGCTACTACCGAATTAATCTAAGATCTCGGAAGTTTTATTTGAGGTTTTTCTTCCACTTTGTTGACGTAAGTATTGTCAATGGATGGCTTCTCTTCAGACGAGACTGTCAACATAATGGAATTGCTAAGCAGGGAGTAATGGATTTGCTAGCTTTCCGGTGTGAGGTGGCCGAGTCTCTTTGTAACTTAGGAGCTGACCCAATAAAAAGAGGAAGGCCATCAACAGACAGGGTAGAGAACGAATTTTCAAAGAAAAAGAAGAAAGGTCCATGTGTCAATATCCCTATACCAGATGTTAGAAAAGATGGAGTTGGACATTGGCCATCTGTTGTCGAAGATAGGCAGAGATGCAAGCATCCCTTCTGCAAGCAGAAATCATCCATTATGTGTGAAAAGTGTAAAGTTCACCTCTGCCTAAACAAAGGAAAGAACTGTTTTGTGGATTTCCACTTGTAAGGTGCTCCTTATACTGTGTAGTAATGTGTTTTACTTATAATTCTAAATATACTGTAATTATGAAGCAATATACTATTAGTTTTTCTTATGTCCTGTTTACTTTCTCTAAAGTGCACTATTTTCTCTATTGCCCAATGTGCCAGATTTGGCACTTACCCAAAATTTGGTTAAATAGTAAATTTAAAAATCTGAAAAAAATTACAGGTCATCTAAGTACCATTTAAAGTAACTTTTAGCATAAAATAATTTTTTTTATATACTGCATCATGTAGTGGGCATTAAGAGGTTAAATATTTTATAAACACTGAAGTGAGAAGTGGTAATTTACAGTACGGTATTTGCCGAATACATAATACATTGTTTAAGTTAAAAGTTACAAGTTGATATTTGAGGAAGTTGATTCTATTTGATTTCTAACATAAAAAAGGGAAAACAGCAGGAAATTTTGCTACTATATATATATATATATATATATATATATATATATATATATATATATATATAATGTGCTATTTTACGACTTACAATTTAATCATCACTTGTACTTGGAAGAGGTTGAGCCAGTTCACTGTCAGATATTTCTTCCTCACTGTCATCTGACACTTCACTGTCACTGCTGTCCATTCCGCCCAACTCAATGACGAATTTGTCGATGGCATCTTCCATCAAGCCGTCCTGTTCCCAGTAGTGTTGTTCTAGCTTCAAGGTGTGGTTTGTGAAGCCTTCCCAGTCGATCTTGCTAACAGAACTTTGCGCTTCTCGTGTTGCCTCTTCCAGTTTCGTTAGTGACAGGTCTCCTCTTATGTTGTTTCCTTTCACCACTCTCTTGATTTTAGCCCAGGCCAGCTCAATTGGGTTTAATTCATAAATGTAGGGTGGTAATCTGAGAACCGCATGGCCTCGCCTCTTCAACGCCACGTCGATGCGATACACCTTTTCTTTAGGTTTGTGCTTTTCTATCAGCTCGTACAACTGAAACTTTTTCATATCTGCTGAGCATTGTATGTTGTTACTCTGCAGCTAGTCTATCATTTCCTTTTTCACAGCGTACTTTGTTGGCGCCTTATTTTCTTGATGGCAATGATAGGGTGCATTGTCCATTACAATAACACTTTTTTCTGGAAGGTTAGGCAGGAGTTTTTCTTTAGCCCATTTCTCAAAATTATTACCATTCATTTGTCCGTGGTAATCCCCCGTCGCTTTACCCGCCCTAAAAATTAAAGCAGCCCCTTTAAGAAATCCATCTGTAGAACCCGCGTTTCCAACAATCATCGCGTGTGGATGAACTTGTGTTCGTCAACACACCAGGCACTTCATCACTACTCCAACACATCCCGAATGTCAAATTGTTGTCCACCCATGTCTCATCAATGTAAAATATTGGTCTTTTTTCATGTCGAAACCGTTGGATATCTCTCAAATAACGAGCACGCCAATTAACTATGTCTGGCCGCTCGATAAGAATTTTTCTTAGTTTATTACACCGTTTCCACTTAAATCCCATTTGGTGCAGGAGTCTTCGTAGGGTTTCTTCTTTCCAAGGGAAGTCAAGTTTTTCTTTTAAAGCAATTAACAGTTTAGGAACAGTGGGCACTTTCTTCCTCACTAAATAAAAGTCACTCACCACATCTCGAACAACTCTTCTATCAAAATCATCCATATGAACTTTCTTCTCCTCCGAGTACGGCCTTTTCTTACCAGGCGTAGTTAAAGGTGTCTCTCCAGCTGCATCTCTTTCCTTTCTAATGCTAGAAATTGTCCTCACCGAAACACCAGTGTAATTCTTGACTCGCAAATTGCTCTGTTTCATTAAGTGCTGCAAATTACCAGTTCTCGCTTCTTCGTCACACTTACTTATCACTCTCCTTATCACTTCTCTTGCTTCACTATGCACAGTCTGTCCTCTTTTACGCACCGACGCCATTCTCACAACTAACTAGTAGCTACTGAGCGTGTAACAGCGCTAGCGCAGTGACTTTCCGTGGCGCCGTACACAAACATCATGAATAGTACGTGCGGTTGCTAGGCAACGACCTATTTGGCCCAATCGCGGAGCGGAACTTCCCCCTCACCCCTGTGTCCCCTCGCACGCAAACAAGTCAGAGGTCTACATAGAGAGCATGTCCAATTTTTAAGGAACCCAAATATCAGTTAATCTGATAAGTTTCTACTCATACTCCTCGACACTTTCCCGTTTACCTTGAATCAGGCTTCTCAAAGATTTCAACAAAGATGCAGCTGTTTTCACGTGAATTCTAAAGTTTTGTAAAGTTTCACTAGTTTTGTTTATCTGACCCAAAATATCGTTCCAAAAGACAACATACCTGTACAGTCCCGCTTTCAAGATGTTCATTTTTCGAAGTAGTACGTAGCTTATTCTTAAATCCAGCCTCCATGTAGTATATTTATGCAGATAAAGTAGTATATTTGACGCTTCATAGCGTACGTAGTTACATTATTACGTTATTATGTGTAGGAGTTTATTATACTAACAGGATTTGTTTGTAATTATTATACGTCCAGTATATTTGTGAAGAAATATTTAAAAACAATGGCTGTTCTTTATAAACCAATTTCATAAAGGGAATGTTGTCCAGAATAAAACATGGAGGGTTAAAGCCGCGTTTACACCGAAGTTTCAAACAAAAAGTTGCAAACAGCAGTTGCAAATAGTAGTTTCAAATTTTCATTAGTTTCAATAAAGTTTGCAATTTTTAATTCATGGTTTTATTTCCATGTTTCATGAAAATGTTTGAAACACTTTCGACCATGATTATGACTTGCCTACGTTCTGGTTCTTGGGATCAGTCCTTCCCAGGATGTCAAGTGTCGAGGATGTCATTTTAGCCGCGGCGGCGTGTGTCGTGTTGTCAAAGCAACGTAGGCCAAGACGATACTGGGTGAGGCCGTCTCTGCATTCCAGAGCTACGTACAGTGGAAACGACCTGTTGGACGATTTAAATAGATGATGTTGACCCTCTATCAGGTGTACTGAGAACGGACGGAAGTTTTAAAAACTTTGTAAGAATGACCAGTGAGGATTTTGAATATCTAACTTTAATGATTGTTCACAAAATTTCGAAAATAGATAGGGGAGACCGGGGCAGGTTTTCGCATTTATATGTCTTAATTTTTTGTATTTTTTTCCTTAAAACCTACAACAAACCAAGACATACCATTACACTCAGTGGTATTTCAGCTACAATTAGAGAGTATTTTCTTTGATGAAATATGAATTATTTTTAATAAAAACACCAAAAAGTAAAAGTAAGTCATGTGCGAAAACGTGCCCCGTACCCGGGGCATGTTTTCGCACAGCATTTTATTACCCTGGGGCAAGTTTTCGCATGCATTAAAATACATCTGTAAGGAAAATAACACACATTTTTTTAACACACTCGTATAATTAATGAAAATGACATTGTTTTTGTTTTCATAACAACTAATCTTAGCAAAATTCGGCATCATCGTCACTGTCGCAGTTGAGGCAAACAAAATACGCAGAATCGCCTTTAATGCAATCTTCGTGTGCCCATCGTTTGCAGCGGGTGCACTGTATCCACTGCTCACTTGATTTCGAATTGCTGTATTTTTCCAAGCAATAGATGCAGACGGAGTCAGTCTCTTCTTCATCATCTGACAAATTCTGACGTGAGGTTGATTTCTTCTTGGTGGAAGGTCTACTTGCTTTTTCAGCATTAGCTGATTTATTTTTGAAAAGGCCCTTCTTGACAGACTTTAAATTTGTAGTTCCTTTGCTTTGTTGTGTTTTTTCTAGTTTGATACGTTTTTGCTTGGCCATTTCTTGTTCAAGTCGCAGCTGTTCTTTAACTGGGGTGTCGGTTAAAATACTCGACTTCCTTTTCTTCCGTCCCTTTGTGGTTTCTTTTCGTGGCCCTGCTTTTTCGAGGGGCCTCACATCCTCTGGTGAAGGGCAAGAAGCTACTTGTGATAGACAGCTTGGTGCTGGAGGATTCTCAGACGATTGGTCCAAATTTGGTTCTGAGGAGGGATTGTTTCCAGCTGGAGCAGGCCTGTCAGTAAAGTAGCTCGGCATGAAATCAGAATCCGTGAAGATCAATGGATTCAAAGGAAAAATACCTGACACTCTGAATCCAGCCATAATGTTAGTTGGTGTTAACGCCAGAGGTGCTGCCGATTTCAAAATGGATGGTATATCATATATCCCCATAGGTCTTTTGTTTGTACAAATCCAAGCATCACACGCAGTGTTGATGTATTTTTTAAGAGGTCCATACACAGAACGGTCCAGGTTGAAGCTTGTGGCTGCAGTGAGGGGGGAATGAGAGTAAGGTCACACCGTTGTCTTTAAATAAATCTAAGACGTCGGCTGATAAGTGCGATTCATGATTGTCTAGCAATAGAATGCAAGGTTTTTCCTTGGAGCATCTGGCCTGAGAGACAAAATGTTTGGCAAATTTCAGGAAATTGGCTTCCTTCATCCATCCAAAAGGATTTGAATCGCCTTCGCAACCAGGAGGCCCGTCACGGATGAAGTGATCATGGTATCTTACTCTAGGAAATACGAAGAACGGGGGAATACTATTGCCTGCTGCATTCACTGCAAACGCAATTGTGACGAGATTTCCTCGTTCAGCGGAAGTTAGTTTCCCTATTTGCCTAAATCCACGCCGCGCTACAATTCTATCTGGTCGTTGAACGGTTGTGACGCCAGTCTCGTCAACGTTCCATATATCATTAGGCCCATACTGAAATCGTTGGAGGACAGTGGTTAGGTTCCTGAAAAACAGGTCAACGTTCGTCCGGTTGAAACTTGTTGCCCGGGACATACTAGTTGCTTGAGGAGTTCTGATGGAAAGTGTTTTATTTCTCTTCATGAATGAGGTGAACCAGTCAGGGCCGGCCATTTCATTTTCTGACCAGCTTGGGGGTATTTTGCAATTACATGCTACAGCGTAAGTGTACGCAAATCGTCTAACTTCCTTAGGCGTTAATCCAAAGTATATATCAGATGCCTTGAGCAAATACTCAGCCAGCATTTGTTCTTGGAATGGCTCAAACACCTGGACAGACAAAAACCAACGCAACAATTAGTTTATTTCTCTTCTATAATGCGAGAAATGAACTTGCCCCAGTGAAATCCCTAAGTTCTTAACCTAGTAAAAAATTTAATAGGCTCTATGATAAAGATATAGCGTGTTTAAATATAGGCTACTGCATAAGGAATCTTACCTTCCAGTTCCGTGCGTAGCCAAACTGCGACCATGGTTGAGCTGACTGGCTTGTTGCAGCAGTACCTTCAGTAGAAGCACCAGGAATCGCCGGATCACGAACAGATGGGCCAGGAATTGCCAAATCATGGGTAGAAGTGCCAGGAATCACTGGATCACGAGTAGATGGGCCAGGAATTGCCAAATCATGGGTAGAAGTGCCAGGAATCGCCGGATCACGAGTAGATGTGTCAGGAATCACCAGATCATTGTTTACTGTAGTAGATATAATAGGATTTGGTTGAATAATCACCGCTTCATTTGAGGGATCAGTAGAACCTGGTGCAGCGGACAATTTCTTGCAATAGTTTGCTAGTGTTCTATCACACAATCCAAATTCTGCAGCTACGCTTCTCATACTTCTCCCTCCCCTCACTTCTTTTACCGCTCTCTCCATTGTCTCAATTTCATACTTCCCTCTTCCTGTCTTTCTCACGTAATTGCGAACCATGATGAAACTGAAATGAAGAATGGAAATCGTTAAATTAATTATATTTAGGCCTACCCTAAAAAAAACTGAGGAAATTTGATTAAATATGAAGAGAATTTTAAATTACTATTTATAACCCATTTACTGCCAAATTGTTAATATACAATACATTTTATTTATTTATTTATTTATTTATTTATACATTCCAACGGCAATGCCATTTTAACAATACAATGAATTGATGACATGCGAATAATTGGTACAAACATACATGGATACAAAGAAACAAAATTGCATGCTTAAGATAACTACAAACAATTATATAAACGTGTAAAATAACATAATTATAGAATATGTAATAATGATAATAATAAATACGGGTATGTAATAACATAATAATACAATTTGCTATATCAATGTAATAAATTGCAATATATAAGTAAAAATATAATAAACCAACAATATATACACAACAATAATAATATGACGTTACAACAAATCCATTAATTAGATCACAAAAGTATAAACTACGACAACTGAAGTGCAAGTTAAGCACAGTATTTATAAGTAACAAAGAGCAGGAACTGAGTTATGTAGGTCAGAGAGAGAAAAATGGCAGGAAGGGTCAAAGTAAAGGCAAAGGAAGTTTGGTCAGTGGATGGGGAAGAGTTATGTTGAGCTGCAGAAGGTGGTGGATAGTGTAGCAAAGAGTTTAGACAGCTTGGTTAACCACATTCCCCTCAATCCACATATAAGGACACCCATTTCTTTTTCAGTGTTTTCAGATATTTTCACTGTTTTAAATCTTCTTTCAATACATATTTATTGACTTTAAGTGACAATCAATGAGTAAATTTAGCATGAATTATATTTGGAAAAGACGGGGCAGGTTTTCGATAGCGAAAACTTGCCCCGGCTAGTATTCGAAAACTTGCCCCGTCGCCATATTTTAGATTTAAACTAACCTAATTTGGTTAAAACAAGTGTTTCTTTATCCAATATCTATATCATAAGACACAGAAGAAAGCGCTTTATCGAAATATATCATTCACATTGTTTCAAATTAAAGAAAACGTGTGATTTTTAACTTTTAAACATAACATAAAAACTTACTCACCTGTTCGAAGAACAACAAAAGTTGGCTTTGCTCAACAGTGCGTGCGTCCATCAACGTGAAACTAACAGAACTGCCACTAGGGGGCGTGGCCATCATACGACGCTGATTGGTGTTGCGCTCTAGCGGCTGGTTTAGGAATTAAAGCCCATTCGAAAACGTGCCCCGTGCGAAAACCTGCCCCGGTCTCCCCTACGAATTACCGAAAGGCTATTTCTGTAACGGAAAAACTAGCCGTAACCTTGCGCTTTTTAGCTACCGGAAATTCATAAACAAGCTTGAGTTACCTGTTCAAGATTTCAACATCAACCATATCTTTGTTTGTGGCGAGCCTTTGGTAGATCTTCTGAAGGATACCATAAAGGTAAGACGTTATAAGTAGACTACACATAGCCTATCTTTGTTATTTTTACAGCCATAATATAATGTAAAATATTGTTGTTAAGACTCAGAACCTGTTTAAGAATCCCCCACTCACACCCCTAAAAGGGCCTTGGGTATTTTATGGCAAATATATTTTTATAATTTTAAGCAATAAAATCTACTACTGGTATTTCTTTATTTGTACCAGAAGTGTGTGCTGCTCTGACAGATTTGTTGGGAGACAACGTAAAGGTAATTTGGGATATTTAGTTTTCTATCCCATGTCTTAAAAACTAATCACTGAAAATATCTTTATTATCGTTAACATTTTCTAAATACATTACAGGTTACATGACCACAAGTCCAATATTAGGGTCTATCAAACATTTAGAAATGAATGTACGCCTACTTGGCTACACTTAAAGGTTAAATAAAAGAAGTATGACATAGGCCAATAAACAAAAACTGCAAAAGGGCCAAAAACAACAAACAAAATTACTGTAATGGGTGGAGCCCGTGAGGACCGAATCCGCTAGGGCCGAATAGCGAAATCGTCCGCCAAGACCGAAAACGATACTTTCCGTCAGCTCCGAATGATTCGACGTTCACGGACTGGAGAGCAAATTATTCGGAGCTATCGGACTGGCATAAATTATTCGAGGCTCACAGACGATTCTAATTTTCGGCACTAACGGAATCTAGGAGGATTCGGAGTTGGCGGACTGTCTCGTTATTCGGTCCTGGCGGGCTCATGTGTCTTTTAGAGGCGAAAATTAAAGATTCCTATAGAGTCGAATAAATTCGGAGCTTACGGACTGATGTAGAAACTCTTCGATGGGCCGAATCAGCTCCAGTCCGCGAACGTCGAAAACAGCCCATTCCGTCAACGCCGAATCGTGAGGAGGGGACAGTCATGGAGGGATACAAGGTTGCGATGGCTGCTGGCTCCTCCTACTGCCAACAGTAAATTACAGTCGCCTGGCTCCACACTCCTCCCTCCGCTAACAGTACTACTCCGCTACACTTTACGTTAAGTGAAATAAGATAGCTATTTAAGATAGGTACAAAAACTTAGAGGTCAAATTGTCAGCTTCTAAAGAAAAATGTAGTAAAATTAACAGTAAATAGGAAATATTATTTTCGTATATTGTGTTATATTATTTCTTAGATTTTATAGAATTACTTTTAAATTAAAAGTTTGATTAGTACTTAACTAATGTAATTGATATTTACCCAAATGTAGGTAATTATTTTTAAGTTACTCGTATAATTTCAACACTACGATGAAACATCTTTAACCTCATACACCACTACACGAAAGAATTCTAGGTGTATTATTTTGACGAAAACATTACTTTATAGAAAGTTTTTATCTTCAGTTTGTTGAAGAACTTACCTTGTCATCTATTAACACATAATAAATCTACACCCTCTTAGTTATAAACGCAACAAAAAATGAGTTAGAATTAACACAAAACATAAGTTGAATGGTTTTCTAAAATTAATATCACATTTGAATCTTCCTTTCACTATAAAATTTACAATATAATATGGTTTTACTGTTACCGTAGTATTTTGCGTAACAAATTGTAAATTGTAGTGTGATAGCAGTAAAATATCTTTATGGGGAAAAAGATTAGGCCTACGCATGTTTGCAATCATAGATTGCACATATTTTATTATGTTACTCTTTCAACTTTTATCTATTACAAGTAATAAATTAAGTTTTATATCCAATAATTTGATATAGGATTTTTCAAAAATTGAAAACTCAACCAAGGTTACAAGACATATAGGATTAGATAAGATCATAACGTACGTATTATTGTTATATATGACGTTAGTATATTTACAAATTTCCATCTGTTGTAGCTTATATGCATTTTCCAGCTACTTGTTACCTAATACCAATAAATAAAGTACCAAATAGTTTGATCTTTTGGCGGTTTCCCACTAATCCTATCTAATATTACCATATTACATAAAGCAATACATACAGTAGTAGAGATCAATCTTGTCTTAGTTGGAGCAATAGTAGTTATAATATCCCTTGCAGATAAAGCCATGATAATCGCATAAAGTTTGGAGCTGGTGAGGACTAATCAAAGTATGTACTGTATAGTTTAGGGGAGTCGAATATGGAATTAATACTCATATTCAAAATATTGAATATGTAGAAAATCCCTAAAGTCAAGTAATTAACGGAGTAGTCAGTTAAATTCTGTATAATGATAAAAATGTAGAAACCTATTTGACTGTAAAAAAAAATAATAATGTTTAAAATTAATATATTGGATTAAATGAGTACACTTCATTATGCATTTTACGTGGAATCTTGTTATCCTTCTCATAAGTTATGAAATAATTTATACTCTCGGTAGTTATTTTTAATATTCAGTGTATATATCTGTGTCACTCGATCAGCCAGAGCGGACGATGCGGTGCATGAGAGAGGGCTAATGGCAGGCCAGCTGCGCGGACGAGCAGGAGATGATTGTGTAACATCGCACATTGAACAGAGCCTCTGCACCTCGAGGTTTGTGGTCGTGTCACAGTCAGGCCCGCGCCGCCCGCATGCGTATTTACAACACCAAAATGGTCTCAGCAATCGCTCAGTCGGGTCTGCCGAGGCCTGGCGGGGATATCCGGACTGGCGGGCCCAACCCGGATAACCCAAAATATCGTTTTATTTTTATACTGCCTAAATACTTACATTAACTTTTGAAACAAGAAAAAAAACTTGTAAGTAAATTTATATTTTTTTATATTCTAGTAAATTTTTTATACAGGAAGTAGTTTTTGAGAAATTCACCATCAAAGATTTTAACTAGCCGCCATTTTGAATTTTGTTGAGTAAAAATTTTCAATTTTTTTTAAAATTGACAATCTTTACTAGATTAGCATAATATGTTGAAAAGTTTAAATTTGTACCTTTAATGGTTGTTTAGAAAAAAATTTAATGTAATAAACACAAACAGACGGACAGACGGAAAACGATGCATTTTAGGACATACATTTATAGGAACTTTTTGGTTCGTTTTGACCTCAGGAACAACCTCCTGAAGTTTGTCGGTGTATTTCAGTTACACCCTGTATATATATATATATATATATATATATATATATATATATATATATATATATATATATATATATAAGAGTAGGACACAACAATCAAGACATAGGCTGTAAATACATTTGAAATTAGAATCTAATAAGAATCTATACATAAGTAAAGTAATATATAAAATATTCACAATTATTGATTTAAAATGTTTTTAAACAGGTACCCAAAATAACAAAATAATTATATATCTTAAAGTAGAGTAAAATGAAACATAAAATCTAAATAATACAACAAAATTAGAACACAACAATCAAGACATAGGCTATAAATACATTTGAAATTAGAATCTATAAGAAATAAGAATCTATACATAAGTAAAGTAATATATAAAATATTAATAATTATTGACTTACAATGTTTTTTAAACAAGTACCCAAAATAACAAAAAGATTATACAATATCTTAATGTAGAGTAAAATGAAACATAAAATCTAAATAATAAAACAAAATTGGAACTATAAATTAAAAATATAAACCGTACTAAAAATTATTAATAAATAAGGCTACCAAAATGTTCGATAAATCCCAGTGCTGTTGTGCCTGCATAAAGGGCAATGAGGGATGACCTGGAAAGTAGGTAGCCTGTCAGTGCATTCAGCGCACAAACACACATGACCACAAGGAATGACCACGTGTGAAGCACGCTCCATCAGATAAATTACGCAGTACCTTCCAGGTGCTGCCTGAGCGGGTGGCGCAACAGCAGGGCCAGCTGCTTGCACTTCAGGAGACTATTGCTGCAGGAGGCGGAGGCGGTGGGGCCACTACTGCTGCAGGAGGCGGAGGCGGTGGGGCCACTACTGCTGCAGGAGGATGAGGCGGTGGGGCCACCACTACTGCTGCAGGAGGCGGAGGTGGTGGGGCGACTATTGCTGCAGGAGGCGGAGGCGGTGGGGCCACTACTGCTGCAGGAGGCGGAGGCGGTGGGGCCACTACTGCTGCAGGAGGATGAGGCGGTGGGGCCACCACTACTGCTGCAGGAGGACGAAGTTCCCCATCTCCAGCGGGAAGGTCAACTTGTGGCTGTAACATACAACGGAATGAGTATGAATGAGTTTTAAAACATGCAAAAGTAGCCTATGCCAAGAATATAAAGGGGTTCTAGTTTCATCATTTTTTTTAAAATATAATATACACAAACCTTTAAAGCCAATTTGAAATATGAAATTGCTGTAATGATAATGACCTCCTTAGGTGTTAAAAATGAATTAAAACAAATTGAAAACAGTAAGTTTACAAACCTCAGGGGCAGGACGACGATTTTGCTCAGCTTGCAGAAGTAGTGGTGGCATGACTGGTTCTGCTGCTGCTACACGGCGCCCATCATTGCCAGGAATTGCCGCCAGCCTTACTCGCTCAGCTCTCAGTGTGTCGGCTAACGACAAGGTATAGTGCGACACGCGGTTTAGGAACTGCGCCTCATTGTATCTCCCCTGGATCAATATGGTTGACGCCTGGTGTATTGCAGCGTCTTGGCGCACGTAGGCACGCCTTCTTTGGCGAACATGCTGTACGCCATTCGCCATTCGATTGTAGTCCTGCCACTGAGCATTTTCAATTTTCCTGAGGTTATCTGTGAAACGAGATAAACAACCTCAGTTTATTGACACTTGTATAAAATATGTCTTAGAGAAGGCATAAAGACCGCAACGGAAGACCATAACTACTATAACAATAAAAAGGAGTAGACTTCTGGTTTTATTAGTTATAATTACAATATTACATTGTCTGTTTAGACATCAATTGGAAAGACAAGATAAAAGTTCAAATGCCGAAGTAATGCTTAATCCGCGATGAGGCGCGTTGTTAGATGGCATCTATACAATTTAGTAGTTACATTGCATTTTTTTTTCAATTTTTGTCTGACCACAATGAAGGTTTGACAATGATCCGTCGACCATATGAGGCATTGGTTTTTCCGAGAAACCCGACGATTCACCCTAACCGGAAGGGAGGGGGGAGTTCTGAAGTAGAACGCCTGCCGCCTTAGTTGCCGTCTAGACACGCGCCTAGTTACGTACCGCTGTTGTGTAGATGCCATCTAACGACGCGCCTGTTTACGTTATAAAACTTGTGATGTAGTGAATAATGCAAACGTGTTAGTTTTTTATTAGTTTATAAATAAACTGTTTTTGTGTACTTACGATTATAGTTCGTGTAAGTACTAATTACAATGGCGAAAAAAAAAACAATGAAGACGCAATAATAAGTTGGTTAGAAGATAGTGACCACAGTGAAAGTGAATTGTATTTTTCATCAAACAGTGAAATTGATGGCCCATCTGACCATTATGAACACAATACTGGAACTGAACAGTCTAGTGACGTAGAAAGTAATTCGACCCCTGAACAGGCACGAGAAGAACCAATGGTAATTGATGATCCCAGTAGGCCTCTGCCTTCACAAGCAACGGGATCAGCACCACCACAGCTTCAATCTGATCAGGTAGCTAATGCCAATTTGTTTTATGTTGGAAAAGATCCCTTTTGCAAATGGTTGATTCACAAACCGTTTGAAGCAAGACAATCTAAAACTCGCAAACAAAATATTGTTACACAATTACCTGGAGTCAAAAGGGCTGCTAGAGACTGTCAAACTATTGTTGAATGTTGGAAATTATTTTTTCCTGATCAAACAATTGAAGATATTGTCAAATATACAAATACACATTTAGACAGCGTACGAGACAAATATTCACGAGAGAGAGATTGTTTGCCAACCAATTATGAAGAAATGTTAGGTTTCTTTGTAATTTTGTACCTGTTAGGTGTAAAAAAGCTAGTCACCTAAATACAGCTGATATCTGGAAAACTGATGGAACAGCTCCAGAATTCTTTAGGGCTGTAATGAGTGAAAAAAGATTTCACTTACTAGTTAGATGCATTAGATTCGATGATAAAATGACACGAGCGAATAGGAGGAAGCTAGATAACATAGCACCAATCAGAGATGTTTTTGAAAATTTTGTAAATCGTTGCTCGGACAATTACTCTCCGGGAGAATATGTTACTTTAGATGAGATGCTAGAAGCTTTCCGAGGAAAATGTAAGTTCAGACAATATATTAGCAATAAGCCTGATAAGTATGGCGTAAAGATATATGCTCTAGTGGATGCTAGAACTTTTTACACTCTGAACATGGAAATATATCCAGGATCCAGGAAAGCAGCCAGAGGGTCCATTTGTTTTAGACAACTCTGTAAACAGCGTTGTGAAAAGACTTATCAAACCAATAGATGGCATAGGCAGAAATGTCACAATGGACAACTTTTATACCAATGTTCCACTTGCAAACGACCTTTTTGTTAATCACAGAACAACAATTGTTGGTACTATTAAAAAAAACAAACCCCAGATACCTAAATGTTTTTTAGAGGTTAAAGAAAGAAATGTTGGAAGCAGTATGTTTGGCTTTCCATGCTTACCAAATAACTCTCTGTTAGTTTCTCATGTGCCTAAAAGGCATAAAAATGTACTTATGCTGTCTACCTCTCACAATGATGACACTATTGACCCAGACAATGGCACGAATAAACCTGAAGTCATCACTTTTTACAACATGAGTAAGGGAGGAGTCGACGTTGTCGACAGAATGAAAAAAGAATATAAGGTCGGAAGAGTGAGTAACAGATGGCCGTTGACAGTGTTCAATGGCTTATTGAATGTTGCCACGATCAATGCACAGATCATCCACAAGGCCAACACTAACACTATTATGGCTAGAAGAGTGTTTATTACCGAATTGGCAAAGACTATTGTGAAACCACATTTAATGAAGCGAGCTACAATTGAAGTACTTCCTCTGAATTTGAAATCAAGCATTAGTACCGTTATGGGCCAGCCTCTTCCATCGACAAGTCACACAACAGGTAAGAATATTTTTATATAACATTATTGGTATGTAACAAGGAAGGTTAGGTACATTTTTATTTTAATATGTACATCAAATTACTAAATATAGGCACTCTAGAAACTGTAATACTCAAAAATATAATACGTATGGGATTTTTCAGGTACCAATGGAAGAAAACCAAGGTGTGCCTATTGTCCCACCAGAAAGAACCGGTTTACTCCCTATCAGTGTGAAAGCTGTAGTAAAGCAATATGCAAAGAACACACGGGCTCAACGAAATATTAGTGTAATGAATGTTTGGCACAAGAACACAATGAGGAAGACAGTAACTAAGTCACATTGTGCAAAAGAACTAATACATAACATCAATTTTGTTTGTAATAAAATAGCTTTATAAAAAATATGTTTTGTTTATTTATAAATAGGAACATCATTTTATAGGTATAGTAGATTATAAATACAGTTTCATGATAGCCCGAACAAAATATAAATGCCTTAAAAACAAATAATAACATCGAATATCAAATGTTAGATACCATCTATACGCGCGACCGCTTACGTAACTTTTAATCACGCGACCAACGGCGGGTTAAAGTGCAAATAAAAATTCAAAGCATAAAACCCGGTTTGTTTAATATTAACAAATAGTTATTTTAGTTGCAAGATTGAAATTAAAAGAGTATCGTACTTTTATTGTCATTTGCTGAGCGTAAGCTTTAAATTTTGGATGAAACTTTATTATTTTTTACATAAACAAGAATAAGATCTATGATATTATTTGTATAATGGAATTTGGCTGAGCGCCATTGAAACCTATCACCAATTAGGCTAGCACAGCTTCTCTTTTGTCTGCCGGTAGGATATAAATATTTACTGTCTGTATATCTATATCTGTCCGCAGGGCGTCTAAAGAAATGGCAAAAGACTTTTTACCGTGGAACTTCCACACTCCAGGATGTGGCCCCATTGTCCTTAATAGGCTGCTGTGGAACGCCTCCAGAGCATTGTTGGTCCGGTGCGGCTCGCCAAACACGCTAAATCGATTCGCACCGACCATCCGCATCCAGAAATTTTCCATATAGCTGCAATATACATAAAATACTCAATAAACTATAAAAAAAAGAAATTTTACCATGACATAGTTTGTTACAATCGAAAACAATTATTTGTCATACCGATATTGTTGTGACTATATCTTGGAGAAATAAAAATGCACAATACAAAACATAAAATACCTGTACCAAAATGCATAAAAATTACTCGAAAAGGCTTAAGTTGTGATAATTTCTAAGGAAAGATTTTGAAAATTGCTGGAAGCAGAGTAATTATATAGGAAATCTAACAATAAACTGATTTCGAGCACACGAGAAACACCAAGGCCTAGCTTTTAATACCAAACATCCAACTTACCGAAGCAGTATTCTAAATCTGGCAGCCAGACTGTGCAGCACTGAGTAGTGAGCTATGACCCTGAGGCCAAGTGCTATTCTTTCAGCAGGCAGCAAAGCTAATGACATTAACATCTGCAGAGTCTTAGCAGCCTCTACGTTGGTGTCGACTAAGTGTTGGAGGCGAAGCTGCCTGTGCATGCGATATATTGTCTAAAAACGTAAATTTTCTTGTATAATATAACTAATTATATGTCACCAGATAATAAATGTCCACATTTTTCCTTTATACAGTATATTAAAAATTTATTGTAAAAATAAGGTGTTACGATAAAAGAGGCACAGCAAAAAAAGCGCATTGCGAAGAAAAGGTCCAGTTGTCCTGTTGGACAAAAGGAATTTAGTCATTTAGTCTCTATGTTCTTAGAAAAAACATAGGTACACACAGAGCGCTCTCGGCTCTGAGCTTAAATTTGGGTACTATCTCGAGGGATGGTTATAATAAAACAATGTAATTAGAGTTAAACTTATATATTAAGTTATTATATATACCTGTGCAAAATTAAAGAAGCATCCGGCTACTCGAGCATTAGGCCATACTAACTGAGCAACATTGCTCATAGCCAATTCAAAATCAGTCAATATGACCTGCGGATTCCAATCAGGAATCAATTGTATGAAATATGTGAAAACACCTTGGTAGGACTCCTGTGTCTTCCTCGTCATTAGCACAAAAGCTACCGGAAACAGCTGAAATACGAAGAATAGTTTGTTAGTTTTAGTAACTTCCTGGGTCATTAAGAGTTTTAATTACAATTGATAATTTTTCTACATGATCTCTTTAATCGATGATAATATCTAGTTAATGCTGCTTTAGAACAAAATGCGTAAAGAAATCACATTGATTGCCCTTAAGGGGGGTCGGCATGTCCTATCTTCCCTATGTAAAATACCATATCTTTAGGTACACATATCTCAATAACTAATTGTGACGACCCCAGCATATAGTTCTAAGACCAGACCGGTAACATCGTATGCGGTCTTAATCAGCCAATTTAAAATATTAAATCATCAGTAATATATTTTATTTTTATTCAGCATAACATTTAATTGTAGTAACGAGTAATGAATATATGCAGCCAGACTTATTAGGTTAAGCAGTGCAGGTGGAGAAGATATATATTTTAATTCAGCACATGAATTGTAAGTCCAAGTCTGTCAGCAGTAAGCCTGGTAATTTTCCATACCCAGAGCAGCTGCGCAGTTACTGGGTGGTAAACAGGCAGGAATTTGCTGAGGTAGCGTCTGGAACAACGCTGCTCCCTGGAGTTCGTTGTTCTGAGTCGCAGTCGTGCCAGGGTTTTGAACGCGTCAAGCTCGCGTGAAATCGCTCTCTCGCTCTCTCTCCCGTTCTAAATTTGTAATTGTTCAACTGATTCTAAATTATGCAATAAAATTCAAATTGTTTTCGCAATAAACTAAATTGTTTTATTTGGCCAACCGAGGAGAGAATTTTTATTACAGCAACCTGGGCTAGATTCCATCACCGTGTCCGCATTAGAACCCGAGAACTTTTAAAATTAAATTACGTGTGGTCGTCACGCCACATATTTGGTGTCAGGTGTGGGGTTGGTAAAATTCTGTGGGGTTGTGTCAGTTGGTTCTGTCGGTCGGTTCGTCTTTCTAAAAATAAATTAGTGTTTCTTTGTTTCGTTGAAGAAATCGAAAAGTTGGTGCAAGAAGCCGGGACAAGGATGATGGGTAAGTAATTTTTATTCTGCCCGTAGAATAATGCTAGCCTAGAAACTGTTTATAAAACGTAATATTTGAAATTGTTGAAATCACGAGGTGACTAAGTCAAAGATAATTTAATGTTTTAAATTTAAAACTAATTAAAAACTTGTTTTGATTAATTTTTATAATTTTTACTGAATTTTAAAGTAATACTTGTAATAGAGACGCCATATTGGCTGAGAACAATAGACGCTAATAGTCCGCCATACTTGTTGTAAGCTCCCACAATTCCATTCGACATTACTAACTAGTTATATTCTTTGTTAGGCATTCGGTTGTCGATTACTTGAATCTCGACAATCGTTATTTCGGTAGTTGTGAATAATTGAGTAGTTATTCGGTAGTACTTTGTTTTGATTGGACTAGTCCCTCAGTAATTCAATTCTTATACCTGATATTGATCAAAAATAAATGTACACTCTAAGGTTTTAATGTACTGATTTAACTGGTAGTTAAAACCTGATTAACCTAAATTAACTGCTTCTAA
Source organism: Homalodisca vitripennis (assembly GCF_021130785.1). NCBI lineage: Eukaryota > Metazoa > Arthropoda > Insecta > Hemiptera > Cicadellidae > Homalodisca > Homalodisca vitripennis. The sequence continues at coordinate 25,536 of NW_025776583.1, read as the reverse complement.
AACTAACTTAATTATACAAATTAGTTGATAACCTAACCTTTCTGACTTGGTTAGGCTAACTCAAAGGTACCGGTACAGGGCAGGAGGCTAACCACGTTGTGAGAGAAGGAAGATAAGGGGTAGTAGTCATTAAAGGGAAGTGAAATAAATTATAAATTTAAATATTTTTGAAGAATTAACGTTGGACTTGGTTATATTTTGTTGAAACTTTGGGAACTTGTTCATCTGATGATAGTTAAATTGTAATTAAACTTTAAACTTTTGATTAACTTTAAAGTTTTGACTTTTGATTTTTTTATTATGGTTTAAATTCTTCCTCTCGTCCGTGGTGGAACCAGCAAACCCTGATTGAGTTAGTTTGCTAAGTTTATTTACAGGCACGAAGAAAGAAGATTAAATTTTGTGGAATAGGTTTCGACATTCGTGATGAATTGTATGATGAATTGAGTGATAGGTAAAAAGGTATTTTAAATATTTTTTGGGTAATTTGAAGGAAAAGTAAATATTGAAATATTGGAATTATTCTTTGCTCAGACATAGTAGGTTGTCTTGACTTAGAATAAATCGTGGTGTAACTTCGTATTTGATTAGTGTTCAGGACTTAGACAAAAAGTGGATTGATTAGAGCTGAATTGAAAGTTGATTGATTGATTGCAAGTCGATAAATTAAAATTATTTCTTGATTTTAATTACTTTTCACAAACGGGAGAGAGCACATAATTATTTAATTGAAAATTTAATTGAGAAAAATCTTTTAAAATTATTTTTGGAAAACTAAGTTGGGACTTGTCCACTTTTTGAAAGTAAGTGTGCCTGAACTGATTGACAATGGCTGGTCGCGTTAGTATTGGAGGGCAAGAAATGGACCTCCAGGAAGCCATTGATGCGGTAACTGAACGGTTGGAGACTCTTGGTCATGCTAGGTTGGATCGAAGTGACCACCTGAACACCATGTTGGAGGAAACTTTGCGAGGTCATACAGAACGACCTACGTTCGACATGGTAGGCTCGATCACTCCCTTTGATGGAGGAAAGCCGGAGGCTGTTCTCCACTTCTTTGAGAGTATCGACAATGTCGGTGAATTAAGTCATTGGGGAAACGACGAAAAATTAAGGGTTGCTAAATTGAGATTGGCTGGAACCGCCTTGAGTTTTATTCGATCGGAGGATCAAGGCCGGTTGAGTACTTATGCGGGATTTAAAGAAGTTTTGACGCAACGGTTTAGTGACAAAGCTCCGAGAGATTGTTACTTCCAGCAGTTGTCTGTAATACAGCAACGGAGGGGTGAAACGATTGAAGCTTTTGCTGATCGAGTGCGGACATTAAATGAAAAGACAGTGCGAGTCACTGCAAACCCAGAAGTTAATGCTGCACTAAGGGAAGAAGCCGATCGTAGAGCTTTGGATGCTTTTACCCGAGGTCTTATTGGACACGTTGGTGATCAGACGAGACTAAAATTCCCTACTAACATCCGAGAAGCCGTCACTACAGCGGTGGCAATTGATCACATTTTGAAGCAATCGAAAGATCCGTCTCGCGCTACAGATGAACGGAAGGTTTTTCAAACTGACCTTGTTTGTTATCGGTGCCATAATCCGGGGCACACGTCTCGTGAGTGTCGGGACAATAGGGGATTTAGTAGACCCAGTAATGACTTGAGGTGCTGGCGATGTAATAAGCCAGGGCACAGACAAAAGGATTGTCGCGTAAAACTTCCAAACAGCACTCCTAGTGCTAGTCAGTCGGGAAACGGGGCAGGGGCCAGTGGAGTCGCCGCCACCCGTCCCCGACAGTAACTGAGCCACAACCGCAGGCCAAGGCGACGAAAAGAAATGTAACAACTGGAAAGAACACTTGTGAACCTAGAGTAGGAGCCTTAGTTAAGAGTCGTGAAACCGCCCGAGTAGATAAAGAAATACGAATAGTTCCGGTTGTGAAAGATTTAGCCGAGGAACTAGTTGCCATGGGGCGTGTGGATAATGCCGAGGGGAAGATATTAATTGATACCGGTGCTCAGGTGTCGCTCATCAAACGTGGAGCCGCTGTAGCTCCGATGACAAAGCCTGACTTGATTATCCGGGGAATTTCAGGACGAACTCTGAAGATTTACGGCAGACAAAAAGTGACTTTGATGTTAAAGCCGGGTGTGCCGGTGAAAGGGAACTTTGTTGTGAGTAACCTACCCCGTGGGTATTTAGCCGTGTTAGGTTGTGATATTCTGAAAGAGGGGAATGCATCGATAGACATCACGGAAGGTGTTCTCCGTATGTCTGGAAAGAACATTTGGTTAAATCGGTTGCACAAGGGTGAGAGTGTCCCCGATTCAGGTAGGCAAGTAGTTGCGCCGCGCCACGAAAAGGCACAGGCCCCTACTACGAAACCTGAGGTTGTCCGAGTGGCTAAACGCCAGGACAGTTGTATAGAGAATTACGTGTATAACGCAAAAGATGTCACAATACCCGCGCGGAGTGAGAAACTGGTTCAGTTGAAGTTAAGCAAATTTGGATCTACGACTAATGATAATCTGGAGGGTTCGGATGTAGTGGTCGAACCAGTGGGTCTTACCATACAGGGCGTGTATTTGGCACGAGTATTAACTAAAATAGTGAACAATAAATGTTGGGCGAAGGCTGTGAATGTAAGTGGAGAAGAAGTATCCCTTACGGTAAATTCTAAATTTGGAATAGTGGAATCAGTTAGGAACGATACGATAGATAAGGTCAAACGTAAGATAGTCTTGATAGCGGATAGTCACGGTCGCGGAATTCAGCAGTTATTGGAAGAGAGGTTGCCAGGGAACTTTGAGCTCAGTTCGTGGTTTGTACCTAATGGTAAGCTTAAAGATGCGATGGGTAATCTTAAAAGAGAGATTGCACAGCTGACTCAGGGTGATACGGTACTGGTGATGGCAGGAACTAATGACGTGGATAGAGGTGCTCCTTACTCGCGCACCCTACAACAAGCCTTTCAAGCAATACCTAATAAGTGGGATGCTCGCATTGTAGTTATGGGAATTCCTGATAGGTTCGACAAGAATGTAATAGGAGATCTGAAGAGAGCGAATGATCTACTTAGGTCCTTCGTAAAAAGAACCAATTCGGAGGGACGGGGAAGGATGTCCTTCTGTGAGATGCGAGGAAGGTTTGCTAGGCGCTTGTATACCAAGCATGGGCTACACCTCAATGAAGAGGGAAAGCTGAAACTCGCAGAGTTGATGCGGAAGACCATCTTGGATGATGTAGATGTGACAACGAAGCGAGTAGGACTAGCTATCAAAGAATACGAATTGTTTGATAAATGTGTAGATGAAAAACTTAGCCATTTGAGACTACCCGAGCGACAAGAGGTTAAAAGAGTACTAGAGGAATACAGGGACGTGTTTGCGCATAGTGAGGCCCAGCCTCTGCAATGCACATCGGCCGTAAAACACGTTATCCATACGGGAAATGCTGCGCCGATTTATAAGAAAGCTTATCGGGTTCCATTTCATCAGAAACCCATAGTGGATGAGTTGATTAAAGACCAACTGGACAAGGGGATAATAACTCCTAGTCATAGCCCGTGGGCGTCGCCTGTAGTCATCGTCCCAAAGAAATCTGTGGACGGCAGTAAGAAATATCGTTTCTGCGTAGACTTTAGAGCAGTCAACGCTGTGACTGTACCTGATGTATATCCTCTACCCAACATCGCCGAGACACTTGACTCGCTGGGAGGTTGTACCATGTATACTACACTTGACTTGAGAAGTGGTTATCATCAGATTATGGTAGATGAGGAAAGTCGACCGAAAACTGCCTTTAATGTGCCAGGAGGTCACTATGAATATCTACGTATGCCCTTTGGACTGTCTACGGCGCCTGCAACATTTCAGCGCCTGATGGATTCAGTTCTTATGGGATTAAAAGGGGAAAAGTGTTTAGTGTATCTGGACGATATTATCTTGTTCTCGAAAGATTTGGCTTCGCATTTGTCGCATTTAAGTGAAGTGTTGAGTAAGCTACGTGATGTGAATTTGAGCGTGCAACTCAGTAAATGTAAATTTGCAGTAGGCGAGGTTAACTACCTGGGTCATGTAATAACTGGCCATGGTGTAGAACCCGACCCAGGAAAGGTTAAGGCTGTAGAGGGATTCCCTGTACCTAAGACTGTAAAAGATGTACGGTCCTTTTTAGGTTTGGCCGGATATTACCGCCGGTTCATAGAAGGCTTTGCTGCCATTGGGAAACCTCTTTTTGACTTGACCAAGCAAGGGAAGGAGTTCGATTGGGATCAAGCGTGCCAAACTGCGTTTGAGACACTTAAGCAGAAGCTAGTCTCATCACCAGTGTTGGTCTTCCCCGATTTCAGTAAGCCGTTCACCTTGGCTACTGATGCCAGTATTGACGCTCTAGGGGCTGTATTGTCCCAAGAAGTAGATGGAGAAGAACATCCAGTCGCGTACGCTTCTCGCACTCTTTTTCCTGCTGAAAGGAATTATTCTACGACCGAAAGAGAACTGCTAGGTTTAGTATGGGCTACAAAGTATTTTAGATGTTATTTATTAGGCCGTGAATTTAAGGCTGTGACAGATCACGCAGCACTAAAGTGGATGTTATCTTTGAAAGATCCAAGTAGTAGACTAATGAGGTGGGCGCTGAGGCTTGCTGAGTTCACTTACACCGTGGAACACAAGCCGGGAAAGAGACATACCAACGCTGATGCTCTCAGTAGAGCTATGTGCGCAGCTACTCGCAGGGACGAGCTCCCTGTGGTTGACCTAGCCACACTGCGTGAGCATCAAAAGAATGATCCTCATTGTCAAGAGTTAAGGAAGGCCAAGTGTTTTAAGTTGAGCCCAGAAAAGATCTTGTACAGAGTGAGCGGAGGTGACAAGAAGATTGTGGTCCCCTCATCTCTTACTCGTGAGGTAATCAGGTTGAACCATGACCTGCCAACGACGGGACATGCAGCGGTGGCTAAGACGTTAGACCGTATTAAGGCAAAATTCTGGTGGAAGGGCATGGATAAGGACGTATTAGACTATGTGCGTTCGTGCCACAGTTGTAGTCAACGAACCAACTATGGAAAGGCAAAGGCCCCCCTTGGAACGTTGTTTAACGAGCCCAAGGTTCCTTTCGAAGTAGTGGCAGCCGACATAGTAGGGCCCTTGCCCATCAGTGAGTCGAGAAACGTGTACATCTTGAGTGTGATGGATCATTTCACACGGTATTGTGAATTTATACCATTGCCTGACCAAACAGCAGACCAGGTGGCTCGAGCTCTAGTGCAGAGAGTGATTACTAAGTTTGGTGTTCCCAAGGCTTTGATTACAGATCAAGGGGCAAACTTTACCTCTGACCTGATCAAACAGTTGTGCAAATTCTTGCACATCAGGAAAATCCAGACTACAGGGTTTCACCCACAGAGTAATGGTCGGCTAGAGAGAGTACACGCGACTATTGCCAAAATGCTTAGTCACTTTGTGAACCGTCATCAGACTGATTGGGATGAATATCTCCCATATATAACTATGGCTTATAACAGTCAAAGCCATGAGGCTACGGGATTTTCGCCGTACGAAATGTTGTTTGGGCGAAAAATGGAAGCTCCTATGGAGGGTGACTTGACTATCACAGAAGATAACGAGGTATTTGGTGACCATGTAGAGACTCTGCGCGCGAAGTTAAAGGAAACCCATGAAGTTGCTGCGCGACGTAAGGCATTGGCCAGGGCCAAGTATGAAAGGCAGTACAACAAGAAAGTGAAGGAGTCGTTGTACGAGGAAGGCCAGTACGTTCTGCTGCACGTGCCGAGTATCGGACGTCACAGAGTGAAGAAACTGTCAAAACTATGGAAGGGTCCCTACAGGATAGTCAAGGTGTTATCGTTGATGAATTTAGTTTTGAAAGTGAGAAATAGAGAAATCGTGGTTCACGTAAATCGAGTAAAACCGTACGTGAGTAGAACCAAGGTGAACCAGGTGCCGGAAGTGCACGTTGACGACGATGTTGGCGATATCGAGATTCCAGACTCGAATATCTGTATTGGTGAGGGAACACCATCAGCAGATGATGGTATCCCTGTACCAAGTGTTGGCACACCTCGTACGGGAAATAGGTTGCCACGTGTAAAAAGGAGGCCAGCACGCCTCGAAGACTATGTGCCATAGTTGGGAATTATATCGGTGGTGCTTTGACAAGTGGGAAGTGCTTGACATGCTTATGGGACTGGTATTTCGTGTTGTAAAGGTAAAACTCGATATAAATTTGAAGTTCTGTTTTAGGATTGATTTTTCTAATCCTGGGAGTAGTAAGCTGCTTCCAGCAAGGGGTCATATTTGAAGGAGGCAGAGATGTGCTGCTGACGGACAGCCATTGGAGAGTCACGTTGCAGTACAACTTGACGCAGATTGAAGAGGAATCCCGAAATCTAAGTATCTTGGTAACTGAGGTAAAGAATCATTTTAATACATTTTTCGAAGATCTACTTAATGAAAATATGAGTTCACACTCTCCATTAATTCAATTGGAAGCCGGATTTCGTTACGAATTTGTGCTATTACAGCAGTCAGTTAGTGAATACCTAAATGAAATTGATGACCTAATAAAACTGTTACCACAAAGACGTGGAAAACGAGGTTTAGTAGATGCAGGAGGTCATGTGTTAAAGTTTCTGTTTGGTACACTTGAAAATAGCGATTTAGAAATTATTGATGGAAAAATGGATTATTTGTACAACACCAACGAGAAAATAGTGCATCAAGCTAAGGAGCAGGTGACTGTTCTAGCAAATATGCAGGCGGAAATAGTATCACATGCAAAAACAATAAATAACGTAATTTCTATATTGAAAGAATATCATTCTAATATGCATGAACAAATGGTTAAAATTTTCACACAAGCAAATGCTGCTCATTATCAGTTAAAAACTCTTTTTGAATATTTGAAGTTAAGTTCTGCGCTTTCGGATACTAAAGAAACAGTAAGTAGTGCAAGACAAAAGATAACTAAATTCCATCAAGCAATTGAGAGCTTAGCAGCTGGGAAGGTTGACAGTAACTTGCTAACACCTCATGAGTATCTAAGAATTTTGAAGGAAATTGAAAAGGTTATACCTCCAACGACTAAATTGTATTCACCTGTTAAATTAGAAAATATTCATCAATTTTATTCTGCTGTAGTTGTTCATAGTTATACAACGATTCACACCTTAAGGGTAGTGATGAGGTTGCCCCTTTCAAACGATAATAAGATGTTCCAATTATATGATATTATTATCTATCCGGTGTATGATGCCTCTCTCAAAGTATGGACCCAGTGGGAAGTTGGTACCCAAAAATTATTGATCAGTAAGGATCGGTTGATGTACTCGATGTACAATCAATTGGAATTCGACCGAGAGTGTCGAGGGGAACAACTGATTGTTTGCCCGTTATCGAATGTCCTGTTAAGCGTAAGCAAGAGACCAAATTGTGCGGTTGAGATGTTTCATTACGAGCAAGTGAGGCTCTGTGGTAGAAAATTAATATCGGGATTAAGGTCCCCGGTACTTGTCAAAACTCCAAGCCGATGGATATACAGTGCCTCAGAGGAGCACAGATTGACTTTGAACTGTCTAACTAGTGACGGGACCCTGAATATAACTTCCGCGGTAGTGAAGGGGGTCGGTGAATTTAGAGGAATTGATATGTGTGATGTTGTCTCTGAAGAATTCAAGGTGCCTGCCCGTATTCACGGCAGCTCTGTGTTCTCAGAACAGATAAGTGAAATTGTGTTTCCAAATGTGGAAGAAATTTACACAAGCGAGGAGAAGGAGCTGTTTAGCTCTGAGCAGGAGACGGCTGTGAAAGTCCTGCAGGGACTGAACGAACGGCTGGGCACATTAGGTGTTAAGGAGTACCGTCCGGAGGACGTAGTCCGCCATCTGAAGTCCCACATTCTGTTTGGTCGAAGGTTTTGTGCTGCAAAAGTGGCAGCTGCTGGTAGTTTTGGGTTAGTGTCAATCCTGATGCTTGTGTACATGTGTTACAGATTTGTTATGCCTGTGATGGCATGGTGGTCGAGTCGCCGGAACCGTCGCCGACAGCGTCGCTCCGCCACTCTGACCGAGGTCTTCGCAAAAGTGAGAGGCCTGACGTCACTAGACAGTCCTGAAGGAGACCAAGAGGGTGTGAACCCTGGAGAGATAAACGATGTTGAACAGAACGTGGAGGCAGTCGAAGTTGTTAATCTCGAGCGACTGCGGGACGTGATACAAGCTTTGTAACTGTGAGTAATGACACTCTGAATAAGTGTGAGTCCCTCAACTCACTGTGGTATGGTGAGGAAGTTTTGCTTGGCAAACTCCATACCGATTGCTCCAGACATTCGTGTTAATGCTGTGACAGAATAATCTTTCAAAGAACTTGAGTAAGGAATGATCAATTTGTGTTAATTGTGGTTGACTAGTCAAGTTGTGTTGAGAGATGTGTGCACACGGGACAGTTGTTAAAGGAGACACTGGAAGATGTATTAAGGAATATACTCGTAGTTATGTTAGATTGGTGATTGTTGATGTAACCATGTTTTTAGATGTAACATTTTAATTTGTTAAATTGTAGTGTTGTGGAATGTGTAACTGATCTTATGTTTTGATCAGGCAGACTTGGAGATATAATTTTCCAAATTATTCGATAATTGGCTAATATTTTAAGCGATTGACAAAACGTAAGTAAAATAAACATGTGAGACAACCACATGGGGCACAGGAAGGACCTGCCGGCCATCCAAACATACCCTTAACCCTGATCCTACCTTTACCCCAAAGTTCTGGACTGTGTAACCCATTGTTGGCTTGATACCCATGCGTTCAACAATAATTAATTGTTAGACTAACTTGTCGCAACTGCCTAGTTGGCTTGCGCAACCAACTAAGCGGTGTAACGTCTCCAGTCTGGCCGAAGTAGTAAAGTTGTAATTCGTTTGTTAGTTTTCTTTTAAGTGAATTGTGAGTTTTATATGAACATTTTTGGCTTATGTTAATTTTAAGCTCTAAGGCATCAGTAGAATGTAATGAAATGTAGGAGGAAGGTCTCGGTGAGCTACCCTGTTTCCAGGGGTAAGCGAGGTGAAAACCTTGGGGAGCCCTCAGGTCCACAATGCCCTTAAAAACCAAGCGTGGGGGGCGGAACCTTTAGTTTTAGTTTTTTTTTGTTGTTGTTTCTGTCATGAAACTGAAGAAAGTCGAGAAGTGTGAGGAATGTGTCCTCCAGTTGTTGGATGTTCAGGAGAACGTCAACGCAAACTTTTTAAAAGATGAAAGGTTTTTGAACCGCTTTTCCAGAGACCCCCCTCGCATTTACAGTGTAACGGCCACCCACTAAACTGGGTCGAGCCACTAGTTTTAAGTCTTTTTGTCAGGGCCCTTATGGAATGTAGTACTGTAATGGTTTGGTCGATGCCTTAGTAGCTTAATAAGAACAATTAAGATGTTAGCAATTTTTGTACTGTTCTTGAGGATGTTTCTTAATGATTTATTTTGTTAGTTAAGTTTGATGTCATTCATGACATGCTACTTATTGGCTGAGCATATTATAATGGTTTTGTGTTATAGTCAACGTACAAGTGAACTAACTCAGGATAACTCCATTATAATCCATAGTAGGGGTGACTGAGGAAACCGGCCCCGAGTGAAAACCCACGAGGCTTAACCAGGAATGGGGGAGTAGCGTTCAAAATTCACAAAGAAGACTACCACTTTATAATTATTTTAATTTTAATTAGGCTCTGCAAAATGTGGTATGTTATCAACTAATATTTTTAATTATTAAAATTAAACCCATCAAACCATAGTTATCCTGGAGTGCTCAACCAGAATAATCAAATGTAGTTGTGTTGTAGTTCAACTTGAAACGTTTAAGTATTTTAGATTAAGTTTAGAAGCACTGGTTAGTTCCCTTGTACTACGTATTGCTTTAAATGTGTTACTGGTTAGGTAGTCGTATTTGGGTCATTAGAGATAATGGTTATCTGATGTTAATGACTGGTCTTGAATTAGTATCGTAGTATACCATGATATATGTGTTGTAAGCCTGAAATCTTTTGTGTTCAATCATTGAGAAGAGAGCGAGCGATCGGATCGAATTAAAGAATTACGTATCGCGTTTGCATACTTTTTTTTTATTAAAAGAAATTTCTGCCTTTTTAGGGAACTCAATTGTTTATTTAAATTTCATTTAGTTGAGGCTACTGAGTGACAGCTGGCATGGTAATCAATGAACATATACTAAGATTTTCTTGCTAAAGGATAGGACAGAGATCCTCCCCTGCAGATTAGAGACTTTTCTTCTGGCTGCTGGCTGATGGTTCCTCATACTTGGGGACAAGTATGGTTTTAAGGTGGGGGGAGTGTGACGACCCCAGCATATAGTTCTAAGACCAGACCGGTAACATCGTATGCGGTCTTAATCAGCCAATTTAAAATATTAAATCATCAGTAATATATTTTATTTTTATTCAGCATAACATTTAATTGTAGTAACGAGTAATGAATATATGCAGCCAGACTTATTAGGTTAAGCAGTGCAGGTGGAGAAGATATATATTTTAATTCAGCACATGAATTGTAAGTCCAAGTCTGTCAGCAGTAAGCCTGGTAATTTTCCATACCCAGAGCAGCTGCGCAGTTACTGGGTGGTAAACAGGCAGGAATTTGCTGAGGTAGCGTCTGGAACAACGCTGCTCCCTGGAGTTCGTTGTTCTGAGTCGCAGTCGTGCCAGGGTTTTGAACGCGTCAAGCTCGCGTGAAATCGCTCTCTCGCTCTCTCTCCCGTTCTAAATTTGTAATTGTTCAACTGATTCTAAATTATGCAATAAAATTCAAATTGTTTTCGCAATAAACTAAATTGTTTTATTTGGCCAACCGAGGAGAGAATTTTTATTACAGCAACCTGGGCTAGATTCCATCACCGTGTCCGCATTAGAACCCGAGAACTTTTAAAATTAAATTACGTGTGGTCGTCACGCCACATATTTGGTGTCAGGTGTGGGGTTGGTAAAATTCTGTGGGGTTGTGTCAGTTGGTTCTGTCGGTCGGTTCGTCTTTCTAAAAATAAATTAGTGTTTCTTTGTTTCGTTGAAGAAATCGAAAAGTTGGTGCAAGAAGCCGGGACAAGGATGATGGGTAAGTAATTTTTATTCTGCCCGTAGAATAATGCTAGCCTAGAAACTGTTTATAAAACGTAATATTTGAAATTGTTGAAATCACGAGGTGACTAAGTCAAAGATAATTTAATGTTTTAAATTTAAAACTAATTAAAAACTTGTTTTGATTAATTTTTATAATTTTTACTGAATTTTAAAGTAATACTTGTAATAGAGACGCCATATTGGCTGAGAACAATAGACGCTAATAGTCCGCCATACTTGTTGTAAGCTCCCACAATTCCATTCGACATTACTAACTAGTTATATTCTTTGTTAGGCATTCGGTTGTCGATTACTTGAATCTCGACAATCGTTATTTCGGTAGTTGTGAATAATTGAGTAGTTATTCGGTAGTACTTTGTTTTGATTGGACTAGTCCCTCAGTAATTCAATTCTTATACCTGATATTGATCAAAAATAAATGTACACTCTAAGGTTTTAATGTACTGATTTAACTGGTAGTTAAAACCTGATTAACCTAAATTAACTGCTTCTAAAACTAACTTAATTATACAAATTAGTTGATAACCTAACCTTTCTGACTTGGTTAGGCTAACTCAAAGGTACCGGTACAGGGCAGGAGGCTAACCACGTTGTGAGAGAAGGAAGATAAGGGGTAGTAGTCATTAAAGGGAAGTGAAATAAATTATAAATTTAAATATTTTTGAAGAATTAACGTTGGACTTGGTTATATTTTGTTGAAACTTTGGGAACTTGTTCATCTGATGATAGTTAAATTGTAATTAAACTTTAAACTTTTGATTAACTTTAAAGTTTTGACTTTTGATTTTTTTATTATGGTTTAAATTCTTCCTCTCGTCCGTGGTGGAACCAGCAAACCCTGATTGAGTTAGTTTGCTAAGTTTATTTACAGGCACGAAGAAAGAAGATTAAATTTTGTGGAATAGGTTTCGACATTCGTGATGAATTGTATGATGAATTGAGTGATAGGTAAAAAGGTATTTTAAATATTTTTTGGGTAATTTGAAGGAAAAGTAAATATTGAAATATTGGAATTATTCTTTGCTCAGACATAGTAGGTTGTCTTGACTTAGAATAAATCGTGGTGTAACTTCGTATTTGATTAGTGTTCAGGACTTAGACAAAAAGTGGATTGATTAGAGCTGAATTGAAAGTTGATTGATTGATTGCAAGTCGATAAATTAAAATTATTTCTTGATTTTAATTACTTTTCACAAACGGGAGAGAGCACATAATTATTTAATTGAAAATTTAATTGAGAAAAATCTTTTAAAATTATTTTTGGAAAACTAAGTTGGGACTTGTCCACTTTTTGAAAGTAAGTGTGCCTGAACTGATTGACAATGGCTGGTCGCGTTAGTATTGGAGGGCAAGAAATGGACCTCCAGGAAGCCATTGATGCGGTAACTGAACGGTTGGAGACTCTTGGTCATGCTAGGTTGGATCGAAGTGACCACCTGAACACCATGTTGGAGGAAACTTTGCGAGGTCATACAGAACGACCTACGTTCGACATGGTAGGCTCGATCACTCCCTTTGATGGAGGAAAGCCGGAGGCTGTTCTCCACTTCTTTGAGAGTATCGACAATGTCGGTGAATTAAGTCATTGGGGAAACGACGAAAAATTAAGGGTTGCTAAATTGAGATTGGCTGGAACCGCCTTGAGTTTTATTCGATCGGAGGATCAAGGCCGGTTGAGTACTTATGCGGGATTTAAAGAAGTTTTGACGCAACGGTTTAGTGACAAAGCTCCGAGAGATTGTTACTTCCAGCAGTTGTCTGTAATACAGCAACGGAGGGGTGAAACGATTGAAGCTTTTGCTGATCGAGTGCGGACATTAAATGAAAAGACAGTGCGAGTCACTGCAAACCCAGAAGTTAATGCTGCACTAAGGGAAGAAGCCGATCGTAGAGCTTTGGATGCTTTTACCCGAGGTCTTATTGGACACGTTGGTGATCAGACGAGACTAAAATTCCCTACTAACATCCGAGAAGCCGTCACTACAGCGGTGGCAATTGATCACATTTTGAAGCAATCGAAAGATCCGTCTCGCGCTACAGATGAACGGAAGGTTTTTCAAACTGACCTTGTTTGTTATCGGTGCCATAATCCGGGGCACACGTCTCGTGAGTGTCGGGACAATAGGGGATTTAGTAGACCCAGTAATGACTTGAGGTGCTGGCGATGTAATAAGCCAGGGCACAGACAAAAGGATTGTCGCGTAAAACTTCCAAACAGCACTCCTAGTGCTAGTCAGTCGGGAAACGGGGCAGGGGCCAGTGGAGTCGCCGCCACCCGTCCCCGACAGTAACTGAGCCACAACCGCAGGCCAAGGCGACGAAAAGAAATGTAACAACTGGAAAGAACACTTGTGAACCTAGAGTAGGAGCCTTAGTTAAGAGTCGTGAAACCGCCCGAGTAGATAAAGAAATACGAATAGTTCCGGTTGTGAAAGATTTAGCCGAGGAACTAGTTGCCATGGGGCGTGTGGATAATGCCGAGGGGAAGATATTAATTGATACCGGTGCTCAGGTGTCGCTCATCAAACGTGGAGCCGCTGTAGCTCCGATGACAAAGCCTGACTTGATTATCCGGGGAATTTCAGGACGAACTCTGAAGATTTACGGCAGACAAAAAGTGACTTTGATGTTAAAGCCGGGTGTGCCGGTGAAAGGGAACTTTGTTGTGAGTAACCTACCCCGTGGGTATTTAGCCGTGTTAGGTTGTGATATTCTGAAAGAGGGGAATGCATCGATAGACATCACGGAAGGTGTTCTCCGTATGTCTGGAAAGAACATTTGGTTAAATCGGTTGCACAAGGGTGAGAGTGTCCCCGATTCAGGTAGGCAAGTAGTTGCGCCGCGCCACGAAAAGGCACAGGCCCCTACTACGAAACCTGAGGTTGTCCGAGTGGCTAAACGCCAGGACAGTTGTATAGAGAATTACGTGTATAACGCAAAAGATGTCACAATACCCGCGCGGAGTGAGAAACTGGTTCAGTTGAAGTTAAGCAAATTTGGATCTACGACTAATGATAATCTGGAGGGTTCGGATGTAGTGGTCGAACCAGTGGGTCTTACCATACAGGGCGTGTATTTGGCACGAGTATTAACTAAAATAGTGAACAATAAATGTTGGGCGAAGGCTGTGAATGTAAGTGGAGAAGAAGTATCCCTTACGGTAAATTCTAAATTTGGAATAGTGGAATCAGTTAGGAACGATACGATAGATAAGGTCAAACGTAAGATAGTCTTGATAGCGGATAGTCACGGTCGCGGAATTCAGCAGTTATTGGAAGAGAGGTTGCCAGGGAACTTTGAGCTCAGTTCGTGGTTTGTACCTAATGGTAAGCTTAAAGATGCGATGGGTAATCTTAAAAGAGAGATTGCACAGCTGACTCAGGGTGATACGGTACTGGTGATGGCAGGAACTAATGACGTGGATAGAGGTGCTCCTTACTCGCGCACCCTACAACAAGCCTTTCAAGCAATACCTAATAAGTGGGATGCTCGCATTGTAGTTATGGGAATTCCTGATAGGTTCGACAAGAATGTAATAGGAGATCTGAAGAGAGCGAATGATCTACTTAGGTCCTTCGTAAAAAGAACCAATTCGGAGGGACGGGGAAGGATGTCCTTCTGTGAGATGCGAGGAAGGTTTGCTAGGCGCTTGTATACCAAGCATGGGCTACACCTCAATGAAGAGGGAAAGCTGAAACTCGCAGAGTTGATGCGGAAGACCATCTTGGATGATGTAGATGTGACAACGAAGCGAGTAGGACTAGCTATCAAAGAATACGAATTGTTTGATAAATGTGTAGATGAAAAACTTAGCCATTTGAGACTACCCGAGCGACAAGAGGTTAAAAGAGTACTAGAGGAATACAGGGACGTGTTTGCGCATAGTGAGGCCCAGCCTCTGCAATGCACATCGGCCGTAAAACACGTTATCCATACGGGAAATGCTGCGCCGATTTATAAGAAAGCTTATCGGGTTCCATTTCATCAGAAACCCATAGTGGATGAGTTGATTAAAGACCAACTGGACAAGGGGATAATAACTCCTAGTCATAGCCCGTGGGCGTCGCCTGTAGTCATCGTCCCAAAGAAATCTGTGGACGGCAGTAAGAAATATCGTTTCTGCGTAGACTTTAGAGCAGTCAACGCTGTGACTGTACCTGATGTATATCCTCTACCCAACATCGCCGAGACACTTGACTCGCTGGGAGGTTGTACCATGTATACTACACTTGACTTGAGAAGTGGTTATCATCAGATTATGGTAGATGAGGAAAGTCGACCGAAAACTGCCTTTAATGTGCCAGGAGGTCACTATGAATATCTACGTATGCCCTTTGGACTGTCTACGGCGCCTGCAACATTTCAGCGCCTGATGGATTCAGTTCTTATGGGATTAAAAGGGGAAAAGTGTTTAGTGTATCTGGACGATATTATCTTGTTCTCGAAAGATTTGGCTTCGCATTTGTCGCATTTAAGTGAAGTGTTGAGTAAGCTACGTGATGTGAATTTGAGCGTGCAACTCAGTAAATGTAAATTTGCAGTAGGCGAGGTTAACTACCTGGGTCATGTAATAACTGGCCATGGTGTAGAACCCGACCCAGGAAAGGTTAAGGCTGTAGAGGGATTCCCTGTACCTAAGACTGTAAAAGATGTACGGTCCTTTTTAGGTTTGGCCGGATATTACCGCCGGTTCATAGAAGGCTTTGCTGCCATTGGGAAACCTCTTTTTGACTTGACCAAGCAAGGGAAGGAGTTCGATTGGGATCAAGCGTGCCAAACTGCGTTTGAGACACTTAAGCAGAAGCTAGTCTCATCACCAGTGTTGGTCTTCCCCGATTTCAGTAAGCCGTTCACCTTGGCTACTGATGCCAGTATTGACGCTCTAGGGGCTGTATTGTCCCAAGAAGTAGATGGAGAAGAACATCCAGTCGCGTACGCTTCTCGCACTCTTTTTCCTGCTGAAAGGAATTATTCTACGACCGAAAGAGAACTGCTAGGTTTAGTATGGGCTACAAAGTATTTTAGATGTTATTTATTAGGCCGTGAATTTAAGGCTGTGACAGATCACGCAGCACTAAAGTGGATGTTATCTTTGAAAGATCCAAGTAGTAGACTAATGAGGTGGGCGCTGAGGCTTGCTGAGTTCACTTACACCGTGGAACACAAGCCGGGAAAGAGACATACCAACGCTGATGCTCTCAGTAGAGCTATGTGCGCAGCTACTCGCAGGGACGAGCTCCCTGTGGTTGACCTAGCCACACTGCGTGAGCATCAAAAGAATGATCCTCATTGTCAAGAGTTAAGGAAGGCCAAGTGTTTTAAGTTGAGCCCAGAAAAGATCTTGTACAGAGTGAGCGGAGGTGACAAGAAGATTGTGGTCCCCTCATCTCTTACTCGTGAGGTAATCAGGTTGAACCATGACCTGCCAACGACGGGACATGCAGCGGTGGCTAAGACGTTAGACCGTATTAAGGCAAAATTCTGGTGGAAGGGCATGGATAAGGACGTATTAGACTATGTGCGTTCGTGCCACAGTTGTAGTCAACGAACCAACTATGGAAAGGCAAAGGCCCCCCTTGGAACGTTGTTTAACGAGCCCAAGGTTCCTTTCGAAGTAGTGGCAGCCGACATAGTAGGGCCCTTGCCCATCAGTGAGTCGAGAAACGTGTACATCTTGAGTGTGATGGATCATTTCACACGGTATTGTGAATTTATACCATTGCCTGACCAAACAGCAGACCAGGTGGCTCGAGCTCTAGTGCAGAGAGTGATTACTAAGTTTGGTGTTCCCAAGGCTTTGATTACAGATCAAGGGGCAAACTTTACCTCTGACCTGATCAAACAGTTGTGCAAATTCTTGCACATCAGGAAAATCCAGACTACAGGGTTTCACCCACAGAGTAATGGTCGGCTAGAGAGAGTACACGCGACTATTGCCAAAATGCTTAGTCACTTTGTGAACCGTCATCAGACTGATTGGGATGAATATCTCCCATATATAACTATGGCTTATAACAGTCAAAGCCATGAGGCTACGGGATTTTCGCCGTACGAAATGTTGTTTGGGCGAAAAATGGAAGCTCCTATGGAGGGTGACTTGACTATCACAGAAGATAACGAGGTATTTGGTGACCATGTAGAGACTCTGCGCGCGAAGTTAAAGGAAACCCATGAAGTTGCTGCGCGACGTAAGGCATTGGCCAGGGCCAAGTATGAAAGGCAGTACAACAAGAAAGTGAAGGAGTCGTTGTACGAGGAAGGCCAGTACGTTCTGCTGCACGTGCCGAGTATCGGACGTCACAGAGTGAAGAAACTGTCAAAACTATGGAAGGGTCCCTACAGGATAGTCAAGGTGTTATCGTTGATGAATTTAGTTTTGAAAGTGAGAAATAGAGAAATCGTGGTTCACGTAAATCGAGTAAAACCGTACGTGAGTAGAACCAAGGTGAACCAGGTGCCGGAAGTGCACGTTTGACGACGATGTTGGCGATATCGAGATTCCAGACTCGAATATCTGTATTGGTGAGGGAACACCATCAGCAGATGATGGTATCCCTGTACCAAGTGTTGGCACACCTCGTACGGGAAATAGGTTGCCACGTGTAAAAAGGAGGCCAGCACGCCTCGAAGACTATGTGCCATAGTTGGGAATTATATCGGTGGTGCTTTGACAAGTGGGAAGTGCTTGACATGCTTATGGGACTGGTATTTCGTGTTGTAAAGGTAAAACTCGATATAAATTTGAAGTTCTGTTTTAGGATTGATTTTTTCTAATCCTGGGAGTAGTAAGCTGCTTCCAGCAAGGGGTCATATTTGAAGGAGGCAGAGATGTGCTGCTGACGGACAGCCATTGGAGAGTCACGTTGCAGTACAACTTGACGCAGATTGAAGAGGAATCCCGAAATCTAAGTATCTTGGTAACTGAGGTAAAGAATCATTTTAATACATTTTTCGAAGATCTACTTAATGAAAATATGAGTTCACACTCTCCATTAATTCAATTGGAAGCCGGATTTCGTTACGAATTTGTGCTATTACAGCAGTCAGTTAGTGAATACCTAAATGAAATTGATGACCTAATAAAACTGTTACCACAAAGACGTGGAAAACGAGGTTTAGTAGATGCAGGAGGTCATGTGTTAAAGTTTCTGTTTGGTACACTTGAAAATAGCGATTTAGAAATTATTGATGGAAAAATGGATTATTTGTACAACACCAACGAGAAAATAGTGCATCAAGCTAAGGAGCAGGTGACTGTTCTAGCAAATATGCAGGCGGAAATAGTATCACATGCAAAAACAATAAATAACGTAATTTCTATATTGAAAGAATATCATTCTAATATGCATGAACAAATGGTTAAAATTTTCACACAAGCAAATGCTGCTCATTATCAGTTAAAAACTCTTTTTGAATATTTGAAGTTAAGTTCTGCGCTTTCGGATACTAAAGAAACAGTAAGTAGTGCAAGACAAAAGATAACTAAATTCCATCAAGCAATTGAGAGCTTAGCAGCTGGGAAGGTTGACAGTAACTTGCTAACACCTCATGAGTATCTAAGAATTTTGAAGGAAATTGAAAAGGTTATACCTCCAACGACTAAATTGTATTCACCTGTTAAATTAGAAAATATTCATCAATTTTATTCTGCTGTAGTTGTTCATAGTTATACAACGATTCACACCTTAAGGGTAGTGATGAGGTTGCCCCTTTCAAACGATAATAAGATGTTCCAATTATATGATATTATTATCTATCCGGTGTATGATGCCTCTCTCAAAGTATGGACCCAGTGGGAAGTTGGTACCCAAAAATTATTGATCAGTAAGGATCGGTTGATGTACTCGATGTACAATCAATTGGAATTCGACCGAGAGTGTCGAGGGGAACAACTGATTGTTTGCCCGTTATCGAATGTCCTGTTAAGCGTAAGCAAGAGACCAAATTGTGCGGTTGAGATGTTTCATTACGAGCAAGTGAGGCTCTGTGGTAGAAAATTAATATCGGGATTAAGGTCCCCGGTACTTGTCAAAACTCCAAGCCGATGGATATACAGTGCCTCAGAGGAGCACAGATTGACTTTGAACTGTCTAACTAGTGACGGGACCCTGAATATAACTTCCGCGGTAGTGAAGGGGGTCGGTGAATTTAGAGGAATTGATATGTGTGATGTTGTCTCTGAAGAATTCAAGGTGCCTGCCCGTATTCACGGCAGCTCTGTGTTCTCAGAACAGATAAGTGAAATTGTGTTTCCAAATGTGGAAGAAATTTACACAAGCGAGGAGAAGGAGCTGTTTAGCTCTGAGCAGGAGACGGCTGTGAAAGTCCTGCAGGGACTGAACGAACGGCTGGGCACATTAGGTGTTAAGGAGTACCGTCCGGAGGACGTAGTCCGCCATCTGAAGTCCCACATTCTGTTTGGTCGAAGGTTTTGTGCTGCAAAAGTGGCAGCTGCTGGTAGTTTTGGGTTAGTGTCAATCCTGATGCTTGTGTACATGTGTTACAGATTTGTTATGCCTGTGATGGCATGGTGGTCGAGTCGCCGGAACCGTCGCCGACAGCGTCGCTCCGCCACTCTGACCGAGGTCTTCGCAAAAGTGAGAGGCCTGACGTCACTAGACAGTCCTGAAGGAGACCAAGAGGGTGGTGTGAACCCTGGAGAGATAAACGATGTTGAACAGAACGTGGAGGCAGTCGAAGTTGTTAATCTCGAGCGACTGCGGGACGTGATACAAGCTTTGTAACTGTGAGTAATGACACTCTGAATAAGTGTGAGTCCCTCAACTCACTGTGGTATGGTGAGGAAGTTTTGCTTGGCAAACTCCATACCGATTGCTCCAGACATTCGTGTTAATGCTGTGACAGAATAATCTTTCAAAGAACTTGAGTAAGGAATGATCAATTTGTGTTAATTGTGGTTGACTAGTCAAGTTGTGTTGAGAGATGTGTGCACACGGGACAGTTGTTAAAGGAGACACTGGAAGATGTATTAAGGAATATACTCGTAGTTATGTTAGATTGGTGATTGTTGATGTAACCATGTTTTTAGATGTAACATTTTAATTTGTTAAATTGTAGTGTTGTGGAATGTGTAACTGATCTTATGTTTTGATCAGGCAGACTTGGAGATATAATTTTCCAAATTATTCGATAATTGGCTAATATTTTAAGCGATTGACAAAACGTAAGTAAAATAAACATGTGAGACAACCACATGGGGCACAGGAAGGACCTGCCGGCCATCCAAACATACCCTTAACCCTGATCCTACCTTTACCCCAAAGTTCTGGACTGTGTAACCCATTGTTGGCTTGATACCCATGCGTTCAACAATAATTAATTGTTAGACTAACTTGTCGCAACTGCCTAGTTGGCTTGCGCAACCAACTAAGCGGTGTAACGTCTCCAGTCTGGCCGAAGTAGTAAAGTTGTAATTCGTTTGTTAGTTTTCTTTTAAGTGAATTGTGAGTTTTATATGAACATTTTTGGCTTATGTTAATTTTAAGCTCTAAGGCATCAGTAGAATGTAATGAAATGTAGGAGGAAGGTCTCGGTGAGCTACCCTGTTTCCAGGGGTAAGCGAGGTGAAAACCTTGGGGAGCCCTCAGGTCCACAATGCCCTTAAAAACCAAGCGTGGGGGGCGGAACCTTTAGTTTTAGTTTTTTTTTGTTGTTGTTTCTGTCATGAAACTGAAGAAAGTCGAGAAGTGTGAGGAATGTGTCCTCCAGTTGTTGGATGTTCAGGAGAACGTCAACGCAAACTTTTTAAAAGATGAAAGGTTTTTGAACCGCTTTTTTTCCAGAGACCCCCCTCGCATTTACAGTGTAACGGCCACCCACTAAACTGGGTCGAGCCACTAGTTTTAAGTCTTTTTGTCAGGGCCCTTATGGAATGTAGTACTGTAATGGTTTGGTCGATGCCTTAGTAGCTTAATAAGAACAATTAAGATGTTAGCAATTTTTGTACTGTTCTTGAGGATGTTTCTTAATGATTTATTTTGTTAGTTAAGTTTGATGTCATTCATGACATGCTACTTATTGGCTGAGCATATTATAATGGTTTTGTGTTATAGTCAACGTACAAGTGAACTAACTCAGGATAACTCCATTATAATCCATAGTAGGGGTGACTGAGGAAACCGGCCCCGAGTGAAAACCCACGAGGCTTAACCAGGAATGGGGGAGTAGCGTTCAAAATTCACAAAGAAGACTACCACTTTATAATTATTTTAATTTTAATTAGGCTCTGCAAAATGTGGTATGTTATCAACTAATATTTTTAATTATTAAAATTAAACCCATCAAACCATAGTTATCCTGGAGTGCTCAACCAGAATAATCAAATGTAGTTGTGTTGTAGTTCAACTTGAAACGTTTAAGTATTTTAGATTAAGTTTAGAAGCACTGGTTAGTTCCCTTGTACTACGTATTGCTTTAAATGTGTTACTGGTTAGGTAGTCGTATTTGGGTCATTAGAGATAATGGTTATCTGATGTTAATGACTGGTCTTGAATTAGTATCGTAGTATACCATGATATATGTGTTGTAAGCCTGAAATCTTTTGTGTTCAATCATTGAGAAGAGAGCGAGCGATCGGATCGAATTAAAGAATTACGTATCGCGTTTGCATACTTTTTTTTTATTAAAAGAAATTTCTCTGCCTTTTTAGGGAACTCAATTGTTTATTTAAATTTCATTTAGTTGAGGCTACTGAGTGACAGCTGGCATGGTAATCAATGAACATATACTAAGATTTTCTTGCTAAAGGATAGGACAGAGATCCTCCCCTGCAGATTAGAGACTTTTCTTCTGGCTGCTGGCTGATGGTTCCTCATACTTGGGGACAAGTATGGTTTTAAGGTGGGGGGAGTGTGACGACCCCAGCATATAGTTCTAAGACCAGACCGGTAACATCGTATGCGGTCTTAATCAGCCAATTTAAAATATTAAATCATCAGTAATATATTTTATTTTTATTCAGCATAACATTTAATTGTAGTAACGAGTAATGAATATATGCAGCCAGACTTATTAGGTTAAGCAGTGCAGGTGGAGAAGATATATATTTTAATTCAGCACATGAATTGTAAGTCCAAGTCTGTCAGCAGTAAGCCTGGTAATTTTCCATACCCAGAGCAGCTGCGCAGTTACTGGGTGGTAAACAGGCAGGAATTTGCTGAGGTAGCGTCTGGAACAACGCTGCTCCCTGGAGTTCGTTGTTCTGAGTCGCAGTCGTGCCAGGGTTTTTGAACGCGTCAAGCTCGCGTGAAATCGCTCTCTCCTCGCTCTCTCTCCCGTTCTAAATTTGTAATTGTTCAACTGATTCTAAATTATGCAATAAAATTCAAATTGTTTTCGCAATAAACTAAATTGTTTTATTTGGCCAACCGAGGAGAGAATTTTTATTACAGCAACCTGGGCTAGATTCCATCACCGTGTCCGCATTAGAACCCGAGAACTTTTAAAATTAAATTACGTGTGGTCGTCACGCCACATAATAAAGATATCCAGTTAACTGTTTTTTTGTTGTGTTCCCCACACCATAATCTTTAATTTGAGCGATTGGTTTTTATTTCTCAAAATGTTTTCCCAAAAAAAATCTTTTTTTTAATTAGTCATTAAATATTTGCGGATGTTATTTGTATATTTTTTTAATGACAAATTTAAAAATAGGAATATCATAAAACCCATCGCTTAAAACAAAGATATAAGTGTGGGGAACACAACAAAAAAAGAATTAACTGGATATCTTTAGTAGTTTTTTGATATATATGTACCTAAATGTAAAAAAATCTACTTTTCGGAAAACGCCAAAAAACCAACTTTATTATGAAAAACGGAAAAAACCTACCTTAGTGCATGCCTGCTCCATAGGAAGGGTTGTCAGGGTCTTCCATATCTTCATAAACATCTTCTAACCTCTTATTGGCAATGCTGAGCTGTTTACGGCACCGTTTTTCAATTTCTTGCATAGCTTTATCCGATTTTTTTATCCGCACCTCGTCAAGCTCCTTCATGACACGGATGCAGTTTGACCCAGGATTGATTCCAAGTTTGTGTAAAATTTTACACTTTATAATATTACCACGGTTGTAAGTAGCTATTGCTTCACACACTCCTAGTTCCAAGGTATTCTTCATTACAAAAACTGCTTTAGGAACCCGAGACCAGATGACACTGTTCAGGGATTCGCTAGGATTCTGCGTGCCCCCGTGCAGACACTTACGCAGCAGATGCTCTTGAGAGAGATCCCTGAAAATAGGCTTTATTTCATCCATAACAATTGGAGGCAGATGGGTGTGGTCCTTATGATTGTATGGTTTTTCCTCAGCTATAGCTTTCTTGAATTTGCACCATGTATCAGGTCGTTTGGGGCATAGTGCATGAGCAGGTTCAGCGTTAGATGAAACAAGATGAAAGTAAGTCGCCCAGACTGCTGCTTTCATTTTTCTGCAAACTATCTGTATTCCTCATAATTGCCAGACCATAATATGTCTGTATTTCATCTATAACAGAGTTAGTCAAGCGACCACGGCCTCCTATCTTTTTACCATCGGAAAGATCTTTTTTCCCTATTTTAGTCTTTAGAGTTCGGAGCCTGGTGCCCATACGTTTTCTAACATGAGCTATACACTCTAACTTTTCTGTTACATACTCTGGGCCATAAGGGGCTTCCTTTTGAATGGTTGGGAATGCAGCACTGTCGCCGTCACCTAAGTAATATCTGTATTTGATACCCCTAGTAGCCTCTGATTTCCTGAACATGTCAACAACACCGGCCACCTCCATTCCACCACTTGTCCCGGCATAGTTAGCTGCACAATTACCTTCATGTTGTTGATTTAGTCTGTTTTTGCACCTAAAAAATCTGCTAAATACCCTAACATCTACTACTTTCCCGGTATTAGCGGCAATAGCAGTAATAACACCGTTGTGTGAGACATGGCCGCGGCGCTGCCAGGTTCCGTCAAAAATACCAGTTATATTCATATCGCCATCATTTTCAACCACAGCTTCTGTGGCTGCTTGTTTCATTTCTTCTTCACAAATTTCTTTTGCTGTTGCTGCAAGGGTTTTGTTGTATACCTTGAAAGAAGGAGGCTTTGGTAAGTTCATAACTGAACAAAATGTCTTCGCTGCCTGCTCCCCCTTCCCAATACAGCGAAAAGCATAAACTGCTCGAACATTTACTTCTGATCTACGGTTTCCTAATTTTTCACTGTTACTAGATGATACAGAAAATCCACACTCATTACACTTTTTTTTAATTGTCACAGATAGGCCTACTCTGTTACTTGTTTGAAGTGAAAGTGAACCATTGCATTGAGAGCAAACCGCTATGTCTAAAAGCAACTTCTCAAAACTCAGCAAGTTTACAATATCATTACTACAATTGTTACTCATACTTATGTATTGCTCATACTCATCTAAACTACTAACTAACTTTTTCCCTGATGTGCTCTGTTTATTTAGATTACAATCATCACTTGGTCCAGGAGTAGGCGTAAGTTCAGTGACATTGGAGCTAACACTAGGCCTAGCAGAAGTATCACCACCACTTCCATTGTTTGTCTTCCAAGCTGGTACCCCCACTGAATAAACTTTTACGTTTTTTAAATGTCTTACTAGGTACGCGAGGCATTTCGAATAAAAATATAAACTACAACCACTTTCAATAACTTTGGTAACTAAATTTCACCATTGAAGCATAAACAATCACTGTCACAAACATTACAAACACAAACATAACCAACAAGTCAGACAAACAATAAACAGAACATCTGACTGACACAACCAAAGTGTATCACGTGATGAAGTGTTGCCAACACAGCTATAATAACAAAAAAAATCTTTCGTAACAGTTTTAGAGTGAGTACTATATTGAAGCCCAGTCGGCGTGGTGGAGCCACGAAAAAAACTACGGTGCATACTGTAATAAAATGTCTCATAAAAAAATAAATATAATAATAATAACAGTAATTTTGGTATCAAATTAAAGCTAAAAAGTAGAGGAATTTAGATAGCTAAAAATCTAAAAATCGATAATTTTGACGAAAATTCGTTCCGACCCCCCTTAAGAAGTCCAATTTTTACATTGTTTGTGTCTCGTGTAGGTGCCATATCGTTTTGTCCGAAATAACTTTTTAGCCACAAATTACGTATATAATATAGAATAGTTTAAAACCATGTAATATAGACTAATTTAATGCACTACATCTTTTTATTTCAGAAATAATTTAAGTTTTTCTAAAGATTACGCCTCAAGATTAAGGTAACACATTTACATGTTTATATACCTGAAGAGTGTTGAGATAAACAACAGATAAATTACAACAACTATAAACTATATAACAAACTATTAAATTTGAA